>NC_083703.1:44526060-44829090 GCF_033118175.1 Dama dama
ATGCTTGAGATGATTTAATTTTTTGAATTTACCAAGGCTAGATTTATGGCCCAGGATGTGATCTATCTTGCAGAAGGATCTGTGTGCACTTGAGAAAAAGGGGAAATTCATTGTTTTGGGGTGAAATATCCTATGGATATCAATTAGGTCTAACTGGTCCACTGTATCATTAAAAGTTTGTGTTTCCTTTCTAATTTTCTGTTTAGTTGACCTATCCATAGGTGTGACTGGGATATTAAAGTCTCCCACTATTATTGTGTTACTGTTAATTTCCCCTTTCATACTTGTTAGTATTTGCCTTACATATTGCAGTGCTCCTATGTTGGCTACATATATATTTATAATTGTTATATCTTCTTCTTGGATTGATCCTTTGATCGTTATGTGGTGTCCTTCTTTGTTCTTTTCACGACCTTTATTTCAAAGTCTATTTTATCTGATATGAGTATTGCTACTCCTGTTTTCTTTTGGTCTCCATTTGCGTGAAATATCTTTTTCCAGCCCTTCACTTTCAGTCCGTATGTGTCCCTAGGTTTGAGGTAGGTCTCTTGTAGACAACATATATAGGGGTCTTGTTTCTGTATCCATTCAGCCACTCTTTGTCTTTTGGTTGGGGCATTCAACCCATTTACATTTAAGGTAACTATTGATAAGTATGATTCCATTGCCATTTACTTTGTTGTTTTGGGTTCGAGTTTATATTTTGTTGTTTTGGCAGTTTGAGAACTGCCCCCCTCCCCTTACGCTTCTTTAATCTGAAAACAAACAACCTTGCAGGGTTTTTCTCTCTATGTAAAAGCAAATTTTAAAAAATCAAACCTCTCTGTTAATAAAAGACCTTTATTTGTCTCTAAAATCTCTGAGTTAGAAAGTTTAGCAAACAGGGTAGAATTTGCATTTGTCAGGCTCAGGGTCCCTGGTCGGTTGCTGACCTTTCCGAGTAGTACTTATTCCGACATGCTGATATCAAGGATGATTGCTCAGAAGGTTGGAGGTAACGTGTATCCTTTTCAAGGGCTGCAGGGTTCTGAAGATGCAGCCTCTTGAAGGAATGCCTCTATATGACAGGACATCAGATGGTCATGTGTATAATTTTAGATGAAGATTCTGCCTGTAGCTTCTTCCATCAGGCCACATCTATTTATGCAAGCATTTATTTATATCCCATCTTGTTTCCTGAGGGATGTGTGGCCACACCACACTCCACACAAGGCCAGCATTTCTGCCCAAGTTTAGACACGCCTTCTGCAATATTTAGAGATTCTAAGTGCATCATTAATTCTGAGGCATCTATATATTTTTAGTCATTAAGTACTAGCCCGACCTGCAGGACAGTCCCTAAGGCATAAATGCAGAGAAAAAGATGAATAAGTTATGAAAGTCATAAGCAAAAAGAGTTTAAAAAATACAAAAGCAGAAAATAAGAAAAGTGGCTAAGTCTCCAAATAGCCATATTTTTTTTAAAAGCAATGTTTCACTTATACAAAAATCAATTCAAATCCATGTCCTCAAAGTCTAATAAGCTCCTTTATACTAATAAGTATCAACATTTTGTCTCTCTTAGCAAAATGTTAATGCAATGCAAATGGTATTTCTCTGTCTTAAATAAATGTACTCCACTTGACTATAAATTAATAGAAATAGATCCAATTATAAGACTTTAAAATATTCCCTCTTTTAAAACCAACTTCTAAATTATATAAATATTAAAATGTAGGAAGAAAACAGAATACATCATTGGGTCAATATCTTGCCGTAAACATCTCAAATTAATTATTAACTTCCTACAATCAACTAATTTATTTTGGTCTGCTAAAACATAAAGGATGCCATATGAATTATTGTTAATTACATCAATAGCATCTGTAATGCTGTATATTTTCCAGTGAGCTTTCATTAGCTCTATTTATACATGTACTATTATAAACATAGTATGTATTGGGTGTTTTCTAGAACTGTAGTCAGCAAGGAAAGAAGAACTATCAGAAGTGAAGAAGTTGGGTAAGAATGCTATAGTTCAACAGAGGGTTAGTGATGACACAGGAAATAGCTGTTTGGAAATAGTTCACTTTTCCTTCGGCCAGTGTTTCCTCACAGTCTCAGGCTCTCTTGTTCTCAGGAATTGCTGGCAAGAGCATGTCTCAGATGTTATTATGTGTAGAAAATACGTGAGGATCTTGCTAGAATGAAGATTTGGATTCTGGAGGTCTTGCATGGGACTCTTGAATCTGAAGTTTTGACAATCTCATAGACGATGATGCCAACAAACCAACTGTACACCAGTGTTGTAGGGTGATAAATCTCAAATGTGGCCTCCTATCCATCTGCTACAGATTCATTAGATGGCTTAATTTTTAAAAACTGCAGAATTCTAAAGAGGACCCCCAGACCCAGTGAATCTAAATTCCAAGGCTAGGACAGAATTCAGCAAGCCCTCCACAAGGCAGTCTCTTACCCTGCAGAGCTTGAGGAATTGGGGAATTCTCAGGTCTGTGCATTTAACATTAAATGTGTGGCCTGAGAGTCAAGGGTAACTTTTCAGAAAATAATTAGTTGAGTACAAGGCTGCCAAGAAGAGAACTGGTGCCGATGATTACTACCCGAAAGATGAAATTCCAGATCATTAACTTTTTCTGATAACTGTCATCTTTCTTGTTTGATGATTTTACTCCTAGAGCAGGAGTCCCCTGGGAGTAAAACCCACCCAGTGATTAAGCAGGTCTGGGCTGGGGGTCCAAGAATTTGCATTTCTAAATTCCTGAAGGATGCTGATGCTGCTGGTCTGGGGACCACACTTGGTCCTGCATGGCTACATGATCTTGATAAGTCACAAAACATAGGAAGTTGATGTCCTGTTGGATTTATTTATTCAATCCAAGTATTTAAAGACGAATACAAATTGAGATAGTCCATCGGGCTAAAGAAAGAATTATGAAACAGAATCTCTGCAATTCAAGGAGATAGGTTATAGCTAGCATATAACATCATTTGATGATACCTCAAGGTAACACAAAACAAACTGCTAAAATGGATGAGTTATGCCCACTTTAGGAATTCTGAGAATTCAGTGTGGCCTAGATTAGTTTGCATTGTTTTAATTAACAATATGGTACTGCAAAATTCCTGTTTGCAGTGATAGCAGATTGAAAGAACATTTGTTCAATATTTGTTAACTTTGGTTCCTTTCTATGGAGGAAGTTATATCTTACAAATACATGATGACTTTGTTCCTTTCTTTCCAATTCTTTAATTTTTAATCATTTTATTTTGTTTCTGATGTGATTTTTAAAAAATGATGTAACAGATCATGTGATTCTAAAACAGGCTGCTCTAGCGCTTGATCTGAGTGTGCCCTTTCATATCCATTCATGGGGGGTTTAGGGAATGCCCTTCTCTCAGGTCTCATGCACTCAGACTCTGATATGAAGGGTGCTAAATTTATGTAAAGAGCAGCCTTTTTCAAAAATAAATACATAGACTTACATCTATCTTGTCTTTTATGTTTATGTTTAAAGATGCACTGGGAAAAGTCTTATGGCTAATCTGTGCCCAAGCCATCTGATTCTCACTTTCAACCCCCACAAGATTTAACCCCTGACTTTTGTATATTTCCAGAAATTTTATTTGCTTATTAAAACAGATATGAATAATATATAATGCTATTTTAGATCTTTTCTTATAAAATAGTTTCATAAAGTACATATTCCCTATACCTTGTTTTTTATTCACCTAAAACATACATGTGTATATATATACATATATATATATCTCAGATGGTAAAGAATATGCCTACAATGCAGAGTTCAAATCCTGGGTGGGAAAGATCCCCTGAAGAAGGGAATGATGGCTACTCACTCTAGTAGTCTTGCCTGAAGAATTCCATGACAGAGGAGCTTGGTGGGCTATACAGCCCATGGGGTCCCAAAGAGTCAGACATGACTGAGTGACTAACACACACACACACACATATATATATAATATATATTATATATTGATCTATTATATATATATTTAATATCTATATCTATCTACACACACATATATAGTATATGTGTGTGTAGATACATATGTATAATATATGTGTGTGTAGATAGATATAGATATTAGAGATTTTCCATATAATATTCAGCTATTTAATTCTTTCAAATTTCTACTCTATAAATTCATACCTCTGCACAGATTTATCATAATTTATTTGACCAGTTTCCTGTTAGCTGACATTAAGGTTGTGTGCTATCATAAACCAGACTCCAACAAATGACCTAGATCATATGTCACTTTTATTGTTGTTGTTCAGTTGTTAAGTCATGTCAAACTCTTTGACACCCCATGGACTGCAGTAAGCCAGGCTCCTCTGTCTTCCATTATCTTCTGGAGTTTGTTTAGATACATGTCCATTTAGTCAGTGATACTATCTAACCATCTCATCCTTCTCCTTTTGCCTTCAATCTTTTCCAGCTTCAGAGTCTTTTTCAATGAGTCAGTTCTTCACATCAGGGGATCACAGTATTGGAGATTCAGCATCCATCGTTCCAATGAATATTCAAGGTTGATTTTCTTTAGGATTGACTGGCTTGATCTCTTTCTAGTCCAAGGGACTTGCAAGAGTCTTCTCCAGCACCATAATTTGAAAGTATCAGTTCTTCAGTGCTCAGCCTTCTTCATGAGCGTTGTGCTGAGTAAAAACTGTCAGTCTGAAAGGTCATATATCATATGTTTCCATTTACACAACATTCTCAAAATGGCAAAATTATATAGAGGGAGAGCAAATTAGTGTTTGCTGGGGTTGAGGAAGGTGGGGCTGGGTGGAAGGGTGCGACTATAAAAGCACAGCACAAGGAGACATTTGAGGTGATGGCACAGTGTGTATTTTGATTACAGTCGTGGTTACACAAACTACACTTGTTATAAAATGTCACAGAACTACACATAGATGTTGTACCCGGAAAACATCCGCATTTTGCTATTACACTATAATTATGTGCACTGTAACCACAGAGGGAGACTGGGTGAAGCCACAGGGACCCCTTCTGTCTCATCTCTGCGACTTCCTGTGAATCTGTAATTATCTAACAATGAAAAGTTTGTTAATTAAATAAAAAGCCAAGATAATTTTTACTGCTAATGACTGCGCCACAACCCAAATCCGGCATTATAAGATATAATTAGCATACTGAATAAACAGCTTTTATTTATATAAACACCAAATAATAATGGGAAAATATTCCTTTCCCAGTAACATCAGGAAGATAAACCACATAAGATTAGCATTAGATATGACAATATCTGTATGAAGAAAACTTTTAAAACTTTTGAACAATGGAAAATTATGAACACGTCAATTAACAAGATCTAACATCACAGAGATTCTTTGTCTCCATTTAATATGTAAATTTAAGATTATCCCCCACCAATAGCAACAGATTTTTAGCAAGGATTAGTTAACCTTGTTCTAAAGTTCGTGGGAAGAAAACCACAAATACATAAAGGCTGGGGTAGTGAATACTAATTAAAAATCATTGGATGGTGAAGAGGAGTCATTCTAACAAATATTAGAACATTTAAAAGTGTCAATAAGTAAAACAGTTGGTTACTGCCACGTGTATAGGCAGAAAAAAATTATAGAACAGAAAGGAAAATCTAAAATTTGAGTTAAACTTATGCAATATTGTATATGCATTTTTTAAAAGTCAAATCAACAGAGAAGTGAGTTCTATAGATGGTGATGGTGGGCTCATATATTCAACTCTTCTAATGAGGAGGACAATAAAAGTTAGGGAAAAAAATTTTAAAAATCAGATTGAGTTTATCAGTTATCAGAGATCTAACAACACAATGAAAAATTATGATGCCAAGATATGAGATAACAAGGAAACACTGGAGATGATCTGGAACCTCAGGCAGCTTTACAGCTAGAAGCATCTTCAAGTAAGCAGGTATTGTGTCCTAGAGGCTGAGAGCATGACAACAGACACCACAGGACAGTAGGGCTGGGCCATGGGGTTCAGGGGAAAAAGCAAGTTCAAAAATGTGGACACGGTTGTCATTGTAAGGAAGGCAGTTTTCTTTGGTGACCTTGTTCACTGTTCCTTCCTAGTCCACTTAATCAAGCCCTTCTAATGACCCTGTGGACAGCTGGTACCTGCTGGGTGCTAGCACTGTCACACACTGCATCCCTGGGCATGAATGATGGATGTTCCTCCTTTCAGTCATTGTTATGCTTTGGAAGGAGATGCAAATACTGAATGTTGCTACTTTCAAGGCTAATAATGAGATTCCCAAGTCCTGGCACTTAAGCATTAGACAAAAACTGAATGAGAGTGAGAAGTTTTAGAGTCTACTCACATACCCCATCTATCTAACAGCAACTGCAAGTAAATACTGGAAATCCCAACACCAAAAGAAGAAAATGAAAAAAAGAAGTGAAATGAGGGGTGGAGAGAGGGACAAAGGAAGAATCAGAAAGAGGGAGAAAGGATGCTGAATGCTCAAGGGCAGCAGAGTCCAGGGGCCCCAAGAACAATGGAGCATGATCTGCAAAAATGCTGTCACCACACTGGACACCTGGAACTAATGTAATATTGTAAATCAACTACACTTCAATAAAAACAAAATCAAATCTCTTAAACTAGAAAAAAGTCTGTGCTCCTTTTTATAGCTCAGCAACATTCCATGGAATAAATGGGCCAGTATTTTTTTGGCTAAAATTCATCTATTAAAAGGCATTTTTATTTGTTTCCAGTTTCCTGTTATTTCAAAGGGAGCTGCTGTGAAGATCTATGTACAGGTTTCTGTGTGAACAAATGTTTTCATTTCTCTGGCATCAAAGCCCAGAGGTGTGATGGGTGGGTAGCATGCCAAATATATGTTCAGTTTAGGAAAAAATTTCCACAGCTGTTTTCCAGAGTGGCTGAATCAGGTAGAGGGGAGGATTGAAAATATGCTTTCACCCTCTCTGGTTTATAATATAATCATCTCCAGTACTTGCGCTACATACATGGAGAGGCATATCAGAACGTCATTAATTTGTGCTTCACCTGTCAAACAGGACTGAAAACTCCACAGGAGAAGGAAAGTTTATTGTGCTCAACCATATCTTTGCTTACTGTGTGCTTTCTTTCTTCCTGATATTCTAAGGTCCCTTCTTTCATCATTTCTTTTTTGTTGAGACAATTTCCTTTGAGTGTAGGTATGACACATCCTCTTAGTTTTTTTTTTCACTTAGGAAAAGATGTTTTTCTTTGTCTTTAGATTTTAGAAGTTTATATAGGACGTATCCTGTTTGGGTTGATGGGTCTTTGGCTGAACCTGGGAAATTTCCAGCCATTCTTTCTTTGAGTAATTTTCAGTCCCACATTCTTCCTCTTCTGGTGTCCAATGAGGCAAATGTTAAACCTTTTGTCCAAGTTCCACATGTCCCAGAGGCTGTTTATTTATTTATTTATTTCCAGCCTATTTTCTGTCTGTTATGCCAATTTCTGTTGTTCTTTCTTTGAGTGTATTAATTCTTCCCTCTGCTCTCTCTGATCTGTTGTTGAGTTCATTCATTGAATTTTTTCTTTGTTACTATATTTTTCAGGTTTAAAATCTGGCTCTTCTTTATATCTTCTGTTTCAATGTTGAGACAGTCTACTTTCTTATTTGGTTTCAAGTGTGCTTCATTGAAGCAATTTTCTGTTGGCCAGTGGAACATCTTTTTCAGAGAATTCTACCATCTGTGTTGTCTTAGTTTTGGCCTCTGTTGATCATCTTTCCTAGTTCACATTCAGATTTTCCTGGTTCTTGATGGGACTGACTTTTGGATGAATCCTGGGACTCTGGGTGTGGTGTCATGAGGCCTTGGCTCTTACTTAAATATTCTATCAGCAATTATCCCACAGCCTTGGGTAAGGATGTGCCCGATTTGTTACTTCTAGTGAACAGGGAGTCTCAGTTCCCTGCTTGGCCAGGGTGAATGGGTCCTTCTTACTGCAGGTGGGGGGTGGTGAGGTTCCCCAGGACTGACCCCACCCTGACTGACAAGCAAAGGTACCCCATTCCCCCCCTCACCGTGTGACTTCCAGGGTAGTATATAAGGGGGGACCCTGTGTACAAGGGACAGCGATAGGACTCCCTGGGTTGGGAGGCAGGGGGCACAGGGAAAGATGAATAAATCTGTCTGCCCTTGTGATGGTTGATTTTCTTTTCTTTTTTTTTATTTCGATGTTTCATTCTTAAGTTGTTTTCAGTATTTAAGCAATTGTGTTTGTTTCAGTACCAGTATCTATATACCTGAAAGACATTTACTGTTTTTTACTAATTACAAACTCCTGAAGTTCATCTGAATTCTATTACCATTTTTAAGTATCTATTTTATTCCTACATAAGCCCCAATGTTTATTAAACTCTGTAGCTTCTGGCTAATATAGTCAGATACTGGGTTGTACATAATTAAGCTGATTTTTACATCGTCACCAGAAACAGGCACAACTCCAGAAACAGGCACTCAGAATGTACACGGGGAAGACTGTTCGATAATTTAAGGGCCCCATAGATGTTGCACTCAGCTCATCCAAGTGTGCAGCTTCTGTCATGCCCTTGGTTCATTGATAAAAAAAGTTGGGGAATGACATTCAGAATCTCACTGGAAACTGCTTTGTTTGTTGTAGCTTCAAGAGTGAACCATTCATATATTTTACATTATAAGACTTGGGTTAGACAAATCAAATAGAACTGAAAATAATTTGATAAGAGACAGCTGCGACTATTTAAAAGCATGGCTATTAAAATCCTTTCAGTCCTTTCATTCCACATGAATGTAATCATGCTTTATTTATGTAGCGGAATTGATTAGCAGTCTATTTAAGGTACATTCACAGTGTTCCTTTAATTCAGAAAATAATCACCATCTCTTCACACCAGGCAAACCTAAGTTCCTCCAATCTTCTCAGCTAATAAAAGGTAATGAAATTATCTGTTTTTTCACCAAGAAATAATCTATTGAGGGGAATGGATAAAATTAATTAAATTATAACACATGTAAATACTTATCTCAAAGTGGCATTTTTTCCCCATAGCCTCCACAAAGTTTCCACTTTTTAAAATTTTTTTAAATTTATTTTTAATTGGAGGATAATTGCTTGTAGTGTTATGTTGGTTTCTGCTGCATAAAATGTGAGTTAACCATAAGTATGCATATATCCCCTCCCTCTCATCTTCCCTCCCACATCGCAGAGCACCTGGTTGAGTTCCCTGTGCTACATAGTAGCTTCCCACTGTGTGTGTGTGTGTGTATTAGCTGCTCAGTCATGTCTGATTCTCATAGACTTCCATATTTTCTTTAAGACTCTTACTCCAAAACAAAAGATTGCTCTGGCATTCTATTTGCTACAAGGATAAACTCAGATTTCTACTGACATTCAGGAGCACAGCAAGCCCATCACACAGAATTCTACTTTGCCCCAAGGTCAATTTCCGGTTCCAGCCTACGTGATCCAGTCATGACAGGAAAATCTGATTCATTTTTTTTTTTGGAGTAGAACTGTATTTTATGGATATACAAGTTACTTATGTATTAACCCATCAATGGACATTTGGGTTGTTTACAATTTGGCTGTCACAAATAAAGCTGCTATGAACATCCCTGGATCTAAATATAAGAGCCAAAAGAATGAAAACTCTAAAATAAAATATATTTTCTTTGGTTTTGCAAATATTTCTTAATTATGAAATAAAAAGCAAGGACTACAAAAGAAAATAAATCATTGAAATATGCTTACTGAAATTAAGACCCTCTTCAGCTGACAAGGTTAAGAAAATGAAAAGGTGCACTACACAATGGAAGAAAATATGTGTGAAATGTATGCTCAAGATAAATTCTGTTTCTAAAATATATGAAGATCTCTTACAACTGACTAACCGCAGGATTAATAATTTGAATAAATAAACAAAGATTTGAATAGATTCTTCACCAAAGGTGATATATGGATAACTACCACATGAAAAATATGTTCAACATATTTCTTCATTAAGGAAATAGAATTAAAACTGCAATAAGATACCCCTACATGTCCACTTGAATGGCTAAGATCAGAGTGACCATACCACCTGTGTACAAGGATGTGAGTAATTGGAGCTTGCCTTTGCTGCTGGGCACATGTAAGAGGGTACATTTTACATCTGCCTTGGAAAATACTTGACAGTTTCTTAGAAGTTAGGCATAAAGCTACCCCATGAACCGTGTGCTCTGTTCTTAGACATTTATCCATGTCTATATGAAGATTCCTAGCTTTAAGTTGAAAGAAAATACACCAAGCTTGATGTATAGAAACTATCATCTCAAAGAGATTACAGCTTTGTAATATAGACTAGTCCCTTAAAGTTCATTTAAAGTCCACAAGGAGAGAACACCAGGTGCTCTTCATTTTCATTGGTTATTTCCTACAATGTGGCGGAAGTCAAGGGCAGGAGAAATTACAGTGTAAGGGGAAGAAGTGATACCTAAATACAGAGAGGGAAAAAGACACTATCCACCACTAAGAAATAAATTTGAGGAAGCTATATGATAAAAAACATCACAAAAAATAAAATAATTTTAAGACGAATATACTAAACACATAGAATGATTGCACTCTGTAGTCCTAAAATATTCAAGGTTAGTTCTCAGATACATTTCATGGGGACAATATGCAATGGTAGAGTAAGAATTAGACAGCAAATAAGGCCCAGGTTCATCACTTGACCTCCCTGGAGTTCAGTTTGATGTTAGGCTTATATGAGCCCTGTAGAGTCTTCTAATCTAAAGGGTCGATTTTCCAAAGAACTAGCTCTCTCATTTGTGAAAACCTACTATTTTGGATATTATAATGAAATGTTTTTGTCGTTGGTGTTATTTCTATATCATTATAACATCTCTACTCCTACCAAACTGAGGAAAACAAGGGTGGATATTGATGTATGAAACGACCATTTAAAAGACAAACTCCTTGAAGACAGTCTTAAGTACATAAATGCTTTATCAAGTAGTCCTGCATGACATACAAAGATAAACAGTCTCTAATGTCATATATGCGGCTTCCCAGGTGGCTCAGTTGTAAAGAATCTGCCTGCCAAGCAGGAGACCTGGGTTTGATTCCTGGGTCTGGAAGACGCCCTGGAGAAGGAAATGGCAACCCACTCCAGTATTCTTACCTGGAGAATCCCATAGACAGAGGAGCCTGATGGGCTACAGTCCATGGGGTCGTAAAGAGTCCAACAGGACTAAAAGGACTAGACAACAACAGCAATATTATATACTCTTTAAGACATTGGATAATGCATTCTAATTCACATCAACAATGGATATTATGTAAAATGAACAAATGCAACAAAACCCTGGATTTCCCTGGTAGCTCAGCTGGTAAAGAATCTGCTTGCAAAGCAGGAGACTGGGGTTCGATTGCTGGGTTGGGAAGATCCCCTGGAGGAGGGCATGGCAACCCACTCCAGTGTTCTTGCCTGGAGAATCCCTATGAACAGAGGAGCCAGACGGGCTATAGTCCATGGGGTCGCAGAGTCGGACACGACTGAGCAAGTAAGCACAGCACAGTAAGTCCCTTCTCTTACTTTCAGTCTCACATGTACTAAATTAAGCTGTCTAATTCACACCCAATTGACAGCTACAAAATAAACCCTTCCAGAAATTTGAAATCTTTGTCTAATAATTCTCCCCATGTTTCTGGTAAATAAATAATTGAGGTTTAAGAGAAATGCTATCTCTGCTCTCGTTTTGAAAGAACAAAGACAGAGCATATTTTTTTAGTTTTTAAAAAATTCTTCACAACATAGATCGTCAGTTCTATGTGAAGGAAGCCAACATTAATATTTCCTTTTTATCTTAGTGTGCTTATAAAGTAGTTCAAACGATTTCCACACATCTGCTTCTTAGATGGTGATGTATCATGTCCTCGAAAGATGTAATTCTAACATTTTCATGCTTTAAAGATTCTCCCAAGGACTGTCAGCCTTTTGGCCTAAATTGTCAGGCTAACCAGGTGATGACCTCAGCTCAAGTCAAGAGAAAGAAAAGTAAAAAATAAGAATTGCTCTTTAGTAACAACTAGAGTAGAAATGATACTTCCCATCATGTTCTCAGTCATAATTTTTAAGAATTTGCCTAAGCAGTCAGAGATGTAGACAAAAAATCTTAAGTAGAGTTTCTCTTCATTAACAAAAAATGTGTCCGGACATCTGACAAGGAATCTCAAGTAAACCGAGGTGAGTCAGTAAGGTAGGTAGATTTTCTTTCTTTTTTTTAGAAAAAATATTTTGCATTTCTTCAGTTTTTAAATAATTTTATTTATTTATTTATTTTTATTTTCACCTCAGCTCAGTCAGTAAAGAATCTATCTGCAATGCAGGAGACCCGGGTTCAATTCCTGAGTCAGGAAGATCTCCTGGAGAAGGAAAGGGCAACCCACTCTGGTAGTCTTGCCTAGAGAATCCCATGGACAGAGGAGCCTGGCAGGCTGCAGTACATGCTATCGCAAGAGTCAGCCATGACTTAGTGACTAAACCATCACCATTTTCACCTGTGCTGGGTCTTCATTGCTGCATGGACTCTTCTCAAAGTGTGATGCATGGGCTTCTCATTGTGTGGCTTCTCTTGTTGCGGAGCATCATGGGCTCTAGGCACATAGGCTTCAGTAGTTGTGTATCCCAGACTTAGTTGCTCCAGGGGACGTGGGATCTTCCCAGATCAGGGATAGAACCTGTGTTTCCTTCATTGGCAGGTGGATTCTTTACCACTGAGCCTCCAGGGAAGCAGCATGAGGTAGATAAACATTCTATCCCTCTCTGTCATAACTTATTTTTTACCCCTTCTAAGCACCCTATTTGTATCCAGCCACACAATTATATCCTAAACTGTCCTCCCTGATAGGAAACAATAAAACAAAACCCAAACATGCATTTATCTGTTTCAGATCTCCTGATATAAACAGTAAAATTAAGTGTGTATTAAACACACATTAAAACTCTATAGAGAAGAATTTTCTTCACCTACAAGGAATATATGCTTGAACCACATGAACTAGCCTGGCAAGCATTTTCAGTGCTTGTTCTGTTTCTTTAAAGGAGGGACAAACCTCTGTGTTCTCTCCAGATACCTCCCTGAGCATTGTTTGTCAGCATTTAGTAGTTCTTGTTTGGCAGTGATAATCTTTCTAAGTTTGACAGATTTACGTAATTTCAAATTGTTTTCAAGGCTCACTTTCAATTCACGTTTTAAATTGCAGTATATGAAGCATGTAAAACACTTGTTTCAATGAGAACATGATGCTTGCACTTAGTATTTACACAATATGAAATAAATCATGTCAGAATTAATAAGGTCTAATTCTATTAATGTCAGAAAAGATTAACGTAGGTTCTCTCTCCTAAGCAGACTTACTCGATACTCTTTGAATTATTCTTGACAGTGTTAAAATTAGACTAAGCCTGCAAATAAAATAGGCCAGCAAATAAATTGAAGTAATAAATTAAGACACTGTGTAAACAAAGGTATCTGTGCTAGAAGAAGCCGATTTGATTGAAAACCCTTAGCAGATTTGTCATCAACAACACACTTATTAGTATATCTCTCTTGATGGTTCCAGTTGCCTTGGCATGGAATTTGTCTCCTTTATGTGTTTGTTATGAAATTTGAGTTTCTTACTTGGGATGTAAAGAAAGTTAATGATAATTAAGAAAGGCCATATCAAAGCAAGTACACATGATTTAAAGATATAAAAGAAGACGTTTTGTCTGTCAGTTTGATTAGCTTGACCAAAGGCAGCTAGAATTTGTATGAAAACCTCACAAGGTCGTACAATTAGAGAAAATGTAAATGAGTGGCTTAATCTGATTATCTCTTTTAGTTCTACATTTATTTCCATTTTTTCCCTTGTGCAAGTTAGTCTTCATGGGGATGTATTTTTCCAAGAAGTGGAAAAAATGTCTTTAATTTAACCTTTCACTCAACTTCTTCTATCCAGCCAGAGAAAAGCATTGCTTTCATTAAAAATTGTTTTTATGTTAAAATATGGTTAGCATTCCCACTGTCAGTAAATGATATTATTCCTATATTTCATTAAGAGAAATATAGATCAGATAGGGGCTGCTAGAAAAGAGAGAGAAGCAGTAACATTACCTAAAATAATGTACGACAATGTAGGAACAGTATACATCATCATTTTCTTAATGGGCAAATACTTGACCAAGAGTATTGTGGATACGTACATATTTTTTTTTATCATGCATTTATATTATTAAGGATATAGGCTATTTGAAGCTTAGTGTATATGGTATTTATTTGGCTCTTTAAATTATTTTGTGTAAAGTTTATTATAATTCAAAGAACAGAACTTAGTCAACACAAAGAAGAAAAATTTACTGTGAAATAAGCCATGGTTTTATTTCCCCCCAAAGAATGTGGTTTGGAGATCATGGCTTAATATTTACATGGCTTCAGATATTCAGTTGAAAGGAATAAAATAGTAGATCATCATTGCCACTGGGAGAGGCATCGGAGGCGCTATGCATGGAGGTTTCCAGGACCCTGCCCCATGCCTCTCTCCCTGAGCTGATTGTAACCTCTCTCCTGTAATAAACCATGACCGTGAGCACTACAGCTTTCACTCTGAGTTCTGTGGGTTCCAGCAAATTATAAAACCTGACAGTGGTCATGGGAATCCTGAACTCACAGCTTGCATCAGAAGTGAGGATTGTCTCAGAGACTTCCTAGTTCTGCAGAAATCACTGATCACATATGGAGTTTTCTCGCCCCAAATACATTAAACTTGACTGTTCATGAGACAACTCCAGAATGTAGAACAGTTAATAAACTGAACTCTCTAAGTATGTCAATAATCTGAAATCAGATAAACAAAGAAGGTGGACAGGTTTCTCCTCACCTCAGAATAAAAGTCTTTGGTTCAGACATTTTAGGCCAAAGCAAGTCCTGTGCCTGAACCACTAGGTTGTGTCAAGGGTTTGCTGTGCTTTGTTTGGTGTAAGCCTGGGGCCGGGAACCAGCCTTGCCAGGTCTCATGAAGTTGCTAAGCCTTAGCTGGTTTGCTAAGCTTATTCAGACACCACCCCCAAAACTGAGGATGGAGCCCGATTTCTTAATCACTTATATTATATGGGGGTAAAATTAAGTAACAACAGTGTCCAATACATACACATAATTTGTCCAGATTTGGGGTTCAAACAACCCAAGAAATGAAGGTCCACCTTCTTCTGAGACTCATCCTGGATTACAAGCATGGAGATATGGACAATACAAATGCAATACAAGATTTGGATTCCAACCACAGAGACTTATTTTTTAAAACATATTTTTGTGTTTAATTTTTTTAAATTTTATTTTATATTGGAGTATATAGTTCATTTACAATGCTGTGTTAGTTTCAAGTGTACAAGCTACTTGATTCAGTTATACATACACATATATTTATTAATTTTTTCAATTTTTTTCACATATAGGTTATTACAGAGTGTTGAGTTCCTGGTGCTAGATAGTAGGTCCTTATTAGTTATCTATTTTACATATAGTTAGTGTGTATATGTTAATCCCAAACTCCTAATTTATCCTTCCTACCCACCTCTTCCCTTGGGTAAACATAAGCTTGTTTTCTAAGTCTGTGAGGCTGTTTCTGTTTTTTAAATAAGTTCATGGTATCTTTTTTTAGGGGGGAGCAGGGCTTCTCTGTGGTAAAATATCCACCTGCCAAAGCAGGAGACCTGGGTTCAATCCCTGAGTCAGGAAGATCCCCTGGAAGAGGAAATGGCAACCCATTCCAGTATTTTTGCCTGGGAAATCCCATGGACAGAGGAACCTGGCAGGCTACACTCCAGGGGCTCACAAAGAGTCAGACACAACTTAGTGACTAAACAAGACACCACTGATACTGATGACAAATACCCGTAGCTACTGCTACCATATCTTTACATGGAGGATGAACCCCCATCCGACTATATTCTTCCCTCTAACATGACCAGGTGAGGGCAAGAGTCAGATGGCCTTGAAACTTAAAATCCCATGATTCTAAAAATAATGGAGGAAAATAGAAGTGATTATAAAGAGTAGAAGTTAAAAAAGTGAGTGTGTTAATAAATTAGATGTCTTTAATAAATTACATTGGGCCTAGAAATTAAAAGCACATCTGAAACAAAAGTAACACTAAAAACAAAAGTAAAACTGGGAAATAAAGAAATGCACAATTAAAAACAACCCAGGGATGTCTCAATGTAAATGAGCTGACTAAATGGTGAAACAACAACCACAGAAGAATCTGCTGCTGCTGCTGCTAAGTCACTTCAGTCATGTCCGACTCTGTGCGACCTCATAGACGGCAGCCCACCAGGCTCCTCCGTCCCTGGGATTCTCCAGGCAAGAACACTGGAGTGGGTTGCCATTTCCTTCTCCACTGCAGGAAAGTGAAAAGTGAAAGTGAAGTCGCTCAGTCGTGTCCAACTCTTCGAGACCCCATGGACTGCAGCCCACCAGGCCCATCCATCCATGGGATTTTCCAGACAAGAGTACTGGACTGGGTTGCCATTGCCTTCTCCGAAGAATCTGCTGATGATAGCAAACGAACATAAAGCTTCAACCTAAATGAATCCAGGACTCTAGTTAGGAGTGTTGTGGTAGCCACATAGAGTGAGATACTGGAATCAGAAATGGTAGGTTTGTTGCCAGCACAGACAAGTTGAATAGCTTCAAAAAAACTATGATATTTGCTTAATAACATAAAATTAAAATTAAATGGCCATTATTTTGAAATGTTTTGTAAGAAAAGAAATTCTAATCAGTCATAGCAGTTTGGGTGATTATGTTTCTGATTAGTCTAGAAGAAAATACACATAATAAACTGGTTTTATTTTTAAGTATAGAAAACAAGCCTATTTTTATTCATTATGATTAAGAAAAAATTACAATGATCAGCCTTAAAATGGTGTCTGAAATTCAAATATGAGGACTAAACACACAGACTAAAATCATAAAAGTGACTCATTTTCTTTTATTGGGAGATTATACATTCTCTATAAATCCTCAAAATACAAGTAAACACTAATCTGTAATAGTTTGTAGCTACCAAATGGAAAACTGGTTATAAAAGAGAATGAAGCAAACATGTGGCATTTCCATGGGGACTCTTGGGTAGTCCAATGAATAATGTAGGCAAAATCCATTCTGGGAAAGGTTTCCTAACCTGATTATCTCCGTAAACATAGAACATTGACTTCTGCATCTGACAACCCCCCATATGGGTGGATTAAGTGCACAATGGGCTGCCAATCATTTTCCTGCTAACATGACACAAAATACAAAATATGAGAGCTGTTTTGATCTTGATGGGAAAAGATCAATTTTATTTTTTAACCTGTTCAATCCTGTCACTCATGTCCAATAACAATTTACCCTTTAAATGCTACTTAATTTAGCCTTAATTTATTTTCTGGCAAATGACTCGAGGCAAAATTGAATTCAATAAGGACTCGTTTTCCCTTTTTAACCTTCATCCTTTCAAAAATGCTGAGGCACAAATCACTGTAGCATTTTCAACTTCATTTTTCATGTAATTTATTTAAAGAAGACTATGAGAAAATTAAATAAAAAATTGGCATTGTCTATTTGTTTAGACTACATCAGGCTTCTGCTTACAAGTGAAGAGTGAAATGACCATGTGAACAATTACTAAATTATTCAATTAAAATATGTTTGAAGATGTTGGAAAGCACCCAAAATCAAAGAGAAACAGAGGGAGAGTTGAAACTCTGAAAATGAAATTAGAAGAACTTTAAGTTGTGACTTTTCAGGTCAACGACTCCCTCAATCAATCTCCTTGGCTAAAACAACAACAACAAAAAAAACTACAAAAAGCAGGAAACACTGTAGCTTCATTAGTTAAAGGTGCCAGATATCAGCATTCAGGACTGGAAATGAAGTTGGAAAATGTGAAGGGAAAATCCAGGGCAGCCTGATGATGTCTGGGAGTAAAAAAACCTACAGTGAATACTCCCAGGAGATGGAGAGGAAAGACTGCCTTTGCCAAGTAAAGACAGGAGAGACGAGAAAGGGGGAATCATGACTCATGGAAGATGTCCTGGGACTTTACTTAGAATAAGGAAGCAAGGTTGATGCTTCAAATCAAGGGTGAGGTGGGGAAGGTGGGAAAATTTCTCTAATTAGTATAAAAATAAAGGGAAGAAAAATAGTGTATATATATATATGCATGTATATGTTATATATAATAAAATAAGAATGGTGGTGGTGGTGGTTTAGTCAGTAGGTCCTGACTCTGTGAGATCCTTCGGACTGTAGCCCACCAGGCTCCTCTATCCATGGGATTTCCCAGGCAAGAATACTGAAGTGGGTTGCCATTTCCTTCTCCAGGGGATCTTCCCGACCTAGGGATTAAACCTTCGTCTCCTGCGTTGCAGGTGGATTCTTTACTGCTGAGCCATCAGAGAAGCCTAAAACAAGAATATCAAACAATTATGTTCACAGTCCTACTTATATCTGTGTGTGTGTGTGTGTGTGTGTAAAACGGTAGAGACAAATATATTAAGAAAATCATAGAGGAAAAATTGCTACAGTAGAAGAACTCAAAACTGCCTTATTGAAGCTGCACCCTGTACCCCATGAATGAATGTGACAATCTGAGTAAAGCCATGTTTTTTGAAATCTGAAAATCCTAAGGATGAAGAAAAAATTATAATACCTTACAGAAATAAAAAATGAGTTTCCTATGGAGCCACAGAAATAAAAACAAATTCATATTTCCCCATGGCTTCACAATGGAAGAGAAACTAAAATCGAGTCATCTCATGCCTCCCAGACATCAGAAGCCAGGAGGACAACGGAATATGCCCTTCAAGTTCTGAAAGAAAATAATTTTCCTCCTAGAACTTATGCTCATCAGATCTGTCCAGTGAGCAGAGAACAGATATCTTCAGACAGGCCGTGGCTGGAAGTGCTCACCCCTTGGGGGCCATTTCTGTCAAAGTTGTTTAGGTTTTCACGGTTGGACATCCTCTTCCTGACTGTCTGCCTTGTTCACTTCTTCATGTTAATCTCCACAATGTATTTCTTCTCAGCATCTCTGTCTCCCCTTTCCCACCCCTTCCTCTCTGTGGGCACCGCATCCACGTCCACCTCTTCCCCACAGAACACTCTCTAATTCATTCCTCACATAGACCTCACCTCTTTCTGAAATATATTCATCTCACTAGATTAGCTTCTCACAGACCTTAGGATAGTTTCATTACATTAGTGTGGCCATGATGCTCTGCTCCTGTAGCTGGAATCTTCAGAAGGGGAACTGAGTTCTCCAAAGCCACTCGAATCAGTTACTCCATGGTTCCAACACTATGTTATTATTTTATGGATCACATTTTCTGGATCTCCCTCTCTATTTGCAGGATCTTATCCCACATTCTCCAATCTGCCTGAGTGATTCTCTCCCAACTCTCATCCTGTCTCTTACTCATTCTCATTCTCTATCTCTCACTTCTCTGGACTTTTGGTTAATGCAATGACCATGTTAATTTTTGACATCAACATACACTATCAAAATGCAAGTAAAATTCACCATCATAGTAGCTAATGAGAACTTTAGGTTAAATTAGCTGAGTGTTGGGTCATTCCAATGTTACAGGGTCTGTAATTAAAGTGTTATAATAAAATACTATTAAAAGTATTGAAAAAAATAAAAAAATAAAAGTATTGTATTCCAACTCCCAAGTGGTGCAGATTTAATAATGACAATCTTCTCTTCTTTTTCATTTTCAGGAATACTTTCTTCCAGTGAGACAGTGGCAATGGTAGCGTGGCACAGAGGGAACAGAAATAATGCAGATGATGCTACTGTGCATTGTAGTATGAATAAAAACTTTCAATGTTCATGATAATCATGAAAATAATGTTATATTTTTTATTGTAACAAACCTAGAGACATTTTTATTTACAAACCTAGAGACTACTTACAAAAATTGTACAGTGAACAACCATGTACCCTTCATCTAGACTCACTCATTGTTAATTCCTCCCTCTCTCTGAGGGTATGTATCATCCTCTCCCTCCTTCTGTCCCTTCATGATATCATTCTGGTTATTACTATGACTGGTTCACAAAGAGCACATTGCAGATACACCAGTCCTTCCACCCTAAAGACATCCTCATCTATCTCCTAAGAGCAAAGTGGTCACCTTATACATCTACTGTGTGACCAGCAAATTCAGAAAATGTCTCATGGTACAACAGCAGCCTGCCTTATAGACAATATCCACATTTCACTAATCATTCTGTTACAGTTCTTTCTCAGCACTGCTTTTTAAAGTCAGCCTGCAGTCTGATGTCCGTTGCTTTGCTTAGCCACCTTGTCTCCCTCTGAAACAGCTCCTCAGTCTTGTAATTTATGACATTCACATTTCTGAGGAATGTTTTCAGATTGGCCCTTTGTGGGTTTCTGACAGCTTCCTATGTGAGACTCAGGGGGCTGTGATCGGTTTGTTGGCAGAGATGCACCCTAAGTTGTACGGCACCCTCAGCTCACCACACTGGGAGACGCAGAACTGTCCCCACTAGTGGATGTGGACTCTAGGCACGGCGCTGCGATGGCCATCTGTCAGTTTTCTCCACTGCCAAGTTACCTTTTCCCATTGTCGCGAATAAGTTACCTTTGGGGAAATACCTTGAAGCTGTTCAAACATCTTGATCCCAACAAACTCTTGTTTTATGATTTTAACATTTATTGATGGCTCTTGCAAGGATCAGTTATTGTTGTTGCAGTTGCTAACTGGTGATTTTAGTACCTCCATCATTTATTAGTTGGCATTCCACCATAAATTAGGCTTTCATTCCTCCACCTCCACTTTGTAAAGCTAACTTAAACATGTTCACCGAAATGAGCCTTGTAAACATTAAGCTATAGCTAAAACAGCACAGAGGTGTACCTTTGATATACAGTATATCAGTGGACCACTGCATGGACAACTCCATCTGAATTCAGTCCTGATTTTACTGATAACATGCATGGTTGTTAGGAAAATCACTTCACATCTCTAAGTTTTAGTATTTGCATCTATCCAGGGAGGGTTTTCACTACTTTGTATCAACATTTTCTTTCAGTTTTGATAGTCTATAACTCAAAATGTTTCAGCTGGTGTTTGTGTGACCCTAAAGATTTGTAAGAGAGGAAATTCCCCCGTCTCCATCTCAAAGCCAGCTTGATTAATTGCAATTGGCCAAAAACTGGCAATGAATCCCTAACACCATTAACTTATTTTGGTTCTCATTAAACTTTTAAATTCCTTACTTTCCTTTGACCTTGTCTATTCCAAGTTTATTCTCATCAGCGTTTTTTCTTTGGCAACCATATTTGGAAAACGCACAGATTGAGCACCAGTGTGGGAGGAATTCATACAGCTAAAAAACATTCCCTGAAATGATCACGGGTATTTCAGTTTGCTTCAGGATTAATTATAGTCTTGCAGTTCCCACACTGAGGCCGTCTGTGGGTTAGATACCTGGACTGAGAGAGTTGTCATCCCAACCATGACATTCAAAGGGAGTGATTGACTAAAACAAAATCTGTACCAATTTTGCCGTAAACTTTAAAAAAGCCATATAATGGTTTAAAAAATGACCATAGATGTGTTGAGAGCAAATCCTACCTTATAAATTCTAAAACTATGAGAAAATCTACTTGAAAGCTAAAGATTGATAAAATATATAACTCCAGGAGCCATTTAGAAATGATAATTTTAACATCATTGCTAATACTTTATACAAATCTAGAGTGTAGAATGAAAAATCATCCTGAATATAATATATGGAATGTAAAACAGTTGAGCATGTATTAAAGGTTTACAATTTTCATTCCATAAGTATCAATATATTTGCTTGCTTCTCTTGACATTGTTCAGAGAATAAATTGTATGTATATAAAACAATTAGTTACTTTCAGGCCTGTCACTTTAAAACTGTAAATTTTAAGTTGAAAAGTATTAATGTAGGTTTAGAATTCCACTGTGATTTTTTTAGAAATAAAATATTTGAAAAAAATGCATGATTAATGGTCACTCTATCTATATCTATCATCTTTGTTTGATATGTATATGCATATCTGTGCATAAATATATCTCTCTAAATATATGATCATAATAGATCATTTTTACTGAGTACTTCTTTAGAAAGAGATACTAAGCACTTCACATGAATTATGACTTAATATATATTATGTCATTCAGTCTTCTTAATAACTCTATGAAATAACTACTACCACTGTCCCATTTAGCAGTCAAGGAAATCAAGTCAAAAGCAATTAAGTGAATTGTGTATAGCCAGACTATTAATAAATGGTTGAACCCATTGGGGAAGCAGACAGATAAGCACTAAGTCTTTTACTCTTAAGATTTGTTTAAACTAATAATCTACGTATGGATGCATTTCTTTATTTTTTTCTAAAACATATTTATAATATAACATCTATAATATATAACATATATAATATAAGATATATTTGTGTGTGTGTGTGTGTGAAGTCGCTTCAGTTGTGTCCAAGTCTTTGTGATCTCATGGACTGCACCTGCCAGGCTCCTCTGTCCACGGGATTTCCCAGGCATGAATACTGGAGTTGGTTGCCATGTCCTGCTCTGGGGGATCTTCCCAAGCCAGGGATAGAACTGAATCTCTTGTGGCTACTGCACCTCAGGCAGATTCTTTACTGCTGAGCCACTGGGGAAGCCAATATATATATATATATATATATATATATATATATATATATATATATACACACACACACACACACATATGTATGTATATATATATATATATACACACACATACTTATAGATAATTTACATACTAGTTTGCATCTTATTTAATATTTACATATACACATACATATTATAGGATCACAAAAATGTTATGTACATAGAAAATTCCCATCCATTTTTCAACGGATGAGTCCAGAATGCCATGTAGGCTGTCCTGGTTACAATTTGATTGAATTGTGTCTGTGTTCTCTTGGCCAGTGTAAACTCTTAAACCTTGTAAGACCCCAAATCGTGGGAATGGAAAGCAAACACATTCTATAGAAATATACAGTAAGGGGTCTGCTCTCACCCTTGTTCCTTACTTCTCAGTTCTTAACTATGGTGTCCAAAGACAATGCCTTGGCTGTGGATTTACGAGTCAACAGAATATTTTAAGACCCAACCCAAACTCAAAGGGCACACTTCCCTGGCTGAGCCTTCAGCGGTTCGGTCTGCATTCTGCCACCTGCTTAAGGGTGAAAGGCGCCTGACAGTGCTGGTCAGGGTCTTGGGTGTGAGCCCTCAGTCTTGTTCCTTTGCTATAAAATGAGGCGCTTGTTGGTCATGATTAACAGGTTTTCAGGAAGTCCATAAACACTGATTCTGGCAGAAGGGCTGCAGCAAGTGAAGGAAAATCATATATCAGTATTTTAAAATAAAGAGTTCCTCTCTTCATTATAAACTCTAGTGCAGTCAGCCTGCTGTTGGGTAGGGTGCGAGTACTTTCTGGAAGAATACAATCCAAGGGTGTTCAGAATTGGTCTCTCCTTTAGAACAGGAAGCAGACAACCCATAAATCTTGGTGAGTGGAACTGAATAAATTGATGACCAATAATGATTTTAGAAAACTATGTTGTTGCTGGTCAGTTGCTAAGTTGTGTCCAACTCTTTGCAATTCCATGGACTACAGCACACCAGTCTTCCCTGTCCTTCACCATCTCCTGGAGCTTGCTCAAACTCATGTCCATTGAGTCCGTGATGTCATCCAACCATCTCATCCTCTGTCACCCCCTTCTCCTCCTGCCCTCAATATTTCCCAGCATCAGGGTCTTTTCCAATGAGTCAGCTCTTTGCATCAGGTGGTCAAAGTATTGGAGCTTTAGCTTCAGCATCTATCCTTCCAATGAATATTCAGATTTGATTTCATTTATGATTGACTGGTTTGATCTCCTTGGAGTCCAAGGGACTCTCAAGAGTCTTCTCCAGCACCACAGTCTGAAAAGCAGAGATATCATTTTGCCAACAAAGGTACATGTATGCAAAGTTATGGACTTTCTGGTAGTCATGTACAGATGTGAGAGTGGGACCATAAAGAAGGCTGAGCAACAAAGGGACTCTGAAGAGTCTTTTCCTGCCACACAGTTCAAAAGCATCAATTCTTTGGTGTTCAGCATGCTTTGTTGGCAAAGTGGTCTCTGCTTTTTAATATGCTGTCTGGTTTGTCATAGCTTTTCTTCCAAGGAAGAAATTAATTAATTAATTTTAATTTCTGGATGTAGCTGCAGTGATTTTGGAGCCCAAGAAAATAAAGTCTGTCACTGTTTCTGTTTTTTCCCCATTTATTTGCCATGAAGAGATGGGACTGGATGCTGTCATCTTAGTTTTTTGAATGTTGAGTTTTAAGCCATCTTTTTCACTCTCCTTTTCCACCTTCATCAAGAGGCTCTTTAGTTCCTCTTCATTTTACTGCTACTAAGGTGGTATCATCTGCATATCTGATGTTTTGCTATTTCTACCAGCAGTCTTGATTCCAGTTTGTGCTTCATCCAGCCTGGCATTTCCCATGATGTACTCTGCATTTAAGTTAAATAAGCAGGGTGGCAATATACAGCCTTGACATACTCCTTTCCTGATTTGGAACCAGTCTGTTGTTCCATGTCCAGTTGCTTCCTGACCTGCATACAGATTTCTCAGGAGGCAGGTAAGGTGGTCTGTTATTCCCATCTCTTTAAGAATTTTCCACAGTGTGTTGTGATCCACACAGTCTAAGGCTTTAGCCTAAGCAATGAATTCTTCTGGAATTCTCTTGCTTTCTCTATGACCCAACAAATGGTCACAATTTGATCTCTGGTTTGAACCTTTACCTAATATTCCAGGTTCCCAAGCAATATTTTTCTTTACAGCACAAGACTCTACTTTTACCACCAGACACATCCACAGCTGAGTGATGTTTCTTTCTGGAGCTATTAGTAATTACCCTCTTATCTCCCCAGTAGCATACTGGACACCTTCTGACTTGGGGGCTTGTCTTCCAGTGTCATGACTTTTTCCTTTTCATACTGCTCATGGGGTTCTTGTGGCAAGAATACTGGAGTGGTTTGCCATTCCCTCTTCCAGTGGGACACGTTTCGTCAGAACTCTTCACTATGACCCTACCATCTTGGGTGGCCCTGCACGGCTCATATGAGCCACGGCCCGGTGTGGTTTGTGGCTTTGTTCAATTACACAAGCCCCTTTGCCACGACAAGGCTGTGATCCACGAAGGTGTAGACATGTATATGAGTAACTGAACTGCTTCTCTGTTTTGTATGCTTTCCAGCACCTCCCCCACCCTGCCACCTCTCACTCATTCAGTTGTTCAGGCACGTCTCTGGAACCTGTCTAACCTTGTATTGGCCGAATTGAAGAGCCAGGAAAGTTTGGGTTAGTAGGAAAATCAAGGCTCCTGGATTGCTGATTGCAGTGATAGTGGCACCAGCCTTTTCATAGTCCAGCATGCTCCCAGGAGTTAAGAGCTTCTTCAAGGTTAGGAGGTAAAAATTCAGGGAGAAAGCTTTGAGGACCACCGAGGTGGGTGATCTCTTCCCACCTCTTAAATGGCTTTTGTTCACCAGAGGCTGTGTTTTATGTGACAATTCTAAACACTTGAAAAGCACCTCATTAAGCAAGCATGCAAAAATGAAAGCAGTGTGGAGCCAATTGGGTGCAGTTAATTTTTAATTATTCTCTCTCTCCACTCTGACTTTTCTTATTGCTAAGCAGCTAGAAAGCTAGAATCCACCCGAGGGAAAATCACCAGTTCTGTCTGAATGGGAATGTCATTACAGTACCCAGTTCAAAAATAGGTTATGAGTGAGACTGACACTTTGCAGAACAGCTTGTTTTTTCCTCTTTAAATGTCATCGTGACATAGTCTCCACAAAGCCAAGGTGCACAGAAATGTACGAAAGAGGTGGTGCTCATAGTCCCCTGGCTCCCGCTCAAGGGAAAGTCCTGTCCCAACTACAAGGAAAACACTGGGGCCTGAATTAAGAAGGAAATATTAACATCAATTAGAAAAACACACTGATCTTTTCAGAGTCAGTGAAATAACTGGCCTTTATCATCTGGAGATTTAAACAATAAAAGGAAAATTTGGGCTGCTGTGAAAGATTAGATTGGTTTTAAATCATCCACATATTCAATGTTTCGCTGCTTTTCACCAAAACACCCTAATCTTTCCCTGGAGCCGTACCAGTCTGTGATGGCTGACAAAATCCACCAGCCTGTCTGCATCCCTTATGAAATGATGAGAAAAAACCCCAGAGTTTGTCAAAGGTGCTGTCATGCAGTTGGGGTGCCTATGTCAGAAGATGCGGAGTGAGGATTGGGACATAATATTAGGGGTCGCACAACTTGTTTAACTTTTTTCCAGATCTATCAATCAGAGATACTGTAAAATTACACACAAAAATAAAATCAAGAGAACAATAGCCATTGTCACTCTAAATCCTCTGACAATACAGATTTTAAGGTAAATCTTTTGGGAGTGCATGCATTCTCAGGAATGAGAACAATTACAGTCAGCTCCCAGTAACAAATAAATCAGAGTGTGAACTTCTTGTTGATGGATTGATAAGTGTTGATGTTTAAATACAACAGTGTTGTAAGTTGTTACTGTATGTGTATCACGTCACATCTTACTTATCAAATATAAATCAATTTCAGTTTCTCTAAGATAAACATGAAAGTCTGATGGCTATTTCTAATATAAAAGGTATCCTAGTCTATCTCACCTTGCAGATAAGCCTAAATGGAAGTGCCCATATTAAAAGTAGGATTTCTTAATATTTTCGAGTTGCTCTGTTTTTCCCATTTTGCAATCATTTTGCTGCTTGAAAGAACTGCCACAATGGAATGTTTTATACGGAATTATACTGACTTGATTTTACAAATATCAGTAATATGAGTACTAAGTATTTTAATTGGGCTTCCCAGGTGGTGCAGTGGTAAAGAATCTGCTTGCCAATGCAGGAGATGTGGAAGATACGGGTTGGATCCCTGGGTTGGGAAGATCCCCTGGAGTAGGAAATAGCAACCCATTCCAGTATTCTTGCCTGGGAAATTCCATGGACAGAGGAGCCTTGTGGACTACAGTCCGTGGGGTCACAAAGAGTCATACAAGACTGAGTGGCTGAGCACATGCAAGTATTTTAGTTGGTGGACACAAGTACTGTACACTCCATAAAGGTGTTAAGTTAGTTGTCAGCCCACTTTATGTGTCCTCAAATCCCCAGATTGGTGCATTTATCTTGAGAGCCTTTGGGTGTTTCCTCTGTAACCCATAAATCCAGGGACAAACACGTGTTTCTAATTGACTTGAACTTAGCTCATCGAAGTCTGGTTTTGTGGAGGAAATGTGATGTCCAAGAAGCTGCTGGGAGGCACTTTTCTTGGAAAAAGGAAGTAATGTTCTTTGATTTTGTAGTTCACCAGCTGACGTCTAAAGATTGGAATTTAGTTCAAATGTATGAAATCACCAAGTTCAAGTGCATTCTAAACTGGGCCTGGCACTGTGCCATCGCTGACTAGAATGATGTCATAGTACGAGGCTAAAAGCAAAGAAACAACACCTCTGGACCAAAGAAGCAGAAATTGCACTTCCAGGATTTCTTTCTCTTGAAATTCCTTGTGGTTGAGGCCAAGACGCTTGTGTACAGATGTGGTCAATCTGTGATGTCATATTTCCCAGTAATTCTACAACAAATTTATAGCTCTTTGAGGAAATTCATTTAACATCTTAAAAATTCCCTTTAGTGTTTTCTAAAGATGTTACTGCTCCATAGAAATCCTTCCAATCTGCAATAAATACTATGTTTATACTTTGATAGCTCCATTTCAGAAAGTAAACCATGCGTTCCTTTCAGCATTTTTGGAGAAAGCAACCCCTGCAGTGGGGAGTTCAAGACCTCAGAGCCACAAACCTTGGAATATTTCTGCTTTCTTGGTGACATGATCATGTACAAAATTCTCTGTGCATCAACTTTTTCATATATATAAGGGATAGTAATGCTCACCTGCAATTATGGCAAAAAATGTGAATGATATCATACCTGAAAAACAAGTAATCATGCTTGACATTCCTAGCCACTCAGCAAATACTAATTTCCTTCCTTCTTCCTGCCTTGAACAGGAAACCTCCCTGCCATTATTGACAACTAGCCTGCATAAAGAGTTTTGTTAGATGACAAAAACCTGCTTTTAATCACATTTCAGCGAGTAAAATTCCTCTGGCAACCGAGATTTATTATCTTCTTGGAGACCTCAAAGAGTTCAGTGGAACTACATTTTGAATTTGAATTTAAACATATTTAATTAAAATTTTCATCATGCCTGATAAACTTTTTGACCTCCCTACAAAGAAGAGAAAATTGGAGAGCTTCTGGCCACATTCCTCTCTCTCTCTCACCTACAGCCTTTCTTTGTTCACTGCTCTGTCAAGCATCTTATCAGCTCTGACAATATCCATCAGGTCTGTGAACTGATCCACCGGCACACTGTTGGGAAGAAATGCCATTGTGAGGATTCTTATTCCATCATAAAGCTGTTTTTTTTTTTTTTTTAATAAAGTGACAATAAAAATATACGTGTGTGTCTGTAAGTTAAAATAATTGTTAAAGTCATTCTCTAATGTTTGCATTTAGAAAATACTCACAATGAAATATTTCACCAAAGCATGTCCATGGTCTGTGTGAATAGGGTAGGTAATCTTAACTCACAGACCCTAGGTAACCCATCCTGCCTACAGGCTGTTATCTGTTCCCTCACCTGCTCTCTGAGAGAGATCTCACTGGCACCCACCACCAAGAGCATCAGTTTTTAGAAATGATTTAAGGTTGTTTTTCATTCAAGTGTCTCTGTTCTCTTGGTTCTTAAACATTTATCATCTCCAAACTCATGAGTGGTATTCATTAAAAGTGCTTTTTGTTTGTAGCTAATAACATTCAAACTCAAACCATCAACAGTAAAGGAAATCAACCCTGAATATTCATTGGAAAGACTGATGCTGAAGCTGAAGTTCCAATACTTTGACCACCTGAGACAAAGAACCATTTTGTTAGAAAAGAACCTGATGCTGGGAGAGATTGAGGGAAGGAGAAGAAGAGGGCAACAGAGGATGAGATGGTTGAATGGCATCACCAAATCAAGGGACATGAGTCTGAGCAAACTCCAGGAGATAGTGAAGGACAGGGAAACCTGGCATGCTGTAGTCCATGGGGTTGCAAAGAGTCAGATATGACTTAGCCACTGAAAAATAGCAATAACACTCATCTTTATAAATGAATGTGAAAGATCTAGGTAAGAGAGTTGTCTGTACACACAGCCAGGAGCAGACCTGGCAAATGTAGCATTCTCTTGAGAGTGCTTTTTCTAGCATGTTTCTAATCATGTTGGTTGACAAAACTGTCATGTGGTACCCACATGACTGAGAATTATCTCTAACACTGATCTGAGTTTGTTGACAGAGCAGAAAAAATGGAGAGTTATTGAACACTCAATGAGCAAATGTACAATCCAGGATAAAGTAATTTTATAAATAATAATATACAAAAGGGTTCTGGGATTTAACTTCTGTTTTTTCTTCATTATGACATTGATTATGGTGCATGCTATGGGCTGAATGTAGTGTCCCCCCAGATTTGTGTTATTGAAACCTAATCCCCAGTGTGACAGTGTTAGGAGGTGGGGCCTCCAGAGGGTGATGAGGTCATGAGGGTGGAGCCCCATGCCAGGATTAGTGCCCTCACAAGAGGTGTGAGAGACATGAGCTCCCTCTGCCAGGGAGGACACAAGAGGCATCCTCTGCAATCCAGGTGCAGGTCCTCACCAGACTCTGGATCTGCAGACAGTTCAATCTTGAACTTCCAGCCTCTAGAAGAGTGAGAAATCAATGTCTTGTTGTGGTATTTTATAATAACAGACTGAGCTGACTAAGTCAGTACCTATAGGCAGCAGTAATTCAAAAATAATCACTTTTATTTAAAAAAAACTAGGAATAAAACCACCACATGACACAGTAATCCCATCACTGAGCATATGCCCTGAGAAAACCATAATTGAAAATGACCCATGTACCCCAGTGTTCACTGAGGCACTAGTTACAATACACTGCAGCTATTTACAACAGCTAGGACATGGAAGCAACCTAGATGTCCACCGACGAACGGATAAAGAAAAGGTGGTACTTACGCACAATGGACTACTGTTGTTGTTCAGTCACTAATATTACTCAGCCACAAAAAATAACTAATTTGGGTCAGTTCTAGTGAAGTGGATGAGACTGTTTTACAGAGTGACATATGTCAGAAAGAGAAAGACAAATGTTGCATATTAAGGCATATATATGGAATCTAGAAAAGTGGTCCAGATGAACCTCTCTTCAGGGAAGGAATGGGGATGCAGATGTAGAAAACGGACTTGTGGACACAGTGTGGGAAGGAAGGACTGGGATAAATGGAGGAAACAGCATCGACGTACATACACTACCATGTGTAAGACAGATAGCTGGTAAGAAGTTGCTATTCAACACAGGGAGCCCAGCCTGGTGCTCTGTGATGACCTAGAGGGGTGGGGTGGGGAGGGGAGGGAGGCTCAGAAAGGAACGGATGTGTGTGTACTTAGGGGTGATTTGCATTGCTCTACAGCAGAAACTAACACAACTTATAAAGCAATTTCCCCCAAATAAAAAATAGATTAAGGAGAACAAAAACAATCACCTCTGTGGTTCAATCTGAATTTTAATTTGTGTGTTTTCTAGATTGTACATGTACATTTCTGTGCATTCCATACTCTTATGAACCTTCCTGGCTAATGCTGGGATACCATATCTGTGTGAATCCTGATTAGATTTCTGAATTTTTGCTTTCTAAATGTTTATGTTCTCTTTTAGCCCATTGTCTTATAATGGTAATTTTCAGGAAGAGCCATGAATCAAATGTTCTTGGCAAATCAACTCATTTGTCCATTTGCTTCTCCATTCTCCTCTTACAGTAGTTTCTCTTTTATTACACTCTCTGACTCAGCTTTCCTGTGGTGTTGATGAGGGGATGGAATAAAAACTGAAATGGTATTCTCCACTTTTCATTATGACTTTTCCCAGTTTTTACAGTAGCTAAGGAAAGAGAAGAAATCATACACAGTGTTGAGAGCAGGGTCTCTCAGTCTCGGTTTGATTGATGTGTTAGGTTGGATCATCTTTGTTGCTGGGCTGCCCTGGGCCCTGTAGGATATTTCACAGCATCCACCCATTAGATTTTTGGGACAACTTCCTCCCTCCCAAGAAAATTAAAAAAATGTGTACAGATATTGTCAAATATCATCTTGTAGAGACAAAGATCACCCTCCATCGAGGACAACTGGTTTAAAGCCAGTACCTTTTTTTAAAAAAATATTTTATTTATCTTTAAACATTTTTTAAAGACTTTTTTATGTGGACCATTTTAAAAGTCCTTTTTATTGAATTTGTTACAATATTGCTTCTGTTTCATGTTTTGGTTTTTTGGCTGCAAGTCAGGTGGGGTCTTAGCTTCCTGACCAGGGATTAAACCTGTATTCCTTGAATTGGAAGATGAAGTCTTATCTACTGGACCACCAGGGAAGTCCCAAGCTGCTACATTATATTCAGAAAGGATATTTTCATGTGCAGTTACTTAAACTGCTTGGCATTAAGTGATATGCAAAGTAATTTCTTAGTAGTAAATTATGCTGTGTTGTGCTTAGTCGCTCAGTCATATCCGACTCTTTTTAATCCAGTGGACTGTAGGCCACAAGGCTCCTCTGTCCATGAAGATTCTCCAGGCAAGAATACTAGAGAGGGTTGCCCTGGTCTCCTCCAGGGAATCTTCCCAACCTTGGGATTGAACCCAGGTCTCCCGCATTGCAGGCCACCAGGGAAGCCCAAGAATACTGGAATGGGTAGCCTATCCCTTCTTCAGGGGAACTTCCCAATCCAGGAGTTGAACTGGGGTCTCCTGCATTGCAGGCAGATTCTTTACCTGTTGAGCTACCAGGGAAGCTTCTTTAGTAGTAACTACAATACAATAATATCTTATTTACCTTGATCAGTTACTATAGACAAAACACTATATTAAATTCTTCACATGCATAATCTAATCTTATCCTTAACACAGACTCTCTTCTTGAGGTGTATATGGACCTGGACTGGATGTACAAGCAAACTAAGAGATTCAAATTCTGTCTTAAAGGCTGTTCAAGGTGTCCATTGGCATAACCAAATGCACCTGCCTTACTTATTCAGCATCAGCTGATCTGTTTTACTTTTTAAACATTTTAAAATATTTTCAGCCATTGATTTTTATCAGAATGAGAAGTCATTAAAAGATACTTACCTCAGATTTCTCCTTTGAAATAAATCCCGCCATTCTATTTTATTTTTCTGTGTTCTCATCAGTGTCAGACAATACATTTAATTGATTTTCTTTTCTGTTCTATAGCAATTGCATCAAATTGCATATTTAAATGCATTCTTGCTTCTTGAACTGTCGCTTTGGGAAGTAAACTGGCGATGGAGTCTGCCTTTGGCCCTTGAGAATTATTAGTAGAATGATATTACTTTGTTCCACAGATTTTCTTCTCCACTGATGAAAATTGATTTTTAGTATGCAGGGCAAGATTTTTTCAACAGAGAGAAATGCACAATGAATACAATTCCTATCTGATGTCATATGACTTGTTTTACATACACAATTTTCACATAGGACAGAAGAGAGATTCTTATTTTTATTAAAACACTCACATTCATCAATGATAATTTCTCCAGAATATGGTCCTGTTATCAGAAAAATCTGTGGGCAGCTTGTCCAAAGGAGGGAGTAGAAATTCATAACTCACTGTCAAGTCACTGACGCACTGGTCGAGGCTGAAATTAAAACTGTGTCTCAAGACAGATTGACATTCAAGGCCAAGTTTCTTCCATCTCCTACAACTGATGATAGAATTTCACTGGATGGGCTCATCTGGACAACTTGAAAAATTATTTCATATCCTGAACTCCATGATTAATAAGTATTTTATTCCTCTCAATAAATCACAGACTTATGGAAGATAAATGAACAACCTTTTCTATGTCCAGAGTGCATCAATAAAGAATTCTGTATGTTAAAGAAAAAGTGACTCCCAAGTTAGAAATGTTAAACATGCTATTGAATTCCAAAAGGAAAGTATGAGAATGACCTGCTCCATTAGAGCTACTGGGCTTCCTTGTGCTATAACCATTGAGCACAGTCAGGACCTATTCCAATGTGTTCCATTTCTCTGGCTCCTCTATCCCTGTCTAGAAAGAAAGAAAACTTTTGAAGCAACAACAAGAATTGTCAGACATGAGTTTCATGGATCATTTCAATCTATGTTCAGGGGCCAAGAGGGTGCCTGGCAGTTTGGGCCTTTACATCATCCAAGGGAGAAGAAAGAGTGCCATGGACACAGTTCAGCTTTGAATTTGACAAATGCTAGAGAGAGTTGCATCATATAAAAGCAAATGAAGTAACAGCAAATAATGGGCTGGAGAATGTGACAAGCAATATTAAACAAGAAAGTTGCTCATCAGAAGAACAAATTTCACGAGAAATTACAGGGAAGTTTCTAAAAACCCCTGGTTGTTCTTCTGAAAAAGTCCAATTTGAAGTGATTGCTGGTCATGACTTCCATATTAAATTGAAAATATAATGTTTAGACTTGCGGTTGCTAAGGGGGAGAGGGGTGAGGAAGGATGGACTGGGAGTTTGGGGTGAGTAGATGCAAACTATTATGTATGGAATGGATAACCAGCAAGGTCCTACTGTATAGCACATGGAACTATATTCAATATCTTGTAATAAACCATAGTGGAAAAGAATATGAAAAAGGATATATACATATACATATATATATATATATATATATACATACATACATATATATATATAAACTGAGTCAGTGAGTTATACAGCAGAAATTAACACAACATTGTAAATCAATCATACTTCAATAAAATAAAAAGTGAAGGTTAATAATTTATAATTTATCCCATATTTATTCACATGATATTTCATCATCTTCTATATTCCAGATATTGAGCAAAGCACTTCAGTTCAGTCCAGTTCAGTCACTCAGTTGTGTCCGACTCTTTGTGACCCCATGGGCTGCAGCACACCAGGCCTCCCTGTCCATCACCAACTCCAGGAGCTTGCTCAAACTCATGTCCATTGAGTCAATGATGCCACCCAACCATTTCATTCTCTGTTGTCCCCTTCTCCTCCTGCCCTCAATTTTTCCCAGCATCAGGGTGTTTTCAAATGAGTCAGCTCTTTACATCAGGTGGCCGAAGTATTGGAGTTTCAGCTTCAACATCAGTCCAAACAATGAACACCCAGGACTGATCTCCTTTAGGATGGACTGGTTGGATCTCCTTGCAGTCCAAGGGACTCTCAAGAATCTTCTCCAAGACCACAGTTCAAAAGCATCAATTCTTCAGTGCTCAGCTTTCTTTATAGTCCAACTCTCACATCCATACATGACTACTGGAAGCACTTAGGGATAAGCTACTACATAAGATAGTTACAATATTTCATTACTTACCAGCTCATCACTACTTAACCTAATAGTACCCCAAATATTATTATTTTTGCCATTCCAGAAAATAAGATCAATAATATGAAGAATAAAACCTGGTCTTCATTAAATATATTGAAGAGACGGTAAAAAACTAAGTATTGGTGATAACCAACAGCAAGTTCTGATATAAGCTGTTGTGTGTATGGGCTGCAGGGAACAGGGTGTTACACTTGTGGCCTGGACACAGTGGTGGAAAGACAAATGATAGGAGAAGAAAATCTGATCTTACTCTTCTACAGTTCTATGTCAGGACAATTGCTGTCATCCAATCAGTACAGAAATTGGAAAGGAGAAGTCATCCTAGACTAAGCTGCTGGTGAGAACAGGCAGACCAGCTGCCCTTGGGGGTTCACTCCTGAAGAACACCCCCTCCCAACACAAGAAAGCTGGAGGAACACAGTAAAGACATTCGCCTATTGATTCTGCACCCCCTGAAAAGTTTAAAAATGAAACTGTGGCTGGATGGGTCCACTATAAGGGAGCCACATTACCAGCAGTGGTTCTGCACACCCTGCTTTGGGCCATCATCTCCTCTCTAGCTGACCTCACCTGGAGGTGCACAGCCCAGAATCTGCCTCTGGTCTGCTTATGACACACCCAACATGTCTCATATGGTGGTGAGAGTCCAAGAGAGAGTGAGGTCAAAGGCCAAGGGCTAAAATCCTGAGGACTGCAGCTATGACTGGAGTGAAAACAGATGAGCCACTATAGACCACTGCATCCTGGATGGTTGTACTGCAAAAAAATAAATAAAAATAAAAGATGAGGGATTTAAGATTAAGAAAATTCTTAAGAAGATGAAGGGTATTTTTCATCTGAGACAGAAATAAGAAGTTACAAAATATTGGACAGAAGTTGTAGATACAACTGGAGAAGGTGATGGCAACCCACTCCAGTTCTCTTGCCTGGAAAATCCCATGGATGGAGGAACCTGGTAGGCTGCAGTCCGTGGGGTTGCTAAGAGTTGGTCATGACTGAGCGACTTCACTTTCACTTTTCACTTTCATGCATTGGAGAAGGAAATGGCAACCCACTCCAGTGTTCTTGCCTGGAGAATCCGAGGGACGGGGAGCCTGGTGGGCTGCCATCTATGGGGTCGCACAGAGTTGGACACGACTGAAGCGACTTAGCAGCAGCAGCAGCAGCAGATACAATATGTAGGAGCTGAAATCAAGGAAGCAAACATCCGGGGCAGAAGTAAGATGGCGGAAGCTGCAGAATGATTGGGGCAAAAGATGCAGGTGAGGAAGCCTAGGAAAAAGCAGAAACGGACCTTCACAAATGGAAACATCAACATCTGAATTACAGGAGTCCTGTAAGAAAAGAACAACTGAAAGAGATGGGGAATTTTAAGATCTCCTCGTGGCAGGCTTCCAGGACCCAATACAGTATTGTTAACTATAGCCACCATAATGCACATTTGACGCCCAGATCATTTTATAACTGGGAGTTTATGTCTTTGGACCATAATTTCTATGGGTAATAATTGTGTTTTTAAATAAAAATTTGAAATGAATATTTAGATCTCTTGGGTTATCTTTAATTGACATTTAATATTATTTATTATTAACTGGGGGCTTTCCAGGTGGCACTAGTGGTAAAGAACTCACCTGTCAATGCAGGAGACATAATAGATGCTGGTTGAATCCCTGGGTTGAGAAGATTATTAATTAAAATGCATAAAACTTCTAGCAAATTATTTTTATAGCTTATTCTGATATTAATGAAAAGGAATACATGAAAAGTAGTAGTTTACATTGAACTATTTTATTTAAGATTGTTTAATGCTTTTAAGCTTTGTAGTTTAGAGAATTTTGAATTATCCATTCAGTTATTTTTTAAGAGGATTGGGAGAATTGATGCTAAACAAGAGGCTTTTTGAGCAGCAATAGTGACATGTTTGTTTACTTATTGCAGTGTTTCTTGGTCAAGACTAAGTTTCTTGAGCAGAAATTTAGCTTCAGCATCCTGTTCATCTGTGTTTACTTATGCTTGATCCTAGTAGGTGCTCAAGAAAACTTTGTTGAAACAAAATGACATCTTGTCATTGACCACCACCCCACTTCTGGAGAGCTTGCCATGGGGAAACATAGCAGTTGATTTCAATCAAGATTCTCTGAGGATCTGCTAACTGATTCACTTCTGCCAACCCTGGAGGAGGGCATGGCAACCCATGCCAGTGTTCTTGCCTGGAGATTCCATAGACAGAGGAGCCTGGCGGACTACAGTCCATAGGGTCACACAGAGTTGGACACAACTCAGCGACTTAGCACTCACTCACCGCTGCCAAGTAAGAACTATTTTATAAAGTAAAATCATCAGTTGCATACCTACTGTGTACTTAGCATCATTAAATCGCACACCTACTCAATAATTGTGACCAGATGGAATGAGCTGATATAAAAGAGCATGTTTTCCCCCTCTCTACCCACAAACACAAAGTAAAAAAAAAAAAAAAAAAAAAAGAATTTTCCATCAATTATTTTCTCTAACAAGAACATCTTCAGATGTATTAGCCAAACTTGGAGTCACTCCAACTCTAACACTTATGTCTAAATTTAGAACTAATGAAGTGTCTGAATGTACCAAACTAGAAAGCCCACGTTCTCTCCTTTAGCATTGAGACACTTTTATTCAGCTTATATTCATTGCCAAAGAGACTATTCATGTTTCTTACTTTGAGTTTCTGGCTCACAAACTCGGGCTTCCTTCAAGTGCTTGGGAAAAGCACAAACATATTCATCAGGAAAAACCAAGTTTGGGGAGAAACCTGACTTAAGAGAATCACAGATCTCTCCATTTAAAAGGGTCTTTAAAATTCCTCCAGCCCAACACTCCCTGACTGCTCATTTCCTTTCAAACCAACTTTTCTGGTGATTACCTAGATGTCTAAATACCTTCCCTGCTGAGGAAATCCGTCTACCTTTGACCAGCTCTGACCAGCAGGGCCCTGGGACAAAACCCCAAACCCTTTTCACTATCACCTCCAAGTACTTCAGATGTGTTCCTCTGGATGCCTAGGTTGATAGCTCATTCAGAAGACCCCCTTTTTATGGGTAAGGACAACCATCACATCGCCTCCCTCTCCAGTCTCCTATGCCCATTCATCCCAGCCCCCTCCCCATCTCCAGGCTAAAACTCTAGCTCACGTGTCCTTCCTCATCTGCTTGTCTTCCTCATCTTTCAAGTTGCTTTGTCATCCTGGCTTAAGGAATATTTGCTTTAAAATCTTAAAATGAGAATGTATGAAAAACTCTGTGGGGAGGACAAGGCATTCGTGTTACTTTACACACCATTCTCCTATAGATCAGAATAATAGCCAGTCTCTTTCGTATGAGACACAATTGCCTTTCATTATCCAACTCTATCATCTTAACTACCTTCAAAATTCCATTTCCAGCCATATCCATCCTACATTTTTTGAAACATTGAATTTCTCAATTTGTTTACTGCTCTGTAATATCTGGGTATATTAGGTGTTCTAATGTTTTCATAAATTCTCATATCTGTGTAAGAGGCTTTTCTCTGTACTGCTGCAAAATGTTAGTTCCTCAATCATGTCCTATTCTTTTCAAACCCATGGACTGTAGCCCTGTCCATGGGGTTCTCCAGGCAAGAATCCTGGAGTGGGTTGCCATTTCCTTCTCCAAGGGATCTTCCTGACAGGAATCGAACCCAGGTCTCTGGTATTGTAGGCATATTCTTTACCATCTGAACCACCAGGGAAGCCCACCACTGCAAAATGTGGTTTGCAAATATCTGTCCTCAGACAAAAACAGCTAACACATACTGAGTGCTTTCAGTATGTTGCAAAGTCTTTCCAAGTATTATATCATTCAATCATTCCTGCATTTCAAAAAGGAGGCTGTGAGAGAACAAATGTGCATCCCAGACCCATCTAGTCACCTGTGTAAGTTCATACAGAACCAAATCCAGCCTTGGGGAACTGAGAGGTGGATACATAGCCTCTATTACTCTCCATTGCTTTGTGCTAATTTAGTTTCCTTACGGCAATCTTCAAATTCTAAAATGATCTTTCTTATGTATTTATTATGTTCTACTTTTACATATCAGAAGCCGTGGTTCACTACAATATGGACTTTGATACCTGGGTCCAGAAGAGTCTTTGGTACATGGAAGATGCTTAATAAATATTTCTTGGATGGATGGACGAATGAGTGGATGAATGAGTGGATGAAAGGAAGGATGGATGGTAAATAAATGGGTGAATGGTAGGTGAATGATGGCCCTCTCATCCGGGTCTTTACTTTTGGTGGGTGAAGGGAAATGAATTAAACTGAACAGATACATACGCTTTCTCCTATTTTCTCTCCAGAGGGTCATCAGTTTGAGGTCATATTATACTTTCTAATGTGCAGTCTGTAGAACAAACATCAGAATAAAATGGCAACTTTTTAGAAATTCAGAACCCTAGGCTGCACCCCAGGCCCACTAAATCAGAATCTTCATTTTAACAAGTTCCTGGTTAATCCCACATACACTAAAATTTGAGCATTTTGGGCTATCACCTTTTTTTTTCTTTTAATGACAGGTGAACAGGAAAGAGCTCAGACTTACAATAAGCTTGTTATACACCTGAGAACACTTTTAAATTAAGAAGCTAAAATTCTTTTGGTTTCAACTTAGAAAAGAGATATAATCTTCCATATGTTCTGAATGTAACAATAACAAAAAATTAAATATCATGTAATATATAAAAATGGAGAAGGCAATGACAACCCACTCCAGTCCCCTTGCCTGGACAATCCCATGGATAGAGGACCCTGGTAGGCTGCAGACCATGGGGTCGCTAAGAGTCAGACACAACTGAGCAACCTCATTTTCCCTTTTCACTTTTCTGCAGTGGAGAAGGAAAAGGCAACCCACTCCAGTGTTCTTGCCTGGAGAATCCCAGGGACGGGGGAGCCTGGTGGGCTGCCGTTTATGGGGTCGCACAGAGTCGGACATGACTGAAGCGACTTAGCAGCAAGCAGCAACACAGAAAAAATTATAAGAAAGTCATAAAAAACTAAGCTAAGTTAAACCCTTTTTAAGGTTCTAAAAAGATGATTAAAAAAATACAGTTCATTGGCAAGTCTGACTAAATATTATTTAAAAATTAAAATTACTTTTGAAAATTTCCTTAAATACTAAAAATGTGATTTACTAAAATTTGAAAAATAATTTTCAAATCCAATAGAAAAATATGAAAAGAAATGGGACATCATTATTTCATACAATTTCTACATTTATTATCCTTGAAAGTGAAAGTGTTAAGTCATTCAGTCACCTCCAACTCTTTGCAACTTCATGCCATGGATTGTAGCCTGCCAGGCTCCTCCATCCGTGGAACTTCCCAGGCAAGAGTACTGGAGTGGGTTGCCATTTCCTTCTTGAGGGGATCTTCCAGACCCAGGTATCAAAACTGCATCTCCTGCTTTGGCAGGTAGATTCTTTATCATTGGGCCACCTGGAAAGCCAGAAATACTGGAGAATTATAAGCAAATAATTTAGGGATGGTTCTGGGAAGATGGTGGAGTGGAAAGTGTCAGGAATCTATTTCCCCATTCAGACAAGAACTGCACTGGCAGAATCTGTCTGATGTAACTACTTGGAAGTCTATTAAAGGCTTGCAACTTCCAGGGGAAGAACTGGACAGTGAGTTGCAGTGCATTTTAGCCAGTTTTCAGCTCTTAGCATAGTAGCAGCTATCCACCCCCCATCCCCAGGTACTTGGTAGACACCTGTGCATGTGTTCCTGGGGGGAAACTGCACTCAGCTAGCAGAAACCAGGTGGGCATCAAAGGACCCTGTCCCCTAAATATCAGGGGTCTTTCTGTGACTGCTGTTTCTGATCACAGACATGCAAAGAGGCAGCCCTGCTGTTGCCTCTGTCCTCCCCAAGACCACCTGACCCGACTTTCAGAGGATTTAAAGTACCAGCACACTTTTTTTCCAGCCTTCTTTTTCCTCTTTTGTCTTTTTTGGAGGCAGACATTAAAGACCAGGACATTTAAAAGAACTCACGGAGTTAACACTAACTAGATACTCATCCTGGGCTTCCCTTGTGGCTCAGCTGGTAAAGAATCCCCCACAGTGTGGGAGACCTGAGTTCGATCCCTGGGTTGGGAAGATGCCCTGGAGAAGGGAAAGGCTACCCACTCCATTATTCTGGCCTGAAGAATTCCATGGACTATATAGTCCATGGGGTCACAAAGAGTTGGACACAACTAAATGACTTTCATTTTCACTTTTCAGACACTTATCCTATTTTGTTAGCCATATCTTTTTCTTTCTTTCTTCTTCTTTTGTTAATAGTAACAGCTTTATTTCTTGAGGTTTACTCCATGCCAGGCACTTTTCTAAGTGTTTCACATGAATTAACTCAATCTTTTCTTTTTTTTTTTTTTGTTTTTTTTTTTTTCTTTTTTTTTTTCTTTTTTAATTTTTATTATTATTATTTTTTTTTCCCAGTGGGTTTTGTCATACATTGATATGAATCAGCCATGGATTTACATGTATTCCCAATCCCAATCCCCCCTCCCACCTCCCTCTCCACCCGATTCCTCTGGGTCTTCCCAGTGCACCAGGCCCGAGCACTTGTCTCGTGCATCCCACCTGGGCTGGTGATCTGTTTCACCATAGATAGTATACATGCTGTTCTTTTCAAATATCCCACCCTCACATTCTCCCACAAAGTTCAAAAGTCTGTTCTGTGTTTCTGTGTCTCTTTTTCTGTTCTGCATATAGGGTTATCGTTATCACCTTTCTAAATTCCATATACATGTGTCAGTATGCTGTAATGTTCTTTATCTTTCTGGCTTATTTCACTCTGTATAATGGGCTCCAGCTTCATCCATCTCATTAGGACTGGTTCAAATGAATTCTTTTTAATGGCTGAGTAATATTCCATGGTGTATATGTACCACAGCTTCCTTATCCATTCATCTGCTGATGGGCATCTAGGTTGCTTCCATGTCCTGGCTATTATAAACAGTGCTGTGATGAACATTGGGGTGCACGTGTCTCTTTCAGATCTGGTTTCCTCAGTGTGTATGCCCAGAAGTGGGATTGCTGGGTCATATGGCAGTTCTATTTCCAGTTTTTTAAGAAATCTCCACACTGTTTTCCATAGCGGCTGTACTAGTTTGCATTCCCACCAACAGTGTAAGAGGGTTCCCTTTTCTCCACACCCTCTCCAGCATTTATTGCTTGTAGACTTTTGGATAGCAGCCATCCTGACTGGCGTGTAATGGTACCTCATTGTGGTTTTGATTTGCATTTCTCTAATAATGAGTGATGTTGAGCATCTTTTCATGTGTTTGTTAGCCATCTGTATGTCTTCTTTGGAGAAATGTCTGTTTAGTTCTTTGGCCCATTTTTTGATTGGGTCATTTATTTTTCTGGAATTGAGCTGCAGGAGTTGCTTGTATATTTTTGAGATTAATCCTTTGTCTGTTTCTTCATTTGCTATTATTTTCTCCCAATCTGAGGGCTGTCTTTTCACCTTACTTATAGTTTCCTTTGTCTTTTCTTTTCAAAATTAATTTTTATTAGAGTATGGTTGCTTTACAATGTTGTTCATTTCTTCTGTAGCAGTTTCTTATCCCTGTGTCTTTACTGGGCCATTTGTTCTTGGAGAAGAGGGTCATAAAATGCCTTTCCTTTGCTAATTTCTATAATGCATGGTTATTTTATTCATGATTATGAAATATTAATACAAATATGAAGCACACTTTTACTGAGTAATTACTGTATATGCTTATCTTATTTAATCCTGTCCATAACTTGAGAGATGGATTATGTGGTTCAATTATTTGTATGGATGAGGTTCCTGATGCTTAAAAGAGTATGAAATTCACCCAAGGTCACAGTTAATTAGGACCAGAGTTAGATTGGAACCTGACTGGCTGGCTCCAAAGTTCTTGGTCAGAAACTCTGAAATCTGATTAAGGAGAAAGAAGGGATTTTGAAGAACAAATTTTCACCAAAAGGACTGTTTTAATACTGAGAAATCTGAAGTTTTGGCAAGCCAATGAATGCAAAGAATGTGGACGGTCATTCATTCTATTTCTGTGAATTAAACACCTGAGGTATATATATATTTTTAAAGGAAGGGCAGTTGTGGAATATGTACAAATAAGGGAGAGGGAGTTTATTATTTTTGAGCATTGAAATTAATTGAAATTTTCAGGAGTAGGTTGCATTAAACAAGTCCCTCATTACATATCCACTCTGAGTTAGCATATATGCCTAGAATGACATGCTTATTAATAAGAAATAGATAGTTTAAAATAGGCATTTATCATAATAGTTCTCTTGGTAATGTTCTTTCATTTATAAAAATAAACAATTTTCAAAGTAATAATTCTTTTCATTGTTCCCTTGAATTTTTAGAAACTATTGCCATACTGTTTTATAATTAGTAAAAATGTCATAAAATTATGCATAACTCAGTACTTTAAAAATCACTGTTTGCCTGGACTTTGTAATGTTCTTCAGTGCTGTCATTTAAAAATGACTTTATGTTTAAACATGAAAATTTGCAAGTGATTAGTTCTTTTAGCAGACTAATTGCTGTTGCTATTTAAAGCTAAAATTAGACAATACAGTTATGCCAGTTTGTAGAGAAAGACTTCTGCTCTAATATAAATGAATTCATAGAAAGTTTTTAGGATGTTTCTAGCTGTTTTTCCCTAGGTACATATTACTTTGGTTAGCTCCCATTTAGGGCTATTGGGCTAATGATCAATAATCTGAAATTTCTCTAATACAGCTTCAGTGCAGTTGTTGTAGGAGACACAGTGCTGTCGATTGGGTCATTGATTTTTAAACTTCACATCCCCTTTGTGTACTAAGTTATTAATCAGTTCCAATGGCTCCACTGGAGATGGGCTGATTAATAAACCGTTCTGATTAACTCCTTGATATATCCTTGACCCAATTACCATTACTGCAAAATTGTTAAAGTCTTTCATCATACCGTACAAGTAATCTATAAGGAGTTCGCCAGTCATCAAGACACATGAAACACCATTATTTTTCAGACATAATGGGATGACCTCCATTTGGATAATACTCAGCTTCATACTAGATGTTAGTAAAATGAACAAGGGAAAGTCGCTTCAGACTGTGCGTCTACAGAAGTCCAGTAGCAGCACAGGAGGGAGGGGGCTGAGAGTGGAATGTTCCGGCTTGAAGACTAGGAGTTGTGGCTGCTTTTACTGGGCCCAGGAGCACTCATGCAAATGCCAGGAAGCCATCCTTCCCGATGAAGAAAAATAAGGGCAGCAGACAATATGATTCCTAAAATACCAGTAACGTTGTCCCAGTCTTAGGGCAGCTCTGATTCCTGCATTCCCTGGGAACTTTCCCAGCAAAGGGCAGGTCATCGCAATAACCACTCAGTGTTTGTGTTCTTGGTGAGGAGCAGCAGACACCAGCTCTGATGGCCTGAGACACAGCAGCTGGGTCCTCAGGCTCTGGGGAGTAGGTTTGTTCCAGCCTGTTCACCTATCAGGTCCCTGCTCTTCCTCTGCCAAGGCCTTGCTAGCATCTCCTCCAAAACACATGTATGACTGAGGTTTAATTGACAAAAGCTGTATGTATTTAAGGTGTACAATGTTTTAATATATGTATATACTGTGAAATGATTATATTATCAAGCTAATTATCACATTCACCACCTCCCAGTTAGTGTTTTCTTTCTATAGTGAGAACACTTAGGGTCTTTAGTGAATTTCAAGAACACAAAACAGTATTGTTAACTATCATCACCACACTGTATCTAGATCCCTGGAGCTTATTCATCTTATCACTGACACTTGGTATCCTTTGACCAGCATTTCCCCATTCCCCCCACCCTCCCCATAGCAACTTCAATTCTGTGTGGTGTGTGTGTGTATATGTGTGTGTGTGTGTGTGTGTGTGTATACATACATGTGCACACACAAGATAGAATATTAATCAGCCTTAATAAAGAAGGAAATCCTGCCATTTGGACAACATGATGAACCTGAAGGACCTGATGCTGAGTGAATTAAACCAGGCACAGTGAGATAAATATGGCATGATCTCATGCATACGTGGAATCTGAAGAATTCAAACTCCTAGAAGTCACTGTTTCTTCAAGAAGATAGGAGGCGGCATACTAGCTCTTTATCCCTGTAGTGCACATGTCCAAATGAAATCTCCCTTGCAAAGCTGAGCTTTGGCTTAGAAGAGACACTGTATTTAATAATGTACATTGGTTGTCGTTACCATCATTATTTTAATACTTTGGTGTCCTTTTAATGCTTCCCCCTTCTTCCCCTTTTACTTTGTGTTCCAATCAGTGAGTCATATAATTCTCTATAGTACTTATTTCCAAATGAGTCACACACACACACACACACACACACACACATATCCCAAAATGTGTTTGCTTAGAATTTCCATCTGAGTTGACACAATGAGTTGAGAAGTGACTCCAAAAATACAGTCACCACACTGTCCATTAGGTCCCAGAATTGACTTCTTCCTACAGAAGGCAGCCGAGTGACCTCTACTGTTACCTGATCGATAGGAACAGAGGGTAACCTATTTTTCTTTGCTCTCAAGGAAGCCAGCCTCCTCTATGTCCCAGCACCTTGCTTTTAGAGAGGACTTTTCACTCCTGCACATGTGGAGCCCTATTCAGGTCCCAGGAGCTATTACTGAAGAGGTGAATACAGAAGAGGGAACATAAGTTATTGTTGAAATGTCACTGGGGGAGTAAACACTAATCTGAAAATGGCACTTAGGTGAGAAAATGGAGAGAGAAGAAAGGAGGGCTCTTTAGAAATGAAGGACAATTAGTCAAGTCAACAGTAGTGATAAAAGGGACTCCATTTGCACAACAGAAGACCTTTTATCCCAAAGATGGTCTCTGTCTTTCCACAAAGTTCTTTCTTGTCTTCCAGGCAGGACCAGCAAGTGCCATGCAGCCATCACACGGGTCTTGCTTTTATCCCCTCCACCAGCTCCTTTGTCTGAATTGGTGACCAGGTGGTCAGCTCCCTGGAGTAAGTGCTACTAAGGCCATTAGACTCAGACTCAAAGCCTGGGCCTCCAGTGCTCCATTGTGGAGCTTTCTTTCCCTCACTTGACCTTGGGCACCTAATTGACAGGACAACACGTGGTTTATCTACACTTGACAACGAGAACACAGTGGATGACAGCTCTAAGAGTGCTCTGGCATTTGCTTTCAGGCTGCTCTGTGGGTTTCAAATTCCTATTCTAATCCTTTCAAAACTCTAAGAAGCTGAGGATCCTTAGAAAAACAAAACAGAGTTCCCAAGGCAAATACAAAGATAGACCCAGAGAGCATCAATTGACCTTGCTTTCTGGAATATTAGAAACATCTAAAATTTATCATCCCTTTGCAACTCTGTGATACACTGTTTCTCAGGATGTCTACTACCCGAAAAGGAAAAATGAGTTGTCTACAAACATATATAATTCATAGCACACCACTGCAGGCATGAGGTTCTGTATGATCTTGCTGTAGAAGGACACGACCCCCGGCATGGGCAGCCCCAGCTCATTCACTATGGAGGAGTCTTTCTTCAAGCACATAGGGTCTTCAAAGGGTCCTCACCCAGTGCTTTTAGACATGCTAACCCTCAGGCTTTGTCAAAGTTCCGCTTTTGAATTCATAAACTTCACCTTAATAATCTCATGGGGCTGGACATACAGCCTTATACTCATGGGTCTAGGGAATGATTTTTCTATTTTATGACCCCATTTTGTAAGAGTTAGACTTTATTTTGCAAATGCTTATTAAATCAGTCTCAAAATGCCACAAGCAAGTCCCATCCTCTTGTGAAAGGTAGAACTTGAGACATGAAGCCATTTTTCTGATTCATACGCAGTAATGCCTTTGTATGGGAAATGTGTCCTGATAAGAAAATTGCTGACAAATGCTTATGTTCATTGATAAGCAGTGTTGTATAGAACCTGCAATTCATTGCCTTTTTGTTTCCCACCAAAGGGCTCTGGCAAAGTTAATATTAAAGCACACATATATACACACAAACTTGTAAGACAGAGAAGAATATTCATTATTAATAAAACCTGAACAGCTAACAGTCCACATGTTAACCTTTTTGTAAAAAGCAAAGGTTTCAACATGCACATTTATGAACAGTAAGTGCTTTAATTTTTGGCAAATATTATAGAAGACATGAGAACAGAAAAGAAAGAATCAGAATAACAGGAATATAGAGACAAGAAGCACAGAGTTTTAGTGAGTCATTCTCTTTTGCAGTAAATGCTGACATTTTTCTAAGTTGATATTTTGACTGAGACATTATCATAAATGGCTTTCTTGCATTGAGCATATTTATAATCTAATGCAGCAAACTGGCTGGTTATCCATCTCTTTAAAGACAGTTCAGTTCAGTTCAGTCACTCAGTCATGTCCTACTCTTTGTGACCCCATCAACTGCAGCACACCAGGCCTCCCTGTCCATCACCAACTCCCAGAGTATCCCCAAACCCATGTCCATTGAGTCGGTGATGCCATCCAACCATCTCATCCTCTGTTGTCCCCTTCTCCTCCTGCCCTCAATCTTTCCCAGCATCAGGGTCTTTTCAAATGAGTCAGCTCTTTGCATCAGGTGGCCAAAGGATTGGAGTTTCAGCTTCAACATCAGTCCTACCAATGAACACCCAGGACTGATCTCCTTTAGGATGGACTTGTTGGATCTCCTTGCAGTCTAAGGGACTCTCAAGAGTCTTCTCCAACACCACAGTTCAAAAGCATCAATTCTTTGGAGCTCAGCTTTATTTATAGCCCAACTCTCACATCCATACATGACCACTGGAAAAACAATAGCCTTGACTATGTGGACTTTTGTTGACAAAGTAATGTCTCTGCTTTTCAATATGCTGTCTAGGTTGGTCATAACTTTCCTTTCAAGGAGTAAGCGTCTTTTAATTTCATGGCTGCAATCACCATCTGCAATCACCATTTTGCAATCACCATTTTGGAGTCACCATTTTGCAATCTGCAATCACCATTTTGGAGCCCATAAATATAAAGTCAGCCACTGTTTCCGCATCTATTTGCCATGAAAGACAGTAGAGCTCAACAATATTAGAACTGGATTTTTTAAGGCATTAAGAAATTAGATCTTCATTGTCATTAGTATAGAAACGAGAATCTCTTTTCGTTCACAAACTTAGACAGGTTGACACTCAGAGAGTCCCAGCAGAGGACTGAATGTAGCCAGATGTTGAATTACAGTGCAGGAACTGTGAGCTAGATTTTACCTCCCTGGAAACTCTGCGGTTCAATGTAAGTGGATAACATTCATTTAATTAGATAGTCATGGGAAGTTAAAGGAGTTTCTGCATAAGCATGTATGCTGTCCCAAGAGTCCACATGAAAGTAGGATTCTTTTGGCTTGCCAGGGAAAGGTCTCCTGATCTAGAAGTTCAAAGTGACTATCACATCGGCTTTAGAGCAACTGGTAACCAACAACTTTAAGCACTGTGATTATCACTGAGGATAAATGATGGGTCGATGGAAAAATGGCTAAGTACTTTTGTATTTTTATTTCATGTTGTGCATGTTAGAATCTATTCCGCTTTTAATTGCTTAAATGTTTTGCCCCTGGGGTTAATTCCATAAGAGTGATTTCCCACATTTTCCTGTTTCACAACCGATTCTGAAATGCCTTTTATTTTTTCTTAGAAATATACAGTGTATTTCACTCATAATCTCTTTTTCTACCTTATTTAGAAACACTCTCAAAACCATGAAAGTTAACTTTTCATGGAAAAATGTTGGCCACCATACATTCAGCTATCCCACCCACAGGAAAAAATAATAGAAACATAATATTAGGAATAAAGTGCCTCCAAGGTGGCTCAGTGGTAAAGAATCCACCCACCAATGCAGGAGACACAGGGTAAATGGCAACTCGCCCCAATATTCTTGCCTGGGAAACCCTATGAACAGAGGAGTCTGGTAGACTACTGTCCATGGGGTGGCAAAGAGTCAGATACAACCGAGTGACTGAGCACACACACATTAAGAATAAAAAAGTAAATGTAAAAAAAAATCCCAATCCAGTAACTCTGTGCAACATGCAGCTGATGGTTATCTCACTGACAAGGGATCTCCCATTTTCATTATGGCTCATGTGAACCATCCGAAAAATGGTCTGTGTTAGTTATTTACTGGCTCAGAGCTTCCTTCTAGCAAAACATGACAAAAAAATGATGACCTGTCTGGATTCTATAAAACTTTCTGGATCAAAATATTTAACTGCATATTGATTGATATGGCGGCTACATTCCTCTTTCCCCATAAGCTACAGGCATTTAAATAGACACTAGTACAGCGTCACCTTTTCATTTTAAGAGTGAATCCAAAGCAGCTCTTGAATGGTCACACTTTGCCCTTTTTTGGCTGTCGTGTGGACTCTGGCTGAGATGCTGAGCTGAAGGCTCAATAGAAGCAAACAGGGTAATTCGACGACTGCTTAAAAATGAGTGTAGTAATTCCTAGCTGATGAATTTCTACAAGCATAACTAATCTAATGTTTTGCTCCCCATGCAATGGTGGTTACAGTGCTAACTGTTAAGACCTTATTGAAAGTACATTGTTATTTGTCTCAGCCGAGCTGATTAACTATCAGCCACATCACTCCCTGCTCTTTTCAGTGAGGACGAGGAGGCTTTGACTCCAGTGGTCTTCTCCAACCCCAGTTCTCACTATTTATTACAGAGACTTGGGCCTCAGGGTGTGAGGGCAGAAGGCAGAGGATTTGAGTGAAAAAAGAATAAAGGAACATAATGTTACAACATTAATATCATGCCTTATATCCTTGTAAAGAATCTGCCTGCAATATGGGGGATTTGGGTTCCATTCCTGGGTGGGAAAGATCCCCTGGAAGAAGGCATGGCAACCCACTCCAGTATTCTTGCCTGGAGAATCCCATGGGCAAGGGAGACTGGTGGAGTACAGTCCATGGGGTTGCAAAGAGTCCAACAGGCTGAGTGATGGACAGTTTCACTTCCCCTTGTGCCTATGGGTCAGAGGAGTGAGCCTCATGAAAACAAGTCATCTCCTGGCTTAGCAGAGCTACTGTCTGTGCTTCTTTAAAGGAGTCCAGACAGAGGAGTGGGGACAAGATGTGGAGTCAAGACCCAGAAGTTCTCAGTCCCCACTTGTTTCCCCAAAGGAGAGAGAAGAAAACGTGGACCCTGCATGGCTGCATCTGAAGCAGGACAGCCTGGATCCATCCCCCCACCCCTACCCCCCAAGAAAGCCATCCCAGCCTAAATCCACACCCCACTGCCCCAGCAAAGCCATCCCCCACCTTCCAGGTTCACTTGCATATGTTATTACAACTCATACATTTCCTCAGATTTGAGTCTCTAATCATGGTATAGAGCTTCTTCACTGATGGACAGTTTTCAGGGCAAGAAAATTACTACAAATCCATTCTGAGGAAACTCTCCCCACTCTGCCTCGTTATTCCTCATTATATTCTTTGGCACCCTCACCCGTCTCCCTTGCCAGTGTTCACACCCAGCTGATACTTGTCGACATTTATTCTGTCTTTCCCTGGTCATCACTTAGAAGGGTTATTCATATTGCATTCCCTTAACGCGTCTTCATAAATCAATGCAAACAGCCTCTTCATCATTTTCATTGCTTTTCCCTAAACTGCCGTCAGGTTTTTCCATGTCTTGCACACACAATTAGGAATCCAAAGGCCAAATGAATACTCTAATAGATGAGCATGTCGGGTTCTCTGGGAAGCTGCTTCCTCAAGCACGGATCAAGTTGATGGTTTTAACAGTTACAGTTTTAAATTTCATGAACCCCCTAAAAAGAATCTACCCTCCTGACACAATCTTCATTCTCACAATCACACGGTTGGTTAGACAGGCAAGAGCTTTTATTCTCAGTTTAGAGATAAAAGTGCTTGAGTATCCACCAACAGTAGGGTATGATGGAAGATGTTTCTGCTGGAGACAATCTCTATGAAGCTTAAATTTATTTCAGTTTATCAAAAATATATACATTAGACCTTTTTTTAGTCAATTGAATCATTTGAAGATATCTAGGTAAGTTTAACAGAACCAAAAGATTATGAAAATGACATGTTTTTATATTACTTTCTTGGAGCTTATACTCTTTGTGATAAAAGTGGTTTAAGGCCAGATAAAAGTGAGAATAAATCTAATTTCAAGAATCTGCCCTAGGCTTCTCCTGTTTCCTGACAGGCACAATCCCTTTATTCTGAAGCACACCTTATCCCTTAAAGGGCTTGTCCACACCTGCTGTAGAATGTTTATCTCTCTCGAAATTCATAGGTTAAAACCTAAGCCCCAGGGTGATGGTATTAAGAGGTAAGGTCTTTGAGGGGGTGATGAGGTCATGAGGATGGGGCCCCCATGAGTGGGATTACTGCCCTTATAGAAGAGACCTCATAGAGCTCCCTTGCCCCTTTGTTCAGGTGAGCACACAGTGAGAAGATGGCTATCTGCAACTGTGAAGAGGACTTTCACCAGAGCCTGGCCGTGCTAGTGCCCTGATCTAGGACTTCCAGCCTGCAGAACTGTAAGCAATAAATGTCTGCTGTCTATAAGCACCCAGTGTGTGAGAATCACACCATTCCCATCCACACACACAAATACACACAGAACCTGAGACACATCTCACCTCCTTTAAATTGAGCAACCCCATTTAGGTGGCTTTGAGCAACACTGGTGCACAGGAGCCCAACCCCTCACTCAGAGGGAGGAGACTTGGGTCTGAGTCTCAGCTCTGCCACTCATAGCGCCAACGTGTATATGTGTATGGTAAGTTGCTCAGTCATGTCTGACTCTTTGCAACCCCATGGACTGTGGCCCACTACACTTCTCTGTCTGTGGGATTTCCCAGGCAAGAATACTGGAGTGGGGTTGCCATTTCCTCCTTCAGGGGATCTGCCCAACTGAGGGTTTGAACCCCTGTCTCCTTTAGCTTTTGTGTTGGTGGGCAGATTCTTTACCACTGAGTCACATGGACCCCATAGTACCAAGACTCATTCTTAAACATGCTAGTTGATCAGAGATGTTATCATCCCAGGATCTTTATTTAGTTCCAAATCCTGAACTGTGGAGGAAGCCCACCAGCACAGACACAGAAATGACAGGCAGGTCAGGGACCCCTTGAAATTTGCCCCAGCGATGTGAGCAATATGGTGTTATTGATCAGATCCAAGCATCCTTGCTCGTCTCATTCAGAAAATGATCTTCAGCTGTGTCTATGTATCCAAACAGACAGCATTTACCTTCTCCTTAACTCTAAGGTCAGGCTGTCCTCAGTTAAAGATACTGACCAGTTCCTGGACATTCTGATGGACCTTTGGGCTCAGGTTGGACAGGTCCTGGCTGGTCAAAAGAAGAAGTTAAAAGAAAAGAAAAGAAAGCCCTGGGTTTATTTACCTTGAATAATACTGGTGGTGATTGTTCTTCTAAACAATGATAGAAATACCTCTTGCAGTGAGAAAAAAAAATATTTTTCACTTGTGGAGGAGGGGGACTAAAAAGCCAACTGATTTCACATTTTCAGTCAGAAGTAGCACAAGCATATTTTAATTCCTCTGGGATGAAACAATTTCATGCTAATATATAAATACTAAATTTATCTATTGAGACTATAGCTAAATATAGTTCTTCTATACAAATAACTCTACTTCTTCAAAATGGGGACCTAAAACTCCCTGTAGTGAAATTTAGTTTTTCTGAAATGTCTCAAATTTTGAATTGTTAATTCACAGTTTACACATCAAAAATTCCACATTGATAGTTTGACTAATTTATGTAAGTTAAAATTCAACTTTATTTTCTCTTTTGTTGTTGTTGCTTAATTGCTAAGTGGTGTCCAACTCTTTGAGACCCCATGTACTGCAGCCTGCTAGGTTCCTCTGTCCATGGAATTCTCCATGCAAGAATACTGGAGTAGATAGCCATTCCCTTCTCCAGGGATCTTCCCAACCCAGGGACCAAGCCCAGGTATCCTGCATTTCAGTCAGATTCTTTACCATCTGAGCCAACATAGAATCCCTATTCTCTCTTTAGGAAAATACAAGCGATAATTTAAAAACTTTTTTATTTAAAAGGTATGTGTGTTTTTCTATGTGTGTGTGTGTGTGTGTGTGCTTATGTAAAAAGAAAAGGTGTGACAAAACTAGACAGCATATTAAAAAGCAGAGACATTACTTTTCTGACAAAAGCCAGTATAATTAAAGCTATGGTTTTTCCAGTAGTCATGTATGGATCTGAGAGTTGGACTGTAAAGATGGCTGAGCACTGAAGAATTGATGCTTTCCAACTGTGGTACTGAAGAAGCCTCTTGAGAGTCCCTTGGACTGCCAGGAGATCAAACCAGTCAATCCTAAAGGAAATCAAACCTGAATATTCATTGGAAGGACTGATGCTGAAGCTGAAGCTCCAGTCCTTTGGCCACCTGACATGAAGAGCCAACTCACTGGAAAAGACCCTGATGCTGGGAAAGATTGAAGGCAAAAGGAGAAGGATGAGATGGCTAGATAGCATCACTGACTCCATGGGCATAAATCTGAGCAAACTCCTGGAGAGTGTGAAGGACAGAGGAGCCTGGCATGCTGCAGTCCATGGGTTCACAAAGAGATACAACTTAGTGACTGAACAAAAAGTGGTACCAGTAGATGGATTTCTCTTACATACACAGAACTTGAGTGTAGCAGAAACTGAAAGCATTAATACTTGAGCTACATTTCTTAAACATTATTGAAAATTCAATTCTCTGATCTAGTTTCCTAATCAAATTTCTATTTCTGAAAATTAAATTTTGTTGTTCTTCTGGTTCCATAGGTTTCTACTGGCATTCTCTGTAGACTCATGTATGAATGAGTTTATAATGCCTCATACAATTTGTGCCTCATGCATTTGATCCTGCATCTCTGTCTCAAGATATCCAGTTGAAAATCCCCTCATCTCTTCAAGGTTTTGCTCAAATCTCACATTCTCAATAAGACCATTCCTTTCAACGCCATCACTACCATAGAGTTACTAATCTCTACACCACATTTTACTAGCTTTTCTTTAACTTCTAACATAGTGCATAATTTACTCATTTTCATATTTATTATTTATCAGCTGTCTCCCTCAACTAGATATTTGTATTTTGTTTTATGATAAATACAGACACTGGAGCAGTGTCTTGTGCATAACTGGTGCTTAATAAATATTGATTAAGTGAATGATAAATGATTTCTTTTCAAAGATGTCTACAATTAATATCTAAAATATAACTATTTTTTAAACATGTATTCTCCCCTCCTAATTTTTTCCAAGCATTCCCTGAAACTCATGCCAACTTTTTCAATTTAAATCAGGCCACACTAATGGATTAACTTTAAAAAATGTGAACTATGTAACTATAAGCACGCACCAGCCCTCCTAGTTGGTTTCCTCAGTCAATACCTTCTTACTCATTAGACTTGGAACTTCAAGCTCAACCTGAAGGAGGCTTCTTTTTTATACGACTGTGTAGAAAGTTGCAAACATTTGCTTTTTAAACACTTATTGACTAAAGGAACAAGAGCAATCACAACAAAAAACTTGCAAAATAAACTGTAATGGTTGTTCCATGTCTTATTAGAGAGTACCTAATGCAGCCTATGGAGAAGGAAATGGCAACCCACTCCATTGTTCTTGCCTGGAGAATCCCAGGGACGGCAGAGCCTGGTGGGCTGCCGTCTATGGGGTCACATAGAGTCAGACACGACTGAAGTGACTTAGCTTAGCAATGCAGCCTATATTGGCCAACTTGGGTGTCCATCACAGAATACTACAGACTGGATCCTTTAAAGCAACAGAAATTTATTTCTTACAATCCTCGAAGCTAAGCCCAAGGCAAGTTGTGGGCACTAATCCTATCATGAGGGCCCCACCTGAGTAATCTCATTTAAGTCCTCCTAAAGCCCCATCACACTGAGGGTTAGGAGTTCAACATATGAATTTTAGGAGGACACAAATTTTCAGTTCATAATGCAGTCTAATGTTTCTTCTAACATCTGCTTTTTTGATAGCTTCATTAACTTGTTCTAAGTAAGTAATTAAGCAATATACACTTGGTGAAAAAGCTGAGGTGTAACCAGAAAGTCAGAGAAACTGAGATGAAGTCTGAACTCTGTACCGAAAATTACTGATTTTGCAGTTTTGCTTTCAAGTAGGAAAACTGGACATGAGCTTCAGGTCACCAAGGCATTACCATGTATCTTATAAGCTCACATATTTTGGACTCCTGCTTTGTACTTAGATCACCTGTCTACTGCTCCAGTTAACTTTCTCACCATCCTTTCCGACACTAACACATGGTCATGAATAATTTATTTTTCCCACACTGGCCTCCATCGACATCACTATTCTGAACCAGAGAAAGCAAGGTCCTCACAGACCCCTAAACTGAGAGTGCTTCTAGGCGTCATCTAGCTAAATCTATTGAATGAATAAAATAATTTTCACCACACTTGTGCAAACTGTTTCTAAAGGTTTCAGTTATAGGGTGGCTGACAGACTTGATGCTAGTCTAATTAAGAATAGTTCAGTTCAGTCGCTCAGTTGTGTCCGACTCTTTGGTACCCCATGAACCACAGCACACCAGGCCTCCCTGTCCATCACCAACTGTCAGAGTCTACACAAACCCATGCCCATTGAGTCGGTGATGCCATCCAACCATCTCATCCTCTGTCATCCCCTTCTCCTCTTGCCCTCAATCTTTCCCAGCATCAGGGTCTTTTCAAATGAGTCAGCTCTTCACATCAGGCAGCCAAAATATTGGAGTTTCAGCTTCAAAATCAGTCCTACCAATGAACACCCAGGACTGATCTCCTTTAGGATGGACTGGTTGGATCTCCTTGCAGTCCAAGGGACTCTCAAGAGTCTTCTCCAACACCACAGTTCAAAAGCATCAATTCTTCGGTGCTCAGCTTTATTTAGAGTCCAATTCTCACATCCATACATGACTACTGGAGAAACCATAGCCTTGACTAGACAGACCTTTGTAGACAAAGTAATGTCTCTGCTTTTTAATATGCTGTCTAGGTTGGTCATAACTTTCCGTCCAGGAGTAAGTGTCTTTTAATTTCATGGCTGCAATCACCATCTGCAGTGATTTTGGAGCCCCCCCAAATAAAGTCAGCCACTGTTTCCCCATCTATTTGCCATGAAGTAATGGGACTGGATGCCATGATTCTTAGTTTTCTGAATGTTGAGCTTTAAGCCAACTTTTTTACTCTCCTCTTTCACTTTCATCAAGAGGCTCTTTAGTTCATCACTTTCTGCCATAAGGGTGGTGTCATCTGCGTATCTGAGGTTATTGATACTTCTCCAGGCAATCTTGATTCTAGTTTGTTCTTCCTCCAGCCCAGCATTTCTCATGATGTACTCTGCATATAAGCTAAATACGCAGGGTGACAATATATAGCCTTGATGTACTCCTTTTCCTATTTGGAACCAGTCTATTGTTCCATGTCCAGTTCTAACTGTTGCTTCCTGACCTGCATACAGGTTTCTCAAGAGGCAGGTCAGGTGGCCTGGTATTCCCATCTCCTTCAGAATTTTCCACAGTTTATTGTGAGCCACACAGTCAAAGCCTTTGGCATAGTCAAGAATAGAAATTTACTGAAAAAATACAGAAAAACATTGCTTCCTTCTCTTTGCTGATATGAAGTAAGGATGAGATTGGCAAGGTTTCTGCACCTCTTCCTGCCTTAAATACAGAAGTGATGTGTCACACATGAAAAGTGTCACAGCTCTGATGGGACTGGGAAACAGTGACATCCAGGGAAGCTGAGGGTGTCACCAAGGCAATGGATTTCACGTTGTTGAGCTGCCAGATCAATAGGGACCTTGCATCCTCTGGGCTTCTTGGGAGCTGTTCTTAGGAAGGAATTCATTCCTAGCAGATCTAAAACAGTATAGGGAAAAAGCTGGTGCAATTGAAAACTTTCTTAGTAACCTGGTTTACAAAGAATAATACAAAGAAATATGTAAAAAAAAGAAATCAAATGATACTCAGAAGTGGTTGCTGGGGAAAGAAAGATAATCAAATACAAAAGGACAGTAGGGAAATTTTAATAGACACAGTGGCAACCTATTTTTAATCTTTCTGTCACATCTGAAGTGATTTATCATTTGTTGGCAAAGCAAGGCTGAGGTTTATCACAAAGTTAATGCACATATGAATCATTAATTATTAGCAGTGATCAATTCTCTATAAAAACTTCTCCTGTTTCCTTAAATGAACATGTCCATCCTGATCCTTATATAGCCCTCGTTTTTTCCTGACCTGATATTTAAAGGAACAGTTAACCTTAAAGGCGTGTGAGAGCTCTGTGCTATGTTCTGAATTATGGTCGAGAGGGCACGGCTGCAAAATTGTTAGAATGGCTGTGATTCATTGGAAGTCATTTTATTGGAGAAATTATGGGTGGAAATCTCTGGGAGGGAATAGTTCAGGCTGCCGTCAAAGCAACTTTCTGAAACTACGATTGAAAGGCAGAATCAAGGTCAGAGTGACAAGCTGACCTCATGTTTTACAGCACAAACTCCAAAGAGGAACCAAGCCATTAAAACAGCGAGTGATGAGAGTGGGTGCGTTCCTTCTGGCCTGGGGACAAATACAAGTTTCAAAATGCCTCCCCTGTAGATTTCCTATGTTCCAGCTTCCTTAATATTGATAGTCTGGTCTATGTAAAGACACATAAATTCAATAAGTGAAATATAGAGGGAGATTTTTCATGTTAGCCCAGAACATTTTGATTGTTGAATATCTTGACACTGACAGCTCAAACTAGTCACTCTGGTGCCTCTTTAGAACCTTGATTGTCTCGTTGGTAAGAGCAAGATTCATTTATTACTTTTGAAGCAGCAGGGGGAGTGGAGCCAAAACTATCCTTGATAAATAATGCAATGTATTTAAGTGATACTTCAGTAAATCTTTGAAGGGAGGGTTTTAAAAAATATTTTTAAAAGGTTACTTAGGACTTCTCTCATGGTCCAGTGGAATTTGCCTGCTAATGCAGGGGACACATGTTTGATCCCTGGTCTGGGAAGATCCCAAATGCCACAGGGCAACTAAACCTGTGCTCTGCAACTACTGAAGCCCATAAACCTAGAGCCTGTGCTCTGCTACAAGAGAAGTCATTGCAATGAGAAGCTTGCACAGCCCACCTAGAGAGTAGCTCCAACTTGACATAACTAATGAAAGCCTGAGCACAGCAAGAAAGACCCAGCACAGCCAAAAATAAAATACAATGAATAAATAAATAAAGTTTTAAAATGTTGCTAAATGCTCAGGCCAAAGGCTATCACCTTTACTTGACTTTGTCAACTGAGCAGAAAAATAAAATATTGATATTCTATTGACAGAGACAGAGAAACAGATAGATGAAGAAAGAGAAAAAGAAAAAGAAAAAGGGGAGGGATGGAGAGGGGGAAGAGGACAGGAGAAGGGCAGGGAGAGAATGACTGGCTAAGGCAGATACTAAAGAAGGCTAAAAATAAATCTATATTATATATCAATATGTAGGGAGATACATACATATATGTACAAATGATGAAATTACTAAATGTGTTCAACACCAATAAAAATAATAAATACAGCTCCTTGTCAATATTACATCATCACTTTCTTAAAAAAATGGGGTATTGCCTACAAAGCAAAAACACAAAGTTTAAATTTTTTACTTTGTCTTGAAAACTTTTATTTCCTATTGGGATACTGACATGGCATCCTTGAACATAATTTATTAAAAATTCCATTCCTGGAGCTGTTCAATGATTTATATAGATGCATGATGGAATGCTACGTTTGATGATACACTGAACAATTTCTTCCCAGGGCAGATACTTAATTATTAAAATATGCATCATGGTTTAGAAGTTTACTAGGCAAAATAAATCATAATCAATGATCCAGCTAGATAATCTGATGTATCTTCTAATTCTAACACTCTAAACTTCATTCAACGATTTCAAATACTTCTTTTGTTTTTAGATAGACCTAGAGATGTGATCTTTATTCTTCTATGGGGCAGGCATTCATGCATCCCAGGCTAGGAGTCAGAGGGGACTGAGAGGAATAAGTTTTGAGGCACTAAGTTGCCTCTAACAAAATGTGTATCTTTCCATTCCCTTGCACTCTCTGTTTGGATTATCTTATGATAAAGCATGCAATAAACACACCATCCATGTTCAAACAGTGGCCCAGGGAGTTCCTGTTATAAGACAAAACTGTCACCTATACAAACTGATATAAAAGACCCCAAAGAAATATTAAATAAATTATTCAAGCATGGATTATAGGAATAATTACTAACATCTGCATTTTTAAGGTCCTCAATTCTTTATTAAAATGAAAAACTCACTTAACCTAGAAGTGATTTTTTTTTCAAACACACCAATAATATTTTTATTCATTCATTCTCTCTTAGAATCTACATGCTGGTCTCACAGCACCTTTGAAGAGTTCTAGGAAACTGCCCAAACTTTTCAGATTGCAAGATTCATTGAAAGTCACGGTGTGATCACCTAGAAGTGGGTGTGTACAGATGAAGGTGCCTGGGGGTGTATATGGAAAAACAGAGAAAAAAATTGTAGCACTTGAGGACTTTCACTTCCAGCCAATATGGAGTAACAGGGATTAGAAAGACCCTCCCTCTTGAAACAGTTTTTAAAATAGATAAAACATGAGAAACAACAGTTTTTAAGAACTGGGCTGCGGGCAGCATGGTGGAATGATACTTGAAGAAAGGAAGCAGATGAGGCCAGTGCCAGATGGCTGCGCTTTCTGGAGACAGTTTCCAGACCCAGACCGAAGCTCAGAGATGACAAGGCACGGGGGAATGTGACCTACGACCGGAATTGATACCTGGAGAGGCCAAGGCAGATGAAGTACACAGGACTGAGTGCCAAGGGACAGGTGGACAGACAAACAGCTCTGGCGCTTCGCAGAGAGTGCATCCTGAATTTCCGCTGAGTACAGATCACCAGTGCGCGCCTGTGAGGAAAGGATGCATGCCTGGGCAAAGAGCCACCTGCAAGATTCAGAAAACGCAATCTCAGAACCCACATTCAACCAGAAATATTTCCTGTTCCCCAAAACTTATCATTCACAGAGCACTGAGGAGAGTAATTAGCAGAGTTTTCCCTCAAGTAGTGGGGAAATTAGACCTAGAAATGAGCTACACTGGTCCCACCTGTGCTGTGCTTTGCTGTGCTGTGCATAGTCACTCAGTTGTGGCCAATTCTTTGCGACCCCATGGACTGTAGCCCGCCAGGCAGTGGGTTGCCATGCCCTCCTGCAGGGGATCTTCCCAACTCAGGGATCGAACCAGGGTCTCCTGCATTGCAGGTGGATTCTTTACAAGCTGAGCTACCTGGGAAGCCCAATCCCACCTAAAAAGATCAAAAGTGAGATTCCAAAGATTGAACTGTGACCAGTAATAAAAATGCATCTCAGGGCACAGTTCAAGAATATTAATAGGAATACAGAAATTATTCATGATCGAGTTATTACTGATGAAAGAAAGAAAAGAAAGAGAAGTCGCTCAGTCATGTCCAACTCTTTGCGACCCCGTGGACTATAGCCTGCCAGGCTCCTCTGTTCATGGGATTCTCCAGGCAAGAATACTGGAGTGGGTTGCCATTTCCTTCTCCAGGGGATCTTCCCAACCCAGGTATCGAACCCAGGTCTCCTGCATTGCAGGCAGACGCTTTATCCTCTGAGCCACCAGGGAAGACCCACTACTGATGAAAAGATGGCTGAAATGGCTTAAATTTCAAGCAAAGTCTATTTCAGAGGAAAGAATATTCTCAGGAAGAAAGACCTTCATTTAATAGCAGAGAACGGTTCAGTGCAACATCAGTCTGGCTACATCGATTCATCAATAAAGTTTAAATAAATAGTAAATAAACTTAATGACATTACTTTGCCAACAAAGGTCCATCTAGTCAAGGCTATGGTTTTTCCAGTGGTCATGTATGCATGTGAGAGTTGGACTGTGAAGAAAGCTGAGTGCCGAAAAATTGATGCTTTTGAACTATGGTGTTTGAGAAGACTCTTGAGAGTCCCTTGGACTGCAAGGAGATCCAACCAGTCCATCCTAAAGGAGATCAGTCCTGGGTGTTCATTGGAAGGACTGATGCTGAAGCTGAAACTCCAATACTTTGTCCACCTCATGCAAAGAGTTGACTCACTGGAAAAGACCCTGATGCTGGGAGGGATTGGGGGCAGGAGGAGAAGGGGCCGACAGAGGGTGAGATGGCTGGATGACATCACCGACTCAATAGACATGAGTTTGAATAAACTCCAGGAGTTGGTGATGGACAGGGAGGCCCGACGTGCTGCGATTCTTGGGGTCGCAAAGAGTCGGACACGACTGAGCGACTGAACTAAACTGAACTGAAGCTTAACGAAGGTGGAAGTTTTCTCTACCATTCTGCATGCTCCCTGAAGAGCAGCACTGGGCATGCATTTGTGTCCTGGAAGCCCACTGTAATATCCTTTCCTCCATTCTGTGCAGTCTTGTAGACTGTGACTCATCATGTATATAAATGACAATTTGGTTCTTTCCCAAGGAATTAGAGCCCTGTGGAGGGACAGCAAGGGGGAGAGAGTTGACCAATCCGTACCAATGCTCCAGGAAGGCTGCCCATTAGTTCTGTCTGACCTGGTTCTGATCCTCCCAGGTTATTCAGGTTTGTCTTCAATTTGATGAGCTACTCAAGCTGACCTCTGTCTGCCTCTCAAAACTTCATTATAATGTTTTCTCAGTTTCTCATTAAGCCCCAGTCATCCCAGGCTCTTCTCCCTTCATTAAATGTTCCAAGTTCCTCCCTCCAAGGCCTCTGACTGTGTTACTCCTCCTAGTGACCCATTGCTGTAGTTCTACCTATAACTGGCCCCTTCTCATCTTCTGCAAATCAGCTCAAACGTTACTTCTTCAGAGAGCTCACTTTTTGAATACTACCTATAGCCACCATCACTCCATTATTCTCTGTAACATAGGGTCAGTACACTGGGGCCCTCAGGCTAAATAGCGCTTACAGCCTGTTTTCCTAAATAAAATTTTATTGGAATGCAGCCACATTTATTTTTTAAGATTGCCTGTGGCTGTTTTCACCCTACAGTGACCAATTGGAATAGCTGGCACAGTGAAAACATGTCTTGCAAAGCCTAGAATAATTTCTTCCTGGCCGTTTGAAGAAAAAAGCTTGCTGACCCTGCTTCTTAATATGGGTGCTTGTTTCCTTATATATCTTATCACCATCTGCAATCATCTTGATCATATTTTAGTTGATTAATGTCTGTCTTTACTCAACACTGTAGGAGTGAGGGAAGTAGGTGACTTGCCTGCTTTTAATTCAATGCCTGCTGAGAGCAGAGCTCAACAAATATTTCTTCAATAGACGAGTGAAGAAAGGGGGTATATGTCTTTAACAAGTACTCAGCAATGACTAGCCATGCCACCTCTGGCATTCAATATGCAAAACAGTAAATTGTTCTCATCTTTTTCTCTAAGGCCAGCTTGTTCTTGTGTTCTAGACACAGCTTATGTACCAGGAATGAATTCACCCTCAGTTCAGTGGCTCACACTAGAAGTGGGCATCTGGTAAACAGACCGACCTGAACGCTATGGCCATGGGTAGAAAGATGGACTAGACCACACAGTTCATTAGCTGGATTTTTCAGGACTGACATTGGAAATGTGGCTAAGGAGTTGGATTTGTCTCTGTTGAGAGATGCCTGAATCACATTTCTTGATCTTCAGGCACTCTTACATTAAATCTACATTGCGCCTGAGCTAATTTGAGTGTATATCTGTAATGTCCATGCAAAGCAAGAAAGTAAACATATCTAAGTTAGACTGAGCAAAAATGCAATAAATAAACACAGACTACCTCTCTTGCAGAAGAATGGAATATATGCTTTAAGATTTATCTGAAGAATCACTTGAAGACACGTGTGGCAGGTGGGTGCATCCAGGCAACAACAAAACCATTATCTAGTTCAACATGTCCTTACAGAGAACAGAGTGTCCTTCTGAAGCCACCGGCACTAACCAACTGCTTGAAGGTGCAATGTCTTTTCACTGATGTGCCTGACGACAGGAAAATCTCCTGGGCATGCTTAGAGTAGCATTTTTGTTTCATCACTACAGAAATAAAATTATCTAACCATCTTATTTATTTATAGTAAAAAAGTAAAAAGAACTGTGATTTCATTGCTTTTTCTCACCCTGGGAGTTGACTTTACTGTTATGGTCAAAGATTAAATGATTATGACCATAAAATAAAATTTGTTCAATAAAAATATACTAATTGAACACTCAATTTGTGTTCCATTTTGTTCTTGTTTCTAAGGATTTATCAATTAATAACACTGTCAAAAATATACATGATCATAGGTATTGATTTGAATCATATACAACTGACATATGGGAACATGAAGAGACACTCAGATATTTTAGGAACATGTAAATTACAAAATACTTAACATCAACGAAGTTTTGAATAAATTGTCATTTGTCCCTTGTCATGAACCCTAGGCATTCTAGAAAACAAGTAAGACCTGGCCATGAAAGCTAGATATTCTGGAAAGCATTTAACAGAAGAAAATTTGTCACGTATCATTCAAGCTTTCACTAAAAATAAGCCAAAACAAAATTTTGTTCTATTTCCCACTCTCTATTGTTATACTAAGAAAATAGTTTCTAAATATTTTATGTATTATCCTGTGAAAGAGAACAGGATTTTGTCACTATTGCATTAACAATGTTTTCAATTTCTAAGTTTTGCTATCACATGCAATTTGCTTTTATTTCAGTTTTTTTCTTCATATCAAATATCTTATATGTCTGGTGTTTTTTCCTAGTTATTTTAGTCTTTTCCCTATTTCTTATATCATTCTGCTGATTATTTCACCAATTTTCTTTGTTTTCTCTTCTTTATGTGTTCTTGGACATCTACAGCTTTGATCTCTTTCTTTTTCATCTTTCGTGTACTCTTTCATTTCTTTTCTAAATTAATCCAAACAACTAATTAATTTACTTTGGATTGTTTAAACATACTCCCCACTAACGTGCAGTCAAAGGAATGACAAGAAGGAATGAAAAAGAAGACAAAAAATTCAATTTCGACTTGTTATACTGAAACAGTGACTCATGTAGATTTTGTTCAGATATAGTCTTTCAAAGAAAAATAACTTCTTTCTTTGTACTAAATTACAATCATGAATAGCAGTGAAAACATCACAAAAAATATTTCTCAGTTGACAACATAAATCTGAGGTGAAACCAGTGGCTTAAAAAATAGACCATACTTAAAAATAAAGTAATTAAGTAACCATTCTATCAAACTTCTAACTAAAAAGACATTGGTTAGTTAGAAGGTTGATAGAATGGTATTAAGACAGAAGGCAGGGAGGAAGAGTGAGGTTTTGAACTGGGCGGGGATGAAGAATTGCAGGGAGGAAATGGGTGGGAAGGGTCTTTGCAGGGTTTTTGTTTATTTTTATAAAATTAATTTTTATTAGAGTATAGTTATTTTACAATGTTGTGTTAGTTTCTTCTGTATGGCAAAGTGAATCAGTTACAGTATGTATACATATATCCACCTTTTTGTGGGTTTCCTTTCCATCTAGGTCACCACAGAACATTGAACAGAGTTCCCTGCGCTATACGGTAGGTTCTCAGTTAATTCAGTTCAACCGCTCAGTCGTGTCCGACTCTTTGTGATCCCATTGACCGCAGCATGCCAGGCCTCCCTGTCCATCACCAACTCCTGGAGGTTCTCAGTAGTTAACTGTTTTAAACATAGTATCAATAGTGTATGGATGCCAATCCCAATCTCCCAATTCATCTCACTGCCCTCTTCCGCACCCTCTCTCCGCCTTGATGTCCATGGTTTGTTCTCTACATCTGTAACTCTATTTCTGCTTTGCAAATCAGACCATGTTTCCAGATTCCACGTATATGCATTAATATATGGTTGGCAGGTATTTGGTGTGGAGGGTGAGGGATGCTGGGCTGTAGAGTGAGTGACGCTCAGGCGCTGCATTTATGCCTGCTTTTGCACTCTTCCTTTTGGTGCTTGTTTTAATGTTCTGAAAGTGTTTATTTCATCCAAGATATTTATTTTATCTGTTTGACTGCTTATCATGACAAGGACTCCTCTGGACCTTTTGCCTCTTTTCTACTTGCACATGGAGGAACCCCTTGCTAATAAAAATCTATTGTTGTTTTTTTAAACTTGGGCTTCCCAGGTGGTGCTAGAGGTAAAGAACATGCCTGCCAATGCAGGAGACTTTATAAGAGACCTGGGTTCGATCCCTGTCTTGGGCAGATCCCCTGGAGGAGGGCATGGTAACCCACTCTAGTTTTCTTGCCTGGAGAATCCCATGGACAGAGGAGACTGGTGGGGTACAGTCCATGGGGCCACAGAGTCAGACACGACTAAGGCGACTTAGCACATGACTATAATACTCTCTATGCACCCTCATTGCCAAACCTGAGTAAACTGGCCATCTATTTCAAATATATGCCATGAGAATTAAGTTCAAAGAAATAAAAGAAAAACAGTAGGAACAAATATAATAAAGACTAAATCACATTTAAACATCTGTCTAGAAGTCATTTTAACATACATTCAAAGTATTCCCTATCCTCAAAGCACAAAGTTGAATATAAGCTTATATATGACATGATGGAGGGGAGAGGACAGACTAGCTTTACGTAATAGTGTCGGGGGAGGGGGAGTGGGGGTGGGGGTAACTGCTGATGAATCCAGGTATCCATTTTCCTACTTCTAAATAGTGAAGATGTGGAAGCTAAACAAAAGTGATAGAAATGAGCTTACTTACAAAACCAAAACAGACTCAGAGACTTAGAGAACTGAGTTTATGGTTGCTGGGGGGTGGGAAGGGATGGGGCGGAGGGATAGTTAGGGAGTTAGGGATGGACATGTGCACACTGCTGTATTTAAAATGGATAATCAACAAGAACCTACTATACAGCATAGGTAACTCTGCTCAGTGCTATGTGGCAGCCTGGATGGCAGAAGAGTTTGGGGGAGAATGGATACATGTATATGTATAGTTGAATCCCTTCACTGTTCACCATCACAGCAGTGTTTATTAATTGGCAATACTCCAATGCAAAAATAAAAGGTTTAAAAAAAGTAAACAGTGAAGAGTGTGACTTGGGAAACAGGGAGGAAAAGAAATGCTTGAATGTCCTTGGTTGTGTACCTACGAGGCGAGTTGCCAAGGGTTTGGTTTTTCTGTATGCAAGTCTCAATAGATAGATGATAGATAGAGAGGAAGATGGAAGATAAATATAGAAAATGTATTTTCCTGTAAAAATATCATTACATTTATCACTAAGTTATTTTTAGAAACTAGATTGTCAATAAATTCCTCAAGTTATTTCAACTATCCGTCTCATTTTCTTATGCTGCCTTGAGAAATCTTCTTCTCTGTAACCATAACCAGCTGCATCTAAATGATTTCCTGCACTCATCATATTAAAAAAGTGTTCAAAAAAATAAAAAATAAAAAAGTGTTCAAATCATACAAGACTATATCTATAACATTAAAAAGTCTCATTAATTTGATCTTTAACTAATTTTATTAATAGTAGAAGAGCATGTATGGTTGTCCACGATCCTTTTTACATTCTTTAAATTTCCCTCAGGAAAAAAGGAACAGTAAGCTGAGTCTGAATTTATTATTTTTTATTACATTGAGCATTTCCAATGCCTTAAATGAGAATTTAGATGTGCCTTAAAGTACAAAGAATGTGAGGTATTTTTCAAACATAAATTTCCTCCCAATGTAGTGAACAGAAGTATTTTCTATACAACAGTGAAACAAAATCTTTATGTTCTGAAATAGAAAACATAGTTCATGGTTCTATTGTCTGAAAAAGATCACAGTTGGCTGACTGTGTAATATCTCAATTATTAGTTCTTGGCATATTTCTCTCAGGGGTCTAATTCCGAGGTTGTAAATGTCTACCTCTTGAGGACTGTGGCATTGAATGGAGGTTTTACATGAAGTTTCTCTGAATCAATAAAACATCAGTGCTTAAAACTGACTAAGAGAACCACAAGATTTTGTTGATGTTATTAGCAGTCAAAGCATTTAACGATGACCTATTTATAAGATGCTGTGTTAAGTATTATACAATTATTAAAACTGGTGATATTTATTCTCATCCATGTTCATTCCACAAATCCAGACCCAAATATTCAATTTACTGTGAGGACTTTGGGAGTCGACTGTGCTGTGGCAGTGAATTTCAGGAAGAGCTGTGGGAAGATGGGAGCGGGCATTACCATCGGGGAGGCAGGACAGAAATCAGGTTGGCATATGATATGGCAGTGGTGGAGGGAGAGAGAAATCACTAGAGTTGAGGAAAGCAAAGGGTTTAGACTTAAGCAGACTTGGACATTCGTTTCCACGTAGAGGATAGAGAAAAGTAAATGGGTCAGAGGTGAGGCTCAGATTTTTCTTTTTTACTTTTTTTTCCTCTCTCTCTCTTTTTTTTTCCTTTATTTTTATTAGTTGGAGGCTAATTACTTTATTCCCATAAACAAATTTCGGTCTTCTGGACTTTGGGTGAGAAAGAAAAAAATAATAACCTTCACCATTTTAATCCACTAATGCGTTAGGGATTATTTGTTATTTCAGTAGAACAAAGACTTCTGTAACTGATCAAGACATGAGAATTGCATATAAACATAGAGAAGGAGTGTGTGTGTGTGTGTGTGTGTGTGTGTGTGTGTATCTCCTCACACACCCCTTCACCCATGATTGTTCCTAAGCAACTACAGCAGATAGTGCTGGAAAACAACAACACTGCTACTGAACTGCTAAGCTAGGCTACATAGGGAAGGGAAGACTGCTTTGGAAAACCAAGGGGCAGTTGAAATCCCTTCCCTGGTGGAAAAGTGTCAAGTCCCAGATGGCTGGGGAGTGACTGAAAGTAGGCAGTCCTTTGGTTCTGGAGACAACTTATCAATAAAAACTGTTTCCTCTGGTGAGTGGAAAAACAAAACAAATTTGCTAGGTTTCTAGTTGTATATGAATAGTGAAAGTGTTAGTCACTCAGTCGTGTCCGAGTCTTTGTGACCCCATGGACTGCATCCCACCAGGATCCTCTGTCCATGAAGTTCTCCAGGCAACAATACTGGAGCGGGTTGCCATTTCCTTCTCCAGGGGATCTTCCCAACCCCAGGATCGAACCCTGGGCCTTCTGCATTGCAGGTGGATTCTTTACCGTTTGAGCCATCAGCATAAGGCATAGACGTGCTTAGTCAGTCAGTCATGTCTGATTCTTTGCAACCCTATGGACTGTAGCCAGCCAAGCTCCACTGTCCATGGGGATTCTCCAGGCAAGAGTACTGGAGTGGGTTGCCATGCCTACCTCTAGGGGATCTTCCCAATCCAGGGATCAATCCCAGGTCTCCTGCATTGCAGGCAGAGTCTTTACCATCTGAGCCAGCAGGCAAGACCATAAGGCATAGATAAATCACCTTATATTCAAGTTAGTGAATGAATTGTGTGTAAGCCTACATACATATTCAGAATATGCATATGTATCACATATTTACAATGTGTATTTATCATCTGGGGGATATGTTATATGTACACATGGGATTATTGCTATGAACTGTGGCTGCCTCAAGGCAGGTGGGCAGCTGGCTTGGCCTGTCCAGTCCTACAGGCATGTCTGAAGCTCTGCCCACTGGTCAGACATCTCTTCAGCAGCAAAGTTGGCTTGGCTGTGCAGATTTATATTTTTGGTCTTCTTAGGAAACTGCTAATTTCACTGTATGTAGATTTAATTTTTCCCTGGGAATTCATTAAGTGTTTGCTCTGTACATGTGGAAAGATCTTTATTAATAAAATTGATTTTACCCTAAAAATCTTTTCCCTTCTGACCTTTATTTGGTGTGTTCTCCACTTCTTACTAGAGTCCTGACCCTCATCAAGATGAGGGCTTCCTTCTGTCAAGGCTCCCATGTCACTGAAGTGCATGAGATTACTATAGTGTTTATATAATGTGTTATCTTTGTATAAATATTACATGAATTATATAAATGTTATATTGACATGTACACAATTGCTGTATTTTAAATGGATAACCAACAAGGACCTAGTGTATAGCACAGGGAACTCTGCTCAATATTCTATAATAACCTAAATGGGAAGGTAATTTGAAAAAGAATTCTGAATAACTCAGTTACTTTGCTGAACACTTGAAACTAATGCAACATCATTAATCAACTATATTCCAATATAAAATAAAAACTAAAGAAAAGAAAGTTATATGTTTTCCTAAAAAATAAATAAATAATAAGAATCTGAAAAAACACTGATACAAATGTGATTGTGAAGGTCAGTTTGTCTTCCATATAAACCATGATGTCACCCTAGTCCATGTGAGATGATGACAAAGCTAATCTCTGTGTGTTTTTCCAGAAAGGTGAAGTTAATAGGATCCCTTTTAATTTATGCATAGAGGTGCCTTGTGGGTCCATAGAGACACCAGAGTTAGAAATGCCACTCTGTCCACTTCCAGACTGAAAGCAGTGGCTTCGATGCCCACCTTTGACCTGGGTAAAAAATTACAACCAGGATCTTCCTTGCATTTTATGTCTATGAAAAAACTGTCAGGGATAAGCTATTTTTTGGCTCTCATTTGCAAATGAAATATGATGTTCTAACACTGCCAAAACTGAATCTTTCTGAAAGCTAATAACATAATCTTCAGGATCACTGATAGCCAGTTTTCTCGCCAAATACAGTGAAATTAGGCTCGAAGAGGAAAGTTTGTTTTGTTTTTTTTTAAGGAATGGAGAAATGTAGCAGGCTGATGGTGTCACTGCCTGGAGCTCTACTGTCATGAGGACGTCCTTCACTGACCTTCTCCTTCTACATGACGCATGACAAGCTCCCCCATCATCCTGGCCCCATCTCTGGTGAGGGCAGGGACCCTCATTGCACATTTTCAATTGGCAACATGATTTTCCTTTAGGGCTTTTGCCTATTATTCTTCTGGCTTATTTACAGCTGGTACTGGTGCTAAAATATGTTATGGTTGGACACGTAAAAGGTAGTCTGTCCGCTCTCTTGGCAGTTTGATAAAATGAGTTCAATTTTCTTACTGGTTCCTGTCTCTAGAGACAAGCAGAATAATTGGTACCCGAAGACCCATCCAGTCAGGCTTACACTTAAAAAATGAGAATAAATGGTGACAGAAAATGTATTCACTATGCGAATATAAAATGTTGGAACACATCATTTTATCATCTCATGTAATGAGGATTTGGAAAAGTAACATACTTTTTCATGTTAGATAATGAAAAAAAGAAAAATTTGTATTCACACAACTAACAGTAATATATACTAAAGATTTGTGTGGATTTTTCCTAATATGGCAGAGTTTCAAGACAGACAAGTAAAAAAAAATCTCATATGGTGCTGACCATGGCAGGTCGGATTCCTAAGTTATCATTTAGAAGATAAGCTATGTGGGTCCCATGGGAGCATTGCCCCCTTTGGCCACATACATGTGAGCGGTTATTATGGTGTGGTTTTGTCAAGGAAACTTAGCAACGAGATAAAGTAACAGCTGTATATTTTGCCGAGAAGTTTGCTTAGGAAGGCAGTTGCCATGGGAACGCTTGGCAATAGCCATTTGATTCTGGGCCTTATGAAAGCGATGAGTTTACTTTGTCTAGATTATTTTCCTTGCACTGGCAACTTCTGGAAGGAGAAAAAAGATGACTAAATAGTCTTTTCCAGACATTTGCATATTAAAAAAACAATCCTCTTCATGTTTGAATAGATGTAGAGAAGACATTATTGACAGACTTCTTCACCAGTGAATCAGGTACTCATGCCAACAAATACATATTGTGTACATTCACTGTATTTCAAAAGAGCTCAGACTGACTCAGCTATGCATTGCAGCACCGCTTCACACAGATGGGTCGCATTCAATTATAAGTCTTCAGAGATGTGCCTAAAATACTTGCAGCTGGGAGATATGTATATATATATATATATGTATGTATATATATATATGTATGTGTGTATATATATATATATGTATATATATATATATATATAGTCTTATGAATGAGCAAAAATGAAGTGAACTATACTCCATGGGGAAGTCTCTCAACGGAAAATCTGGTAAACAGGCTCTTGGGAAAAAAAGAAAAACAAAACAGGAAACAGATGCTGACTGATAAGAATTTGCTTATTTTAACTGGGAGACACCGCCTGTGTACATATTGTGTACATTCACTGTATTTCAAAAGAGTTCAGACTCCCTCAGCTATGTGCTGCAGCCCAGCAAAGATGAGTCACATTCAATTATAAGTCTTCAGAAATGTGCCTAAAATAGCGTGCATGGGGCTCCGAGGAGGGTTTGGCAAGCCGTTTTTCTCTCTGCAGGTGGCAGGGCTTCAGGGAACAGAAATATCTGGATCAAGAGATGAATGGATCACTTCACCTTTGAGACATGCAGCAAGCACTTCAAATGTAGGAATTCAAGATGGCCTGGAGCCCTGGACACCTACAGAGCTTGAATTTACTGCACAGTCCTGGGATATCTGCCTTCCAAGCCAAGGTTGCACATCACCGAACAAAAGGCAAGTTCATACCCCTTCCTTAGCTCTCTCCTTCCCCTGGGCCTCCACATCAGGCCTTAGTGAGAAAACTGATTTATTCTGCACTTGATAAAGCTGGAGCGCGTCCCACACATACTGGGATTACCCTAGGTTGAGGGACAGATAATCTTCCACCTAAGACCCTAATCCTTTCGGTTAAGGTAAGCTCAGAAAGGCTGTGGAAGGGCAAAGGTAGGAGAAGCAGATGCTTTTTTAAGTCTAAGGACCAAGAAACTTCCAGCTTCTGACCTTTAATTATTTTAGCATGATCTACTTTCCCCTGGTAGCTCAGAGGTTAAGGCGTCTGCCTGCAATGCGGGAGACTTGGGTTTGATCCCTGGGTCGGGAAGATCCCCTGAAGAAGGAAATGGCAACCCACTCCAGTACTCTTGACTGGAAAATCCCATGGAGCCTGGTAGGCTACAGTACATGGGGTGGAAAAGAGTGGGACACGACTGAGCGACTTCACTTTCACCTTCCATGATGGCTTCCCTGGTGGCTCAGATGGTGAAGAATCTGCTTGCAATGCGGGAGACCTGGGTTTGATCTCCGGGTTGGGAAGAGGAGGGTATGGCAACCCACTCTAGTATTCTTGCTTGGTGAATCCCTATAGACAGAGGAGCTTGGCGGGCTACAGTCCATGGGATCGCAAGAGTTGGACATGACATGGCAGCTAAACCACCACCACCACCAAGTCAACAGTGGCTCTGGGGGTGGAGAATCCGGGGAACTCCCTTAACTCATCTGGGGAAGCTGACTCCTGATGTTCTTCAGGCTGCTCTGACAGGGGAAGGTGGTTTCACAGAAACAAGCACCCTATTTTGCCAGGTGTGTTAGCCTGATGGTGCTCTGCTTCTGGCCTGTCACTTTGCCAACAAAGGTCCATCTGGGCAAGGCTATGGTTTTTCCAGTGGTCATGTATGGATATGAGAGTTGGACTGTGAAGAAAGCTGAGCACCAAAAAATTGATGCTTTTGAACTGTGGTGTTGGAGAAGACTCTTGAGAGTCCCTTGGACTGCAAGGAGATCAAACCAGTCCATCCTAAAGGAGATCAGTCCTGGGTGTTCATTGGAAGGACTGATGCTGAAGCTGAAACTCCAGTACTTTGGCCACCTCAAGTGAAGAGTTGACTCATTGGAAAAGACCCTGATGCTGGGAAAGATTGAGGGCAGGAGGAGAAGAGGCCGACAGAGGATGAGATGGCTGGATGGCATCACTGACTCAATGGACATGAGTTTGAGTAAACTCTGGGAATTGGTGAGAGGTCTGGCGTGTTGTGATTCATGGGGTCGCAAAGAGTCGGATACGACTGAGCAACTGAACTGAACTGAACTGAACTGAGGTGACCCAGTCAGCCGAGGAGTTGAGAATGGGACTTTCAGAATAATTATGATGGTGAACATTTATCTCATGTGCATTACATGTCTGACACTGTGAGACCGATGCATTACTTCCCTATATCTTCAAAATGACTCAGAGATGTCAAGGCTACTATTGTGTCCCCTTTAATGGTGGGGAGGCCTTGCAGCTTGCCCAGTTCTCCAGGTGGATTCTTTCAGCACTGGGGTCAGGGCAAGCTGTCTGACTCTGGAGGCTGAGCCCTGAGCCCCTTCCTACACTCAAGCTGCCCTTGCCTCCCACAGCTTGGAGGTCAGCGGCACCATCCCCCACCTCCTCCAGCCTCTGTGGACAGCAAGAGGCTCCTGGAGCTTGTCACCCCTGGCTCTCCAATCCACATTTCCCCACACACTTCTCATTTAATCTTACCATAGATCTGGAGTCTACTCAGCTGTTTGGAAATGTCTTGGAAGTCCTAATGCCCCCATGATGCTGATTAATTTGACTGTTGATAACCTCATTTTAAATTGTTCCCAGGACTTCCCTGTTGGTCCAATGGTTAAGAATCCACTTTCCAGTGTAGGGAATGCAGGCTCCATCCCTGGTCTGGGAACTAAGATCCCATATGTCTCGGGACAACTAAGCCCACGTGATACAACTACAGAGTCTGAGCACCGAAACTAACTGGATGCAGTCAAGTATAAATAAATAATTGTTCTCATTTGAGTCTATATATATACATATGTATATGAAATAAAATGAGGGCCACATAAAAGTGGAATATAGAGCTTACAACAATGTAATCACAGAATTTAGAATTTGACCAGAGTCCACTTAGTTTCAGAAAGTTTTAGCAAAAATCAGTAGCATTATTTTAGAGATGTTCTTTTTTCTGGTTTATTTTGTTATCTTGTTACCTTGCCTCCCCACTTCACTGAGTATATACAAAAAAGGCAAAGGGAATTGGCGGCAGATTTAGTAGGCTCTCAGAGCCGAGGAAGAGAGTGCATTGAAGTGTGGATGCCAAAAGCGGTGTCCATTTGTGATGGCGTGCACACCCAGAAAAGGCATGGGATGAACTGGGAGATTAGGACCGACATATATATCCTACCATGTGAAGAGAGATAGCTAGTGGAAGCTACTATATAGCACAGGGAGCTCAGCTCAGCGCTCTGTGATGACCTAGAGGGGCGGGAGGGGGTGGGAAGGGAGGTCTAAGAGGGAGGGGATATATATATACATGTAACTTACTCACTTCATTGTACAGCGGTAACTGACACAACATTATAAAGCAATTATACCTCAATATAAAAAGAAACAGTAACAACAGAAACAACATAGAACTGTTAGTATTGATGCTACACCTGCTCAGATGCTATCTCATGAGACCTGCTCTGCTCTGAACGGTGCTTTGTAACACAGTGGAGAAGAGCAGTTCCTATAAACACTCCAAAGGTATTTTCTTGTGGAAAACACGGTATGCACTTCAAAAACATCACCTGTAACTGAGCGAGTCGTCCTTGTGCAAGGTTCTTTTAGAAATAACGCCAGGCTATCGTCGTGAGGGAGCAGCTGAACTCTGAAATGAATTACAAAGACTGTTAGGAGGGTACATGCTGGAATTATAAGAAACTAAGATCTCTCACCCTGCCTGTCAAACCCAGATCAGGTACGACATTTATTATCTTCTAGGTCTCCCAGTACATGATTATCTTTCTTCCTTATCCTGATATACATATATATGTATGTGTGTGTGTATATATATATACACATATATATGTATATGTGTGTGTGTGTGTATATATATATATAGTTTATAGAGTTTATATATATATATAGTTATATAGAGTTTATATATATATATAAACTCTATATAAATACACATAGAAAAGTTTGATCCAGATGTTGAGATATTGTTTTCTGTTGGGATGGACAGGAATGGAAAAACAAAATTGATTCTGCTTCATCGTATGAATTTCTGGGTCACCAAATCCAACATTTGATCTCTTGAAGATTTTTGGAAGTGGTTCCATATATATAATCAAATAAGCACTGAAATTAGCTTTTGCTTTGAAGCAAAGTGGAACTGGAGATGTCCCCATAGGAATCTAGTTCTAACACAAATAGAGGTTTGGGAATGCTATTAAATTGGTATGTTAATCAATCAGACGTGTTTCCATGATCATTATTGTTGTTTACCATCATAATTATAATGATCAACTGCTGGGTTATTTGCCTACTTCCCTCCTCCTGTCCTCTTACTGAGAACTGACCCTTTTGCAAACCCATGTGGTCACTTGGGTGACTCCCAGCACCTGCAATGGTCTTGTATTTTGGCAGCAGTGAACTGACTTAGATTTGGCTAATCACAGCTCATTCCCAAGGACTTTAGTACTGAGACTGAGTCTAAGAGACCCATGCAGTTTCTTCCCCAAGACTGTATCCTTACCATGTCGAAAACTTTTGGCAGCCTTGGTGTCACCATGGGGACAGGAGACAGAGGAAGCCAACTGCAGAGGGGAGTGAGGCAGACATAGAGAGGATGTCTTCAGATTCCTATCGGGTCTCTGAACTCACTCAAAGCATATGCTCTTTGGGTGTCCTTTCTTTCTTCTCCAAGTGTTTCATTCTGAAAATAAATACATATTTTTACGAAACTTTGTAAGTAAAATACAAAAGGTTTCTGTGCATAAACAATTATCATAGAATTGTGAGTGCAAATGACCATTAGAATAATCAGTAAATAGCACCACATTTTAAATTATCCTCAGAAGACTCATGTCTGCCACAGTGAATGGTGCAAATGTTCAGGAAAGCAAATTTATAAGCAACTAAAACATCTGAATAGCCTCAAAGCAATTCAAAACGTGACAAACAACGACGCAAATACATGAACACAGGAGGAGAAGCTGGAAAAGATTCAAGGAACGTATTCTCTCAAAGCACTAATAGCTTTAGAGAATTGGGTAACACATTTCTGATGGGCCAGACAACATCTTCATCAAATAATTTTTGTTGTTTAATAGTGACTGTGAATTAGCATTTGGTGGTAGATGAGAAGGAATACAAATATTTGTCATGAAAGGTTTTAATCATGTTTACCCCAAGCTATAGAAAATTGCTTACTTACTATAATCTGAATCACCTATTTTAAGCATAATTTTCCTTTTATCTAGGACAGACTATAGCATTCCTCTGATGCTCACAATACTTCTAAATATATTAATATTCTTTTTGGTATCTCTCTCCCAAGGTTTAATCTGAGCTTTGTATGTTAAAGCTTTCACACGAGATGTTTTTAAGGGAAAAGAATTACACAGATATTACATCAAGATTTCTGTTAAATAAATTCTAACAGAGTAATATTTTTATCGTCATTCAACGTGGAACAAATATCTAGTAAATGCCTTTCCTTTATCAGACAGCTCTGACCTAATGCATCAGACTTTAAATTATATAAAGTCAAAACAAAGGTATGGAATAATATATATCATTTTGTGTTCGTTGCCTGGGAATGAAATAAATCACCTCCCCCTTTAAAATTAAAATTTTAGATAAACACAAGTTTCCACTGTTTTTGCAAATCTTTTTGTTTTTTCCAATAAAATAACTGTATTTTACCTTCTTTTTGTCTCAATAATTTGTAACTTGGAAATAAATGTAAGTGTATTTTCAAGACTACAACAGAGAATCTTTTTTTCCCCCCTGAACCATTTGGAGATAAGTTGCCAACATGATGTCACATCCTGCCAAAATACTTCAGTGTTTCTTACAAAGAAGGACATTCTCCTACATAACCCAAATACATCAAAATCAGGAAATTGGCATTACACATTATCACCATCTAATTTAGAGACCCATCCAAGTTTTGCCAACAGTGCCAATATCCCCTGGGAAACTAGAAGATCCTACTCGGATGATGTGCTGCATTAAACTTCCCTGTCTCTTTAGCTTCCTTCCATCTGAAAGAGTTCTCAAACTGCCCTTGTCTTTCATGACCTTGAGACTTCTGAAGATTACAGGATGATTGTTTTCACAAATTTCCTTGAATTACAAGACTCTAATGGAATCATGAAGAAAAGTTACTTACTCCCTCACTGTTTCCAAAATGAAAATATTTAACAATTTTAGATAAAAATATATAAATATTATCTCAATTGTCTACCAAATAAGAAAACTCACACATGGACACACAATTGTTGTTGTTTAGTCACTAAGTTGTATCCTACACTTTTGCGACTTCATGGACTGCAACCTGCCATGCTTCTCTGTCCATTGGATTTCTCAGGCAAGAATACTGGAGTGGGTTGCCATGCCCTCCTCCAGGGGATCTTCTTGACCCAGGGATCGAACCTGGGTCTCCTGCATTGGCAGGCAGATTCTTTACCACTGAGACACCAGGGAAGTTCCAACAGACAATGGTTAATGAGCGATCATTCTTCTTGGTTCTCTAGGGTACACCACTAGGTCTCCTCCTCTAGCTTACCTCTATCCAGCTATAAGACACGGAACAGAATGGGCATCTCACTGCCTTTATTTTAAATTATAGACCAGGTCTGCAAAGAGGTCATTTCATCTGAATCACACAGTGTAAAGGTCATGGATTAAAGAGAATTTTCAATTTAGTATTTTACTTGGCTTTCAACGCATTAACGGCTAGAAAGGGAAAAAGCATTATTCAGTCTCTTCAGTATAAATGGAATGTTAGGAATTCCTAACTATACCTTTGGGTCTACCTAAACACAGCAATAATAATTACTTAGTCATCTAACCAGTCCATTCAGTTAGACAACTTGCTTAACATTTTTCCCTTCTCCTGATAGGATGGGATAATTGCCTATATTACTTCCATTCACTGTAGCAGCGTTACCATGACCTTCCCTGCAGAAGTTAATAAACCTGTACCTGCAATTATTTTCTTTTTTTGTTTGTTTTGTTTTGCTTTGGGGGTTACATATATTTGCACATTTTGTATGTCACCAAGGAGCCAAACGGTGAACTGCATTATTTCCATTTTCTAACCCATGAGTTTAGCCAGTGTAACAGAGTATTTCACTGTAACAGAGCAGTTCCGATCATTTTATGGTAGATTTATCATGGTAGAATTAGTAAATGGCATTACAGGAGAGCAGAACCCTAGTTAGAGAAATCTCTCTGACCCAGGGCGGGGGCATGATGGGGGTGTGTCTAGAATTTTGTGGTGGGAGATAGATGGATAGAAGCAGCTATCTGGTATATGTTTAAGTTTTAGGCTTCTTGCTCATTGTTTGAAAATGTTGTGCTTACATTGATAAGAAAAATAATTAAGATAAGGCTTCCTGAAATGGAGATAGTTTCAAATTCTCTTCCACAGTCATGATATAACTCCTGAAAGCTGTGTTACGTTTCAGGTTAATTTAGATTTGTGATGTCCAGGGAACAGTTTGGTAGTCATCTACAAAGCATCAGTTTAAAGGGAAGACTTGATTGGAGACATGCAATTACCTGAGAGGAGTGTTCTCCAGTCTCTGCGCTTGTGACAAGGAAGAGGTGTGACCCTTTCATTGCTGATTTCTGGGTAAGAACTAGATTGTTACTTCTTATTTTAACTTAACAGTTTTGCAAGAAATTCTCTTTCCTATTTCTTAATTTTATAGCACTGTGGGCATATGTAAGCAAAGAAAACAATAGTATAAAATTAATTGCTGGATTGAAATCATCATACAGGAAAGAAAGAGTTGATCTTTTGCCCAGTATGAGAGACACTGTAGAACTGAGATTCTGGGAGATATTGAGTAGTAGGTCTAAATAGACACAATACATTTTGGGGGAAAAAGAATGAGAAAAAAATACCCTGAGGCTATCAATGCCTATTAAGTGGATCAAAGGAAATAAATGATTATAGCCTTAAAAGTAAATTTTTACCAGCATAATGAAAATAGTAAATATCATACTTCACAGGGGAAATGGATGAGTAGTTGAATAGTAATTTACCTCACCACAGCCAGGATCTTAGTGGCTGGCAATTAGTATTATAAATAGGAAAGGGGATCATAATCTAACAAATTTGGGATCTGGCCAAGAAGAAAAGTGATCATAAAGAAGACATTCTAACTGAAAAATTTATCTTCAACAATAAGCAGCAATGTTGCATAAGTCCTTAGCAGTCGAGTGCAATCAAAAAGGCATGGATAACTTTTCATTTATAAAGGGGGAAAAATAGTTATTTTAATATTTTATCCATAAACAGCGTTCTCTCAAAATACACTGTGTTCTGCTTACTAATGGAGAGGACAAAGAAATACCTGCAAATAGAAAGTTTGAAAAGAGAAGACAGTTTTCTACCCCTCCAAGCAGATGTTTACTTCTCTTTGCTGGAGCTCCTATAGTCACTGTTTAAACACCTCTGGTAGCAAGAAATGCACATCCATCAGTAGATGAAGTATTCCTTCCATTTCCTGAGAGATATATTTTTAAAAAGCCCAAAACACTAATTCGAGAAGAGACATGCACCCCAGTGTTCACTGCAGCATTATTCACAATAGCCAAGATATGGAAGTAACTTAATGGATGAAAGGATAAAGAAGCTGTGATTTGCACATGCTTACACACGCACACACACACACACACACAAACGTAAGCAAATGACTTCTTAATGCTTGCTCTTCAGAGAAGTGAAATAAGTTAGCAAAGCAATTGAACATATTACTAAAGCAAAAAAGGGGGCTTAAAATACCCCCATCTCTGAGTCGAAGGTATACTTTTTCAGCTTGATTGTACAGATAATCACCCCATTTCTGGGCTCTGCTTTGTTAGCAGAGACAGTTCTTGAAGTTGATATGCTTTGTGCTCATGCACCGAAGTAATAAATGTTGCCCTTGCAGACACATTCCCACTGCTCCTGTAGTAAATTCTTTGCCTGTGAAACTGCCTTGGGAGCACCAGGACTGTGCTGTCTACACCATCTGCGACCACTGGCCCCGCTTCCAGCTGAGTCCACTTGGTTCTTCATCTCCTCTACTGGTGAAGCTGAGTCTCTCAGCGAGTGCTGCTTTGGATGGACTAAAAGGAGGTTTGATCTGTCCTCTGTGTGCATAGGAAGCCTGGACCTCGGCCAAGAGTGCATCCCCGTGCCCAGTATGGTCATTTCTCACTTTTGCCCAGGCCAGCTCTGGGCATCTCTCTCCCCAAGGACTACATTGCCATGGGGCAGCAGATTCTCTGAAATGCTTTGATCTTTCAGAATCCATGGCATGACCCTATCTGGAAAGCCACGATGCTCAGACTAGTACCAAAGGAGACCCAGTAGAATGGTGAACTGTCGAGAAGGATACTGTCCTTATCTCGGATGTCCTGCTGGCATCCAGGTGAGGAGATGCAGGGTCTGTGGGCCTGCCTCCAGGCAGCACAGTGGCTTCAGGCCCGTCTTTTCTCTTCATCCCTCATGTGTCTCTTTAAAATGAAAGTGAAAGAAAGTGAAGTCGCTCAGTCATGTCTGACTCTTTGTGACCCTATGGGCTGTAGCCTACCAGGCTCCTCCATCCATGGGATTTTCCAGGCGAGAACACTGGCGTGGGTTGCCGTGCTCTCCCTCCAGAGGATCTTCCTGACCCAGGGATCAAACCTGGGTCTCCCACATTGTAGGCAGACGCTTTACCATCTGAGCCACCAGGGAAGTCTTTAAAATGGGACAGAGTTAATGTCTATCTCAGAGGGAGGGTTTGAGGGCTAAAGAGGCATTAAAGGTAATGCCATTCAGAACAGTGACTGGTTAAAATAATAAGCCCTCTATTAATATTCTTTAATAGCAGGGAAGCTCTTTTTTGGTTTGTTTGTTTTTTCATATGATGCTATTCTAGAAAGACTTCATTTAAACTGATTCCCAATATACATCTTTCAACTAAAAAGAGTAAGGCAGTAAGAAATCGAATTTTTAAGTCTCTTGACACCCAGTCACATAGGTGCTTTTAGTCCCATTTCTACATAAAACAACTAAAGATTATGCAGCTTATGAGAGATACTGTGCACTGTGTGTGCATGTTCAGTTGTTTCAGTCAAGCCCAACTCTTTGGGATCCCATGAACTGTAGCCCACCAGGTTCCTCTCTCCATGGGATTCTCCAGGCAAGAATACTATAGTGGGTTACCATGCCCTCCTCCAGGGGATCTTTCTGACCCAGGGATTAAAGCCACGTCTCCCACCACTCCTGCATTGCAGGCAAATTCTTTATCACTGAGCCACCTGGGAAGCCTGTGTGGGCACTATATAAGGTTACACTGCACAAAGGGCCCCACAATTCTCTGGTCCCTGAGGGGGGAAACTCAGAAGTTCTAATGCATACTTGTCAAAATTAAATTAAAATAATGTTACTCCTTATCTGTTGTACTGTAAGAAACATTATATTTGGCATATTTTAAATAAAACTAAATGAAATAAATACAAGTGAAAAGTTCAGCTGTTCAAAATAATTGACTTTTGAGTCTTGTGACTTTCACTGGTGGAAATTTGGAGATTTTTTTAGCACATCAGGCAAAGCTAGTTCAGAATCCGATTTGCCCTTTACAAAGCCATTAAGAGGCCCCCAAAACATAGGCAGCCTTGGAGAAAGGCATGGCAACCCACTTCAGTAATCTTGCCTGAAGAATCCCACGGGTAGAGGAGCCTGGTGGGCTACAGTCCATGGGGTCGCAAAGAGTCGGACAGGACCGAAGCAATTTAGCACACACAAAAACATCGGCAGACTGTCTCAGGACATCGCATTCTGTGAAGTCCTCTTTCGGAATGCTGAGGTTTGAGCTGATGAGAGCAGGAAAGAGAAATTCTGCATGTGGCTAAGTAACCGTTGAAGCCATGGTACCTACAGGATAACACTAAGATTCTGAGTTGTGATTAGAGGTGGCTGTGAAACTCTAAGGGGTTTTTTTCCTGCCAGCAGGATAAACCTCATTCACCCTCTGAATACTTCATACAAGGTAACAGATTTGTTTGTTACAGGCAGCATTAACAGCGATGCTATAATACCACTTTGGAATCAAGGCCGTAAGATTCTACATTCTGAGTATGTATTAATGCTCATAGTATGGATTCTTTTTTCCCTCACAATCCCATGCACATTGCATTTTGTTTATCCGTGAAACATAGACAATTACATTTCCAAGTTATTTTGCTTTAAAATTGTTATTTGAGTTTCAATCTGCTGACTTTACTTTGTTGATCTTTATTTAACAATACTATGAGTTACCTTTTAAATCATGTGATGACTTGACAGACAATGGATTGTACTTAGATTTCAGAGCTAATCTTGCAGTTATTGCCATTTCATGGTTCTACATTATGCTTTAATGAGATCCACGTGATTTGGGTCTAGGGACATGTCTCCTGCTTGTTGTGACTCTTTGGGCAATTTCATGTTTTATTTGCCAGCATCCATTTCTGGCAAATTTGTGCCAGCTCAGCTTCCGGGGGACAGGTGGCTGATTGAAATGGCAATTAGCTGATGGCTCTGTTGGTAGAGGTTGTGCACAGAAATTTTATGACATTCTAATGCAGACACCAAGGCTGTGTGCCAAGGGCAGTCTGACTGAAAACTTTATGAAGATCTAGAAACAAGCTTTCCAAAACTCTGGCACTTACAAATGTGTGCATGCTAAGTCACTTCAGTTGTGTCCAAGTCTTTGTGACCCTATGAACTGTAGCCTGCCAGGCTCCTATGTCCATCAGGATTCTCCTAGCAAGAATAGTGGAGTGGGTTGCCATTCCCTCCTCCAGATGGTATTCCCAACCCAGGGATCGAACTCATGTTTCTCACATCTCCTGCATTGCCAGGCAGGTTCTTTTACACTAGTGCCACCTGGGAATCCCCCCAAAATATACAGACTAATAGAAAAATACCAAGATTAAAAGTTTAAAATTGTATATTCTTAGTGGGTTTGCTAATGTCAATGCATGTTATTCTCAACATCTTTTCTTATGAATTATTTTTGTGGCTATAGTCCATGAAAAATTTTTGCTCTTTATATCTAAAAATTTTAAACTCTATATATCTATATACAATTCCATGTCTCTGTCCCCTGCCACCCCACCAAAAAGCCTGTGATAATACTAAGAAATAATGTAACTATATTACTGAGAAAAGAGTTATAAACAATTGACCAAAGTTTATGCAGTCATTATTCATTTTTATCAAATGTTTAAATCAACTTTTTTGAGGTATACTTTGAAAAGCATGAAATGTACCCATTAGCAGAGTACATCATGAGAAATGCTGGGCTGGAAGAAGCACAATCTGGAATCAGGACTGCTGGGAGAAATAGCAATAACCTCAGATCTGCAGATGACACCACCCTTATGGCAGAAAGTGAAGAACTAAAGAGACATTACTTTGCCAACAAAGGTCTGTCTAGTCAAGGCTATGGTTTTTCCAGTGGTCATGTATGGATGTGAAAGTTGGACTATAAAGAAAGCTGAGTACCGTAGAATTGATGCTTTTGAACTGTGGTGTTGGAGAAGACTCTTGAGAGTTCCTTGGACTGCAAGGAGATCCAGCCAGTCCATCCTAAAGGAGATCAATCCTGGGTGTTCATTGGTAGGACTGATGCTGAAGCTGAAATTCCAATTCTTTGGCCACCTGATGCGAAGAGCTGACTCATTTGAAAAGATCCTGATGCTGGGAAAGATTGAGGGCAGGAGGAGAAGGGGACGACAGAGGATGAGATGGTTGGATGGAATCACTGATTTGATGGACATGGGTTTGGGTGAACTCCGGGAGTTGGTGATGGACAGGGAGGCCTGGCATGCTGCGCTTCATGGGGTCACAAAAAGTCAGATACGACTGAGTGACTGAACTGACTGAAGGTTAGAATTCAATGAGTATTTTTTCTTAAAAAAAAAAAACAAAACTATTTTCTAGAGCAGTTTAAGCAGAGAAATCATACAGAAAATAAAATGAGTCCACATAAAATCTCCCCCTTCCCCGACAAATTCTCTGTGATTACTGACATCTTATATTAGTGCAGTGTGTTTGCTAAAACTGAAGAACTGACACATATTTTTCATTGACCAAAGTCCATAAATAACTAGTGTTCACTTTTTGTGGTGTAGAGTTGTAGGGGTTTTGACAAATGCCATATATGCACGTTTAGAGTATCATACAGGATATATTTACTCCCCTAATCTCTCCCCACTCTCAGTCTATTCATCCCTCCTTACCCAGACCCCTGGCAACCACTGATCTTCATGGTTATGCCTTTCCAGATCATCATATACTTGGAATCCTACCACATACAGATTTTCACCCTGTATTCTTTGACTAGCAATGTGGATTTAAGGTTTTTTCTGTTTCTTCTCAAGGCTTGATATTATTCCTGGAGAATATTTTATTATTGGATAATATTCCATTGCATAGAGGTACCACACTTTGTTTATGCAACTGCCCATTTAAGAACATCTTATTTGCTTTCAATTTCCTGTTAATTATAAAGCTTTTATAAATGAATAAGGATGTTTTCAATTCCATTTATTTCTGCTGTAGTTTCTTTGTTTTCTTCTGTTTGCACTGTATTTAACTTGCTCTTCTATTTCATTTTCCTGAGGTAGAAACTCAGATTATTGAATTTTAAGCCTTCTCTTCTAATATATGTACTCAATGTCGTAAGTTTCCTTCTAAGCTCTGCTTTTGCTATATCCTCTATATTTTCATGCTCTGTATTTTCAATTACACTTAATTCAGAACATTTCAAATTTCTCTTGGGATTTATTCTTTGACTCATGTGCTAGTTACCAGTGTGTTTTTTCATCTCCAACTATTCTGGTATTTTTCTTGCTATCTTTTTGTTATTGATTTCTAGTTTAATTCCATGTTGGTCTGAGGACATTCTTTGCATAGTTAATATCCTTTTCATTTTTGAAGGTCTGTTTTATAGTCCAGTATCTGGTCTATTTTGGTACATGTTCCATGTGAGCTTTGGGAGAATGTGTCATCTGCTATTGTTGGGTGAAGTATTCTAACAATGTTGGTTAGATACAGTTGCTTCATGGTGGTGCTGAATTCAGTGATGTCCTCAGTGATACTCTGCCTGCCAGGGTTGCCAGTTGCTGGCACAGGGATATTGAGGTCCCCACCTAAGATAATGCATTCTGTCTTTCTTCTTGCAGTCAGATCAGTGTTTGCCTCATTCATTTTGATGTCTCTCAAATGCACATACACATTAACAATTATGTCTTTTTGGAGAACTAACTCCTATATCATCATACCATCTTTATCCCTGATCATTTTCTTTGCTCTGAAATCTGCTTTTCCTGGACATCAATTTATTTTTCCATTCATTCATTCACATATTTGTTAAAATAGTTCAGTCCTGGGAGCAGAGCCCACAGCCAGACCTCCTTCATTGGTCTTTTGATTTGCCCAGGTAGGGCCTCAGGGACTGAATCAAAGCAGAGCTGGATTGGAGATAGCTGAAAGTGTCCTCCATGTCATATGTCCACCACGGCTTAACTGAAGAATTTTCATGGTGACACTATAAATGGTCACATCCCCCCCGCCCCATGCCTTCAAAAGAATAATATAAGAAGCTGAGAGCAGATCAACCTCCAAAATGTGAGCATACTCTATAAGAAGCAAGAGAAATACGAGAAAAAGTGCCAAATTTACTGTCATGTAAATTCCATATCACGATCTATATTTCAACCAGAAGAAAGCAAAGTAAAAATAATATTGCTCTGGCCATTTTGGTCATTGATGGTGTGTACTTCCCTCGTGGCTCAGACAGTAAAGCGCCTGCCTGTATTGTGGGAGACCCAGGTTCGATCCCTGGGTCGGGAAGTTCCCCTGGAGAAGGAAATGGCAACCCACTCCAGTATTCTTGCCTGGAAGATTCCGTGGACAGAGGAGCTGGTGGGCTATAGTCCATGGGGTCATAAAGAGTAGGACATGACTGAGCGACTTCACTCACTCACTCAGCATGCATATATACACAAAGAACTTTTTGAAAGAAATTAGGAGCCACTTTAGAGCCAAGAAAATGACTAGAGAGCCAAAGTCAGAATTGGTTTTATTTTTTAATGAAATAATTACACTTGTCATTAATGCATTGCTTCTAAAAATTTGGAGACATCTGAATAATTGCTGATGAATAAGCATTTATATAAGTAAAATTAATCTTAATGGTGGTGTGAGTGGTTCCCTTCTAAAGGAAATGTGACCATCCTCAGTTTATGAATGCTAAGGGTTAATATTTGAAGTTGGAGGGCAGCATTGACAAATTATTAAAAATTTAAATGCATGACCTATAAAGAGACCATTGTTCTTACAGTTTATGTTTAATGTTTCAAATCAACTGATGAAAACTCAACTGGAGTATTCATAGGATAATGTACTTAATGAGAAAAATAAATTATGTTCTTTGGTCATTAGGATATCATCATAAAAAAATAGTCCACTTTTGCTTAAGACCTTTAACACATCCTTGAAGGATACTGAGAACTCTGTTCACCTCTCTATAGGAAGCCACCTGGTTACAAGGTCTCAGTGCCAGGGATGAAGGTACAGAAGATGGAATGTGCTGGTATTAATATCAATGACCCTGAAAGTTACCTGGTAGCCAAAAATTTTACATAAATTTGAAGTAGGGGCTCATTATATATTTGTTTGTAAGGAAGGGACCATTCATTTTATCAATGCAAATTTGACTCTAAATTACTAGGAGTTTAACCTGATGAAAGTAAGGCTCAGAAACACCTGGAATTAAGACGACGACTCTCCACATTGTCATCTGCAGAATAACTATTTGTCCTACCAAGGAATTCATGCACTTCAGCTTTATGAGAGGATTTAATTATTTTCAGCTGTGGAAAAGCTTCTAAGAAGCTTTTTATTAAAAAAGATTAATACTTGAACTAAAATGCTCACTCTAAAGATTCAAACCACAAAACTTTTAAATTCATGTAATAATGCTGACATCCAAAGAAAATATAACATTATACATATTAAAAGTATAATAAAAGTTGCATGATGAGATGAATCTATTCATAAAATTATAGTGCTCACTTACAATGCCCTCTTTAGGGAGGAAATTTATGTCACAGTATAAATCCCTCAGTCCTGAACCATTGCCCTGAAAATCTACCAGCAAAAATACATATTTTTGGCTTTGTTAGGTTTTCTTGAAATTCTTTTGTTAGGAAAATGCTCCAAATGACACAGAAACATAAAGGATAGCATGATGAACGGTTCTGTTTGTTCCTCACAAACCACCCCTGGCTGTCATCTCATGTCTTCCATAAATCCTCATCATACACAGAGAGGATTCTTTTCTTCCTACAGGACTTCTAGTCTTTGGGAATTACTTAATAAAATTACTTTGACAGGAGTTATTACATATTAGTGGATTAATATCATGAAAATAATTTTTAAAATTTTATCTGAAATATACATACAGTATTACACATTGTTTCCCATATATGTGTATATATACCATATTATATTTCATATATATTATACTCCATATGCTAAGTTCAGTTCACTGAGTCATGTCCAACTTTTTGAAAACCCATGGATGGCAGACACCAGGCTTCCCTGTCCATCACCAACTCCAGGAGTTTACTCAGAGTCATGTCCATTGAGTCAGTGATGCCATCCAACCATCTCATCCTCTGTCATCCCCTTCTCCCACCCTCAATCTTCCCAAGCATCAGGGTCTTTTCAAACGAGGCAGCTCTTCGCATCAGGTGGCCAAAATACTGGAGTTTCAGCTTCAGCATCAGTTCTTCCAATGAATATTCAGGACTGATTTCCTTTAGGATGGACTGGCTTGATAGCCTTGCAGTCCAAAGGACTCTCAAGAGTCTTCTCCAACACCACAGTTCAAAAGCATCAATTCTTTGGTGCTCAGCTCACTTTATAGTCCAACTCTCACATCCATACATGACTACTGGATAAACCATAGCCTTGACTAGATAGACCTTTGTTGGCAAAGTAATGTCTCTGTTTTTTAATATGCTGTCTAGGTTCGTCATAACTTTTGTTCCAAGGAGCAAGTGTCTTTTAATTTCATGGCTGTAGTCACCATTTGCAGTGATTTGGGAGCCCAAAAAATAAAGTCAGCCACTGTTTCCACTGTTTTTCCATCTATTTCCCATGAAGTGATGAGACCGGATGCCATGATCTTAGTTTTCTGAATGTTGAGTTTTAAGCCAACTTTTTCACTCCTCTTTCACTTTCATCAGGAGGTTCTTTAGTTCTTCTTCGCTTTCTGCCACAAGGGTGGTGTTATCTGCATATCTGAGGTTATTGATATTTCTCCCAGCAATCTTGATTCCAGCTTGTGCTTCATCCAGCCTGGCATTTCACATGATGTACTCTACATAGAAGTTAAATAAGCAGGGTGACAATATAAAGCTTTGACGTGGAACCAGTCTGTAGTTCCACGTCCAGTTCTAACTGTTGCTTCCTGACCTGCATACAGATTTCTCAGGAGGCAGGTCAGATGGCCTGGACTTCCCATCTCTTTAAGAATTTTCCACCGTTTATTGTGATCCACACAGTCAAAGGCTTTGGCATAGTCAATAAAGCAGATGTAGATGTTTTTCTGGAACTTTTTTGCTTTTTTGATGATCCAACAGATGTCGGCAATTTGATCTCTGGTTCCTCTGCCTTTTCTAAATCCAGCTTACAGTATTACACATTGTTTCCCATGTATATGTATATATATATTACTTTCCATATATATTACACTCCATAGTCTAAATGATGCTATAATACAAAGCATGATGTATACAGAACCCCCCTCTCACTCAAACACAACAGTTTCCTCATGTGCCCCCATCTCCATGCCATTATTAAATTCTCTGAATGTTCTTGTGTGTTTGTTGATTTTCACAATGGATCTTTAATCTCTCCTGAGGGTAAGGTTTAGGTTTTATTCATTTTTTAGGCCACATTTCTATAATACTTTGCACAAAATGAGCTCTCAATAAACACTTGTTAAACAAACAAACTGGGAGAAAACCAAATATTAATAAAAAATATTTTGATCAGAAAATTACAATCCTCTTGCCACTTGGCATGTACTATGTTTAAATTATCAGCAAGTTTCAACCTCAAACCAGTTTATTTAAAATGAAAAAAATTAAATCAATAAATGGAAAATGCACCCTGTCCATGCTCACATAATATAAATTGTGGTTATGTGCCCTCTGTGGAAGTGAGTTTGAGCAAGTTCCGGGAGTTGGTGATGATCAGGGCAGCCTGGTGGGCTGCAGTCCGTGGGGTCGCAAAAAGTCAGACATGACTGAGCGACTGAACTGATACTGATGATGCCCTCTGTGGAACCAATCGTGATGATTTTTAAGAGCTGTAAGAAATTTTTAGATTTAAAAACCATGAGAAGAAATGTTTACCTAGAGAGTATAGAGGAAGAAAAAATTTAAATATCTGTGATGTCATCCTGAAGTACAAGCCCATCTTGAGTCTGTATTAGAAAATGTATTCCTTACATAGGACTTAAATTACATGAGTCTTACATATCCGACATTGCAACCCTGAGACACTTTTAAAAAGTAAGCAATATATTCACAAAATGAAAATAATTACATGTGGCTGCCTATGGAAGAGCCATGTATCGCTGACCACTGCAGTGATCAGACATTAGATGGGCATGGAGAATATATACCCATCTACATGAAAGGAAACAGTGCTACAGGAACAGATATATTTATGTCTTCATAAATGTTCTTCTGTCCTTTGCATTCCCCTCTCCCAGGACACACAACGTGAATTACACAAGCAGTGCAAGAACCCATTAAGCAAAGCCAACATTCCTTGGATCTGAGTGTCATTAATCATGAGTGATCTTGGGTTGGTGAATACTTGGCTTTCATATTATGGGGGATGATAACTTTTACCACCAGACAATGGAGTTTCTAAAGAGAAATACCTCTCTCAAGAATACAGAGACAACAAGAATGCTCCTACAGTGGGATAGATGATGAACAAATGGGCAAAAAATTGTAGATGACAAGATTTGTTAATGTACAAAGTGAAAACAACTATGTGTGTGTATGTATATATATATACTTATACATATATATATATATATATTTTTTTTTTTGCTAAGTAACAAAATCATAAAATTTTTGATAAGTTCATCAAAGAGGAGATACTTATCTGGAATTTCCCCTGGTAGATTTCCTTGGGACTCAGTACATACTTAAGAAACATGCTGACCAAATACCTCTTAAGATTAATATTTTACTTTGTATTACAGTAGAAACATTACTTTTATGGAATGGAGCATTATTGGACTTAGACACATGGAACAAATACTATACCATCATGCATAATGAGCTACATTCAGTAAAGAGGTTTTTAATTATGCCATTGATGGAGGTTAAGGATTAATTAGTGACAACTCAGTAAGTACCTTTAATCCCACAGCACAGTAGAATCAGTTTTGGAATCAAAGCCTTAAGGCTAAATTGTGGTTGTGTGACTCATTGCGTATCATCTCAGCCTTTCCATTTTACTTTTAGTGACTCAATTTTTCTCATGTTTAAAATCATGCAGCAGAACTGATAAGGTTCAAAGCCTACTATACATTAAATCATATTTTATAATAAAAAATGATGTGGCTTATACTGTGGGGTTTCCATAAAAATAGGTCTCCTGGACAAAAAAAAAACATATATAGGAGATTAAAACATGTAAAACAACTAAAGGAATGGGACTTCCCTGGTGGTCCTTCAGGTAAGGCTCCCTGCTCCCAACACAGGGGGCCCAGGTTTGATCCCCGGGCAGGGAATTAGATCCCACATGCCACAACTAAGAGTTCCCATGCCACAACTAAGACCCCACATGCCACAACTAAGACTGGGCACAGCCAAATAAAACACAAGACAAAACAAAACAAAGAAACACACACACACACACAAAGGAACAAACAACACACACTAAGTGCTAATATAATAATTGGGCTCTTCTTGATTGCCAAGGTCAAGAAAACACAGCTACAGTGGATACATGTTTTAGGAGGAGTTGGTATGAGGATATACAGATTTATAATGAGGATATACAGATTTACATATGAAAACACTTTCATGGGCTGGACCTGGGGCATCCTCCATCCACACACAGGCTAACAGGGTGGCAGCTCTAAGGAAGCAGCTGGCCCACGCTGCCGCTGTGGTCAGTCTTCCCTGTCTCTCCCTCTCCCTGACCCGCCTGCCCCTCTGTGGAATGGCCAGCTCCTTCCTGCTCTGGTGCTCAGTCCTAAGGGTGAGTCAGCGACAGGAAGGGCCACAGTCCAAATGCACTCTGCCTCCTGCTTCTCCGCTGGGACTTCTGACCCCACTCCATCCCAGGGCCATTCCACAATGGGGTCCTCTACTGTGTTTCACGTGGACTCTCCAAGGGAGAGAGACCTGCTGGGGTTGATCGGTTTCAACAGTTCTTTCCCCTGTCAGACTGTGGGCCAGAGAGCTGCAGTTGGCTTCGGTCCGGGTCCCTACTCTAAAAAGGCAGGGTTAGAGTGGTCAATCCACACACGGCCTGTGGTATCCCTGCAGCACTCCCATATTACCCAATTCCAAAATAAGCATGGCTTTGTTTACTGAGTAGCTTAGTCCAAAAGACTTAATAAGTGTTTATGCCCTAACAACTTAGTGGCCATTGGAAAAAATAATACACATAAGTTGAAGGATAAATAATATTTTAATTTTATAGTTAAATAACTACCATGACTCAGTACTAGAAAATATGCACCTGTTAGGCCTTGCTGCTGCTGCTGCTGCTGCTAAATATTTCAGTCGTGTCCGACTCTGTGCGACCCCATAGATGGCAGCCCACTAGGCTCCCCCATCCCTGGGATTCTCCAGGCAAGAATACTGGAGTGGGTTGCCATTTCCTTCTCCAATGCATGAAAGTGAAAAGTGAAAGTGAAGTCGCTCAGTCGTGTCCGACTTTTGCGACCCCATGGACCGCAGCCTACCAGGCTCCTGCGTCCATGGAATTTTCCAGGCAAGAGTACTGGAGTGGGGTGCCATTTCCTTCTCCGTTAGGCATTGCACGACTTCTTAATCCTCATTTTTGGACCTGTGTTTTCACCGCACGTGCTTTTTATCATAGCAAGCACCCAAACCTCTGCTTTGCAAAGATGTGACATTACAGTAAGTTACGATAAAAGATCTGCCTGCAATGAAGGAGCTGCAGGAGATGCAGGTTGGATCCCTGGGTCGGGAAGATCCCCTGGAGAAGGCATGGCAACCCACTCCAGTATTCCTGCCTGAAGAATCCTATGGCCTGAGGAACCTGGCAGGCTACAGTCCATAGGGTCACAGAGTCAGACACGACTGAAGCGACCTAGCAGAATGCACTGTTGAAGTCACTAATTATTCAAGCTAGTATTTTAGCAGTGTTTGACAGATACCATGAATCTGTTTCCTTCAAAAGTTTAAAACACCTTGTGGTGCTCCCACGTGTGTGTTTGATCCTCAGTGGCACCTTGATACAGTTTCTGAACCATGTTAATAAGAAAGATGGTAGGCTGTCTGATACACGAGAACTTAAGAATGAGTAAATGAACATGATATGCTTTTTTTTTTTTTTTTTCCTCAGAAGGGATTAGTGACTATGGCAGAAATGCAGTACTTGAGGGAAAGTTCACTCTAGTTGATTATGAGGTATGGGTAACAGTTGTAATAGGAGTTGTGAGAAAAAGTAATCACTGAGGAAGAGTCTATGGGAGAGCTCAGGGTGAAGGAAGGATAAAAACTATGCTGAGATGAAAGCAGAGTGGCTTCCCAGGTGGCACTACTGGTAAAGAAACCATTTGCTAAAGCAGGAGAAATAACTGACCCTGGTTTGATACCTGGATTGGGAAGATCCCCTGGGGGAGGAAATGGCAACCCACTCCAGTATTCTTACCTGGGAAATCCCATGGGCAGAGGAGTCTGGTGGGCTACAGTCCATGGGGTCCAAAGAGTCCAACATGACTGGAGCAACTTAGCGGGCAGGCACACATGAGGAAAGCAGGGATGCAGAGTCAAGGGAGCCTGTTGGTGCCATGACAGAGGAGTCACCTTTGAATATGGTTTTGGGTGAGTCTGCTCTGTCAGAGATGGAAATATGGGCTAATGTTGGGGAGTGAACTCCCTTCTGTAACCTGGGTATCAGGGGATGAGGATTCTCCCTCTTGTCTCCTGGGAATATGCTCCATCAGTCCTGACCTCACCTCCCTCTTCTGTCACTCTAACATTGCTCTCTAATTGCTTCTTTTCCATCAGCATATATGTGAACTCACTGAAATCTAACTTCTTCCTTATTGCTCCCATAATGATGTCCATTTTTCTTCAATGTCTTCTGTATGGCAAAGCCAACCAGCATGTCTCATCTCTTTACCGAATTCTCAAAACCCTTTCTGCCCTCAGCATTTCTTTTTTCTGCTTCTCTCCACTTCCTGTTTCTTCCCTTCTCTCTGGACATACTTCCATCCTCTCCTCTGTGGATGGAAATATTTACCTCTGTCATCTGTCCACACAGAAATTCTCTCGAGAATTCACTCCTCTCACTCTGTACATGTGGCCTGTGTTCTGCCCGTAGTCCGAGTCCCCGGTCAGGAAAGAAGACTCCTCGAAACAATGTAACTTGCAATAGGGGAATTTATTACTGACTCGAGCCAGGGCCTCCCGCCCTCACCAAGGGTGTGAGGACGAAAAGGCCCCGAGCCCCAGTTCTCTTGGGTATTTATTAGGTCAAAAAAAGCAGCAGGTAGTTGGCGCAAGCGGATTGGTTACACAGCGGGTAGTTGGCGCAAGTGGATTGGTTACACAGTTGCAAGGCAATTTTTGTTGGCCCAATGTGGGGCTTTCAGCTTTTCCCTGATAGGTTCCCTTTTTTCTTGCTAGGCATATGTTGATTGGCTAGCTCCAGGAGGCCTGATAATTATGTTACCCTGGGAAACCAGGCCTACTCCTAATCTAGGCTGCCTGCCATGGCTTTAGCCGTGACAGCCTCACAGCCTGCTCTTGCCCCGTGTTCTCCTCTTACTTCCCAGCCCTCTGGCCAGGCAGGTTCCCCCCACAACTCCTTGCAGTCACTCTGAACCCTCCGCCTCAGCTCACATGCTCCTTGAGGCTTCTGTGCCTTTCCACATGCATTCCCTTCCTCCTGAACTAGCCATATCATCTGCAGAGACCAAAGCAAAAGGAAAAGCCCCTTAACCCCCTAAATTACTAAGAATTTCAAGATAATGACATCAGAGCTTTAAGCCAAGCACTGTTCCCATGGGCCATGTGTGTCTACACTGGTCAGTCTCCCTGCAGCCATCTCTGTTTCATTGTCTATTGATCCTCCGACACTCATCTCAGACTTCCTCTCCTCCTGTCTGACCAGGCATCCCCACCATCTCTGTAAACGCCCCATTCCTGTGCACCCCTCGACTCCATGCTGGTTTCTGGGCCTACTTTCCTGACTACGTTGTGATACCATTAACAGCCGGACAGTGTGTGTTTGTATCTCCAACACCTTCGACCATGCTTGGCAAAGTTCAGTCCTCAGTGAACGTAAGTAATGTGGTGGAGGCCAAGAGTAGGAATAAAAGTGCATATAGGACCATTAGACAGTTAGAAAGAGAAAAAAACAAATCCAAATATAGGATTCTATGTGAACTGGAAGACAGTTCAGAGAGGCAGAAAGGAGAGGAAAAATACTAGTTGAGGGGAACTGATACTGCAATCTAGAACTGGTTGAAAACTCCAACACATCTGACCTCCATATACGTGAACCTTATTGAAGTTGTCTCCAAGTTTAAACACAAAATCCCGAATGAGGAAAAGAACCATAGGGTTACACCTAGGTTAACACTACCAAAGAGCAAACTAAGAACACAGCTTTTCCGATGTGTCCTATTCAGCACTGGCTGTTTGCCCTGTGTCTGGAGGGGATGGTGTGTGTTGAGGAGGAGGATGTGGTGCTGGGGAAGTCTTCTTCTACCATACATTTCCACCTATTGCCCATCCACTGCTGTGCAGACCTTTCCAGATAAGCCATCACACAGGGGGAGGCATGATAACTGCTAAGCCAAGCCACGTGGTTCCTCTGCAGATGCCTGCATCTATTCACATGTACAGGGTGGTACTGTTGAGCCCCTAGAAGGGTGCAACCAGGGCCAGAATGATCTGCACCCTGCTCAGAGCATCATTGTGACTTTCTCATTATTTTGTCTTAATTTAACTCCATAAAATACAGGTCTCATAAAAACTTGTGTTTAAAAATATCTTGCATTCGATCATCTGGCTATCAGATTGGCTCCAAGCAAGCTCTACATTTTTTAATAAAGGAACATCCTGCTGGCAGTGGTACCACAGCAAGAGTCCAGAACACTATGCCAGCATGGTCACACTTCTCAGAGGTATAGTTTTATGCAAAAAAAAAAAAAAAAAAAAAGATTTTAGAAACTGCAGGAGGGGGACAACCATGGGGAAATGAAAGATTAAATATTTTTAATGTGAGAAAAGTGAAAAAGCAGGTGTGTTATTTGATGTTCTACATAGGATTGTTGGTAGGTTTAATTGTCGAAAATAGTCAAAGATAAAAATAAAAGAAGGAAAGGGAAATGTGACTGTTGACTGAACATATTGGCTTTCTCTGTCTGGTCCTGAGTTGGGAGTGAAAATAGGATTGATGGCAGCTGTTGTCCCTGTCTTGACAGCCCTAGAATGATGTCTGCAGAGGCTGTGGGTCAGACTTCAAGCATCATGTGTGGTCTGGCCATTGTTCATTTGCATATTTAGTCTCTCAGTAGTACTTGACTCTCAAGAAGATCTCTTAAGTGGTTGGAGTTAAAATTTAGGATTTATAATATAATAGGAGAAAAAAAATGAAGAGCCTGGTAACATCATTTTTGAGTGCCTCTATGTTACCAGAACTTCTTATGGTACTTATTTTTATATATTTGAAACTGAAAACAAGAAATCTAAATTATTGATCCCATATGGAGATAGAGAAATAGACCCACAAAATATGAACTTGTTCGAGAACAGGGAGTAAAGTTTCCCAATGTGTGGGTTTCATTTGGTGGAAGAGGGCTTCTAATGCTACATCTGTGTGTAGTACAATTATATTAGGAGAATATCTGCATGAAGGTATGAGGTTGCTTTACTTACGAGTGACACATCAATAAGATGCTATCCACTGATCCACAAACCTTATTTGTATTCTAATTACCCAACTGTTGCTCTTTTCTACTGCTGCTCTAGATGATCCCAGATGCCTGGGGTTGATCACTCTCATTTCTGATGATGTTCACTTGGATAAAGTGTAACTTTAATTTCTCCCTTTGTCATTAAAGAGTATCATGTGTGGTGATGTTTTTAGAGCATGGAAATTCTCTATGTCTCTTCAGACTTTTATCCACTAATTTTAGGATCTATGATTATTTTTGCCTGAATCACACTTGATTGTGGTGTTTGTAAATGGTGATTTTCTATTTTCACTACTCCTTCTCTCTATATATGCTGGAATTACACTGTAAGAGAAAGTTTCTCCTTTGCTCCCATTTATTTATTTGGTTATTTATATCAGGAGAGACTCATGCAGAGGTGCTTCATTTTATGAGCTATAATTCATCATTGTCATTAGTTATTTTGTAGCTTAAATTGTCCCACATTCTCCTTGCATTGAAAAACATTTTGCTCAATATTGTTTTACAAGCTCTTTTGCATAATTTATGCTTTTCTCAAATTTCCCCAATTGTATTGACCCAATAAAGTCTGCTAATAACAATTTAAAAGATTTCTGTATACATTTACATGATACAGTTTAACAAAACCCATAGTCGTGTACCTGTAAAGGGGTTTTCAAAACATTATGAAAAGTGTATTGAATGACTAACATGTCCATACTTCTTTTAGTTCATTGGTCTTACTCACTACCACTTCCTTCTGCATCTGTAAAAAATAATATTGCCCATTCCTCAAAAAAAGAGTGCTTTAAAGCACCAGAATACTCCACATAAAGCATATTTCAGCTTAATATTACACATAAAACCTATCAGATCAGCATCAATTGTAATCAATCAAAATAATAAAATTGGCAAGATAGGAAAAAAATAAAATCCAGTTATACAACATTCAAAAAACTAAGTCAAGGCATCTGGTCCCATCACTTCATGGCAAATAGATGGGGAAACAATGGAAACAGTGAGAGACTTTATTTTCTTGGGATCCAAAATCACTGCAGATGGTGATTGCAGCCATGAAATTAAAAGACACTTGCTCCTTAGAAGAAAAGCTATGACCAACTTAGACAGCATATTAAAAAGCAAAGACATTACTTTGCTGACAAGTCTGTCTAGTGAAAGCTATAGTTTTTCCAGTAGTCATATATGGATGTAAGAGTTGGACTATAAAGAAAGCTGAGTGCGGAAGAATTGATGTTTTTGAATTGTGGTGTTGGAGAAGACTCTTGAGAGTCCCTTGGACTGCAAGGAGATCCAACCAGTCCATCCTAAAGGAGATCAGTCCTGGGTGTTCATTGGAAGGACTGATGTTGAAGCTGAAACTCCAATACTTTGGCCACCTGATGCAAAGAACTGACTCGTTTGCAAAGACCCTGATGTTGGGAAAGATTCAAGGTGGGAGGAGAAGGGGATGATAGAAGATGAGATGGTTGGATGGCATCACTGACTCAATGGACATGAGTCTGAGTAAACTTTGGGAGTTGGTGATGGACAGGGAAGCCTGGCATGCTGCAGTCCATGGGGTTGAAAAGAGTTGGACACGACCGAACAACTGAACTGAACCAAACTGAGTTATACCAAAAACTATCCCCACCCTTCATGTGCATTGTAACATTTATCAAGAGAAGATAGTCCTCCCTATTCCTTTAAGTTTACTGCCTCAAACACTACTATATCTGGTGATAAACTATGACCCCTGTTTTGTTTCTATCTTCATTTGCTTGTGTTAGTGAACTTTTTCATTTTTCTATACTGATATAATTTACCCCATTGCTGTTATATTCCTCTGGTCATTTCAATAAGAGAAAATTTACATATCTACACTTGTGTTCCCATCTGATGAAGAGTCCTTTATGTTTGTTTGTGATGAGTTACTATCACAATATATGGACTGTTAGTGGTGTTGATGAGGATGTACCTGGGAAGGATATGGTTTGAAGTTTATCAACTTGGCTAATGCTGGTCCTGACTAATAAATCAACATCTAATGCTCTGCTATCAAATACTAATTAATTCTTCCTTCCCTCCCTCACATTAATTTAGTGTCGTTCCAAGTCTTTTGGGGAGAGTGCTAGCAGCTTTCATCAGGAACACTCTGATGCCTTGCCAGAGGTTTTTTATTAATTGCAGTAAATGCAGTGGTTTTGGACAACCAAATTTAGAAAAGAAAGATGAGTTTGGAAGATGGTTCTCCCCTTTGGCAAGTCTGATATTCCAAGATCTCAATAAATCTTTTTGAACCTAATAGGACTGGAAGTAATTTTTTCACATCTTTTTTAATACCCAGACAGTCTGGTAATCCAATTACAAGGATTCTTGTAGTCCAACACTCATATTAACATCAATTTCAAAACACAAAATAAAATAAATGCAACAAATTAGTTCAGTATTCCTAGTTATAATAAGATATTTCATTCTGATGACAAAGACTATGTTTGCATGTACTTTATATTCACACGTGGCCAAAAATATCCAAGTAAGCATTTTAAAACTCTGCTAGCCAACGAAATCTCCTGTGTATCATTACAAATATCTTTTTTGGATATTTTAAGGTTTTTCTGAATTTACTGATTTGAAAGCCATATGATGGAGTCTTTTTTAAACAATATTATCTAGTGAGGAATTACATAGAAAGATAAGATGCTATGTGGCTTGAATGACTGATAACTATTAAGTGAACTTAGTACAATGAATTCAGCCATTCATCACACTTTGCTACACTTAAAATGTGAAAACAGATACACTCCTCCAACTTTCTTCCATATATGTTCCAGAAGATCAGGAAAACTAAATATTATGAGAGAGGGAAGACCCAAGAGTGGTGCATTCCACCTCAGAGGCCTGTGTGGGTCTGCAGTAATGGAGCCTCCCTGAAACCATGACCAAAGCCATATATAATCAAGTCTAGGAGCCGGAGAGGATGGGAATAAGGCAAAGAAGGATGACTCCCACAGTGAGGCACAGCTTTCCCAACTCCAGGGGTCAGAGACAGGACAGCCCTGGAATGTTCTGTCTTTCTAAACAAATGCTAGCTTTTGTGCATGTTGATTTTTCATTCTTTTCTGAGCTTTTTCAAAGAATTCAAAATTTTAGGAGTGCACAAAAGTTTTTGGATATTGTGGCCTGTTTGGAAAGAATGCCTTGGTTTAGTCTCTGTCAAGACCTGGGATGGACGGAGCTCCCAAGGCCCTGTAGTTGAAGTAGGGAATGAATCAGAGATCCCTCACTCAACCGTGACCTTGGACCCAAGTGCTTGGGTGTGCAGTTTGCAACCTGCCTAAGGCTGGCTCAAAATCAGGACCCACAGTTCCCTCAGGACAGTAACCTGAAATAATGCTATATAAAATTTGTGGTGAAAATATTAATAATATAGTCATTTGGGGAAACTCTATCATTTTAACACCACCAAGCTAGCACTTGGCAAACCATAAGCAGTAAAGCAGCTTTTAAAATTTACTAAAAAAAAAAAAACAAAACGAACAGGGGTGAAACGCACCTATTCAGCAAATTGGGCTCAATGTGTGTAAGGTTCAAAGAAAGATAAACAGTTGTAAAGTCTGTTGGTCAAGGGTTACCATGCCTCTTAAATGACAAGTTGCCAAAGGTTATTGCAGGCATCAGCTTTGCTAGAAACTGTTCATTTAAAAATGACATGCTCAAATGAATCAATTCTGTTAGGGACATTGAGAAAGTCAGGGAAAAAACATAAAGCACAGATCAAGCTTTCCTTTAGGTTTTATTTAGATGGCTGGACATGAAAGTATGTAAGTGTTTCATGTTTTACCTTCTATTTTATCAGTGAAATAGAACTTAAGAGTTTCCCGCATGTTATACAGAACTATATAAATTGGGTATGTGTTATTATCTCTAAATACCCATAGAATTTTGTGCCTATTCAGCAACATTTTTATGCTCCTCTGAAATTCCTATAACTATATAATAATACATCAAAACAATGCTCCTTGTTTCTTAAGGGAATTCTCCTCATAACTAAATTTATTAGGAAAGTGTTAGTATTTCTAACACCTGTAGGTTATATTAAAAACAGACTCCCAGGAGAAATTTTAACTCAAAAGGTCTCATTCTCATGACTTTAAACTGCATTTAAGAAGTGACCTGGAAGATATACTATTAAAATTTCTAGTGCATTTAAAAAATTTTTTTATAACACTTAGCACTAAATGTTTTGTGACAGAGACATTTGCATTTCTGCTCTGTCTCCACAAGGGAGTAAGGAGCTTATGCTTAATTTCCTTGTTTTGTTATTTTTCCCCCATATGGTGACACTTCACAAAATACGTTCCTTGATACTAACAAGTTTTAAGAATAGACTCAAACAGTAAAGAATCTGCCCACCATGTGGGAGACCCAGGTTCAACCCCTGGGTTGGGAAAATCCCCTGGAGAAAAGAATGGCAATGCCCTCTAGTATTCTTGCCTGGGGAATCCCAAGGACAGAGGAGCCTGGTGGGTTACAGTCTATGGGGTCACAAAGAGTCAGACAGGACTAAGCAACTGTCACTCACAAAAGAGTCTCATCAATTAAGGTCTAGGGCTAGGGTTAGGATTAGGGTTAGATTTAAGAACTGATATTTTCACACTTATATTTTCATGTTGTTAACTTATATTTTGACTCTCCTGGCATGATTTAATACATAGAATCTCTTAGCTTGAATGGAGACCAATACATTCTTTTTTTAAACTTCATGGTTATTTACTGTGCTATATTTACCTAATCCAGGCAATGGAGATTTCTCTATTTGCTATATTTTCCCAGGAAGATTCTGTATTTTAACTTTCTCATTTAGAACTACACTTAGCCAAAATTGACCTTTATATGTACTCTGAGTTAGTAATCAGAATTTTTATTGAGGCAATATTGCCTTATAACATATGTTTCATTGTGCAGCATTATATTTCTACTTCTGCTTACATTGCAGCATGCTCACCACCAGAAATTTAGTTTTGGTCACCATACAGCTGTTGATCAGAAATTTTTACCAGTGAAAACACTTTGATATTCATTTTTACTTCTAATATAAAAACACTTTGATATTCATTTTTACTTCTAATATAAAGTAGCTACAGTACAATGTAGCTACATGGGAAAAAACTTCCAAATAAATGCTAGATACAAACCCATAATTTTAAATTTTCATCTATTAGAACTAACTCAAATATCTTCACTTTAGAAACAAAGATAAAAACTCAGTTGTCATCAATTAATCAGTCTATTAGTGAAAGTACCAATCATGTTGGTCTGTGAAAAATGACATCAACAAAAATATTTGATCAAATTAACTTTTCTCAGGCAACTAAATTAAGTTCGTCAAGTCAAGCATGTAATTAGAATTCTTTCCTCTCTGGTACATACATATTACACATTAAGTATGCTTGAAATAGTTTCTATTTTATGAATTAAAATGAAAGAGTAATCTTTAGTCCTTTCCTTTCATGAATGAACTTCTAAGTACAGAAAATTTAGCAACAAAGATATAATCTTTCATTGACTATATCTTTAAAAAATATTAAGCCTACAATCCCAAGGTATATTTTTTGCAATACTCTAAAATCTGCATTGGCTCTTGAATTATAGCATTGGTTGGGAAGATCCCCTGGAGAAGGGAATGGCTACCCACTCAAGTATTCTTGCCTGGAAAATCTCATGGACAGCAGAGCCTGGTAGGCTACAGTCAAGGGAATTACAAAAAGCTGGACATGACAGAGCGACTAACATTTTTCACTTTCAAACATAAAAAGATGAAAAGAGAAGAGTGAAAATAAAAAGCTGAAAATAGACAGCTGAGAAATAGACTAATTAAAAAATTAATGAAAGGAACAATAGATGTTACAAAGAATAAACAAAAACATGATTTCCCAAATAAAATTTAAATTTCATATTTATTAATATTTCTGTAAATAGCTTAGCTCTGTAAAATACTACTTTCCATAGTATTCAACAAGTGCATGATATGCATAGTGTTATCCTTAGTATTGGGTGTTAGTTCTAAAAGGTCTTGTACGTCTTCATAGAACCGTTCAACTTCAGCTTCTTCAGTGTTACTGGTCGGGGCGTAGACTTGGATTACCATGATATTGAATGGTTTGCCTTGTAAACGAACAGAGATCATTCTATTGTTTTTGAGATTGCATCCAAGTACTGCATTTTGGACTCTTTTTTTTTACTATGATGGCTACTCCATTTCTTCTAAGGGATTCCTGCCCACAGTAGTAGATATAAAGGTTATCTGAGTTAAATTCACCCATTCTAGCCCACTTTAGTTTGATGAACTAGAACGTTCACTATCAACATTCACTCTTGCCATCTCCTGTTTGACCACTTCCAATTTGTCTTGATTCATGGACCTAACGTTTCAGGTTTCTATGCAATATGGCTGTTTATAGCATTGGACCTTGCTTCTATCACCAGTGACATCCACAACTGGGTGTTGTTTTTGCTTTGGCTCCATCCCTTCCTGCTTTCTGGAGTAATTTCTTCACTGATCTCCAGTAGCATACTGGGCACCTACTGACATTTTAGAACTAACACCCAAAAAAGATGTCCTTTTCATTATAGGGGACTGGAATGCAAAAGTAGGAAGTCAAGAAACACCTGGAGTAAGTAACAGGCAAATTTGGCCTTGGAGTACAGAATGAAGCAGGGCAAAGTCTAATAGAGTTTTGCCAAGAGAATGCACTGGTCATAGCAAACATCCTCTTCCAATAACACAAGAGAAGACTCTACACAGGGACCTCACCAGATGGCCAACACCGAAATCAGATTGATTATATTCTTTGCAGGCAAAGATGGAGAAGCTCTACACAGTCAGCAAAAAACAAGACCGGGGGTTGACTGTCACTCAGATCATGAATTCTTTATTGCCAAATTCAGACTTAAATTGAAGAAAGTGGGGAAAACCACTAGATAATTCAGGTATGACCTAAATCAAATCCCTTATGATTATACAGTGGAAGTGAGAAATAGATTTAAGGGCCTAGATCTGATAGACAGAGTGCCTGATGAACTATGGACAGAGGTTTGTGACTTTGTACAGGAGACAGGGATCAAGACCATCCCCAAGAAAAAGAAATGCAAAAAAGCAAAATGGCTGTCTGAGGAGGCTTTACAAATAGCTGTGAAAAGAAGAGAATCAAAAAGAAAGGAGAAAAGGAAAGATATACTCATTTGAATGCAGAGTTCCAAAGAATAGCAAGGAGAGATAAGAAAGCCTTCCGCAGGGATCAGTGCAAAGAAATAGAGAAAAACAATAGAATGGGAAAGACTAGAGATCTCTTCAAGAAAATTAGAGATACCAAGGGAACATTTCATGCAAAGATGGGCTTGATAAAGGACAGAAATGCTATGGACCTAACAGAAGCAGACACTAGTAAGAAGAGGTGGCAAGAATACACACAAGGACTGTACAAAAAAGATCGTCATGACCCAGATAATCATGATGGTGTGATCACTCACATAGAGCCAGACATCCTGGAATGTGAAGTAAAGTGGGCCTTAGAAAGCATCACTACAAACAAAGCTAGTGGAGGTGATGGAATTCCAGTTGAGCTATTTCGAATCCTGAAAGATGATGCTGTGAAAGTTTTGCACTCAATATGCCAGCATATTTGGAAAACTCAGCAGTGACCACAGGACTGGAAAAGGTCAGTTTTCATCCCAATCCCAAAGAAAGGCAATGCCAAAGAATGCTCAAACTACTCCACAATTGCACTCATCTCACACGCTAGTAAAAGTAATGCTCAAAATTTTCCAAGCCGGGCTTCAGCAACACGTGAACCGTGAACTTCCAGATGTTTAAGCTGGTTTTGGAAAACTCAGAGGAACCAGAGATCAAATTGCCAACATCTGCTGGATCATCGATAAAGCAAGAGAGTTCCAGAAAAAACATCTATTTCTGCTTTATTGACTATGCCAAAGCCTTTGACTGTGTGGATCACAATAAACCATGGAAAATTCTGAAAAAGATAAACTGTGGTCTGAAATACCAGATCACCTCACCTGCCTCTTGAGAAACCTGCATACAGGTCAGGAAGCAACAGTTAGAACTGGATGTGGAACAACAGACTGGTTCCAAATAGGAAAAGGAGTACGTCAAGGCTGTATATTGTCACCCTGGTTATTTAACATATATGCAGAGTACATCATGAGAAATGCTGGGCTGGAAGAAGCACAAGCTGGAATCAAGATTGCTGGGAGAAATATCAATAACCTCAGATATGCAGATGACACCACCCCTGTGGCAGAAGGTGAAGAGGAACCAAAAAGCCTCTTGATGAAAGTGAAAGGGGAAAGTGAAAAAGTTGGCTTAAAGCTCAACATTCAGAAAACTAAGATCATGGCATTTTGTCCCATCATTTCCGGCAAATAGATGGGGAAACAGTGGCTGACTTTATTTTTCTGGGCTCCTAAATCACTGCAGATGGTGATTGCAATCATGAAATTACAAGACAGTTACTCCTCAGAAGAAAAGTTATGACCAACCTAGACAGCATATTAAAAAGCAGAGACATTACTTTGTCAACAAAGGTCCGTCTAGTCAAGGCTATGGTTTTTCCAGTAGTCATGTGTGGATGTGAGAGTTGGACTATAAAGAAAGCTGAGCATCGCAGATCTGATCTTTTGAACTGTGGGTGTTGGAGAAGACTCTTTTTTGTTCTTTCTATTAATATTTCTCATTTTTATTATATTTTTCATACTTTTATCATGATCATCAGTTTTATCTTAATTTACACTATTTTGACAATGAAATTATTTTTCAAGCTGAGCAACATCTTTGTCTACGTGCTTTTTCTCTACTTAACAATTTTTTTTTCTCATTTATTTTTATTAGTTGGAGGCTAATTACTTCACAATACTGTAGTGGTTTTTGCCATACATTGACATGAATCAGCCATGGATTTACATGTATTCCCCATCCCGATCCCCTCTCCCACCTCCCTCCCTACCCCATCCCTCTGGGTCTTACCAGTGTACCAGCCCAATCGAGAAGACTCTTGAGAGTCCCTTGGACTGCAAGAAGATCCAACAAGTCCATCCTAAAGCAGATCAGTCCTGGGTGTTCATTGTTTGGACTGATGTTGAAGCTGAAACTCCAATACTTTGTCCACTTGATGTGAAGACCTGACTCATTGGAAAAGACCCTGATGCTGGGAAAGACTGAGGGCAGGAGGAGAAGGGGACAACAGAGGATGAGATGATTGGATGGCATCACCAACTCAATGGACATGAGTTTGGGTAAACTCCAGGTGTAGGTGATGGACAGGGAGGCCTAGCATGCTGCAGTTCATGGGGTCCCAAGGAGTTGGACATGACTGAGCGACTGAACTGAACTGATCCTTGGTATTACTTGTATTCAATTTTAAGCTTTCTGAAAAGCTGGTTTCTTCTCTTACTCATACCTCTCGTTCCGACTAATATTTTTCAAAATATTATGAATGATGTTAATTGTATCATTAAAAAGAGCCTCAGAGATTGTAAAGATTAGAAACATTATATACAGACCATGAGATATATACAGTATTTTGATAATATAAACCTGGTAGTATACACATGTCCATTTTATCTATTGAACTTCATCTTAACAATTAAATTTGATTAAGAAAAAATTTCAAATCAGAGCATGGTTCAATACTGAAACCACAATTTCTACAGTTGTCAATACCTGCACATTGTTATTGCTCACTGAATAGCATGACATGTGGGGTTAAAAATATAAACTGAATAAAATGTGGGTAAGTATAGTTGAATAAGCTACAAATGAATGAGGCCATCGACAAGAAACCTATGTTATATTGGACTTCATATAGATTTCCCCTCTCTTCTCCTTCATTTGTATCTCTTTTTCCCCATTTAATTGGGAATGTTTTTGTAATGGTTAAGTTTTGTAATTGTAATGTAATGTAATTGTGATGGCTAAGTTTTGATGTCAGTTTTACTAGGTTATGAGGCACCCAGACACTTGGTCAAATATGATTGGTTTGTCCATGAAGGTGACTGTGGATGAGATGAACATTTCAATCAGCAGACTGAGCAAAGCACAAGGCTCTGCCCCATGTAAGTGGGCCTCTAGTTAGCTGAAAGTCTGACTAGAGCAAAAAGACTGATCCTTCCCAAGAGAGAATCCTATGGGCAGTCTTCAAACTGGGACACTGAGGTTGGTCCTTTTGAGGGACTCCAAGTGAAGCAGGCCTTTTCTTGGGTCAGGAGCCTGAGGGCCTTCCGTCTGTAGCCACGCTCCTTTCTGGGGTCTCCAGCACATTGACCATCCTGCAGGTCCTGGTGCTCGTCAGCCTCCATGATCACATGAGTCAATTTCTTACAATAAACCTCATCCATATTATCAGTGACAATGAGATACATGGCAGGTTAAGCTCACCTCATGGGGGAGCAGAACCTGATCGCCAGGCCCTGGCAGGCAGGGCAGACCTCGGGAACCGGAAGTCAGCCCTCCCGCCTTTTTTGCCTGGAATTCTGGGAAGCGCCGGCAATGGGTGCTGCAGGGGCCTCAGCTGGGCTGGGACCCCGGGGGCAGCGGGCAGCAGGCAGGGCACGAGGGTGAAGGGAGTGCCCGGGTTCAGTAGACTGTTTCGGGAAGAGGACAGATTTGCACTCCCCGTATTTATGACCCCCAACCATCAGGTCAGAAGCCAAACCCCACTAGTCCTCTCACAGCCCACTGCCTGGCATTTCCCAACGTCTTCTTGCTGTCCCTTAGAACAGTGCAGGCTACGTGGTTGCTTCGACATGGTCAGGTTTCTCTTGGGGACGAAGCTGCGTTGTGTGGTTTCCGCGGTGTGCGGCGCGCCAGCGTCTGCCACAGGACATCACTCTTCATAGCGCAAACACAGCTTCGCGCTCAGCCCGAAGGAGGGAAGATGCTCTGAGGCTGTAGCAGTGGTTTCAGGTAAGCATGCTTGCAGAGTATGCCAGTTTTGAGATCCCTGGTTTCCAAGGCCCAACAGAGGTTTTAGAGGCGCAGCAGCCCGGTCTCTAGTTGCCGCGGGGCCCTTTTGTCGCCAGACTTTTGTACGGAAAAAGTGGGCTTGGCAGGGAGTTTAGCGGCCTGTTTTTCCGTGAGGGAAGTGAGGCGGCGGGCAGCTGGGCCTCTCAGGAACTTGGCGCCTTCATTGAGCTGTTGAGCAGCAGCGAACGGAACAGCTGGCACCTCTCCTTGTCCGTTCCCAAGTGTTTGCTGAGGCGGAGATTGGGGGAGTGGGGCTGGGTAGTGGGGTGGGGGCGGGGGTGGCTGGCTGCTTCCTCACCTTCATCAGGACTCCCAAGAGCACCTCGCCTGGAAGGGTGGGCTGTTTTCAGTTTCCACGGAATGATCTGCTGCCCTGTTTCGCCCTGGCCCTCCTATGCTCCATGGTCCGCCAGTCCATTGTGCTTCTCAGATCCTCAGCTCTCGCCAGAGGCAGCCCCTCCTCCAACCCAAGTCAGAACCCCAGAGTGTAACTCCCCAGAAAGAGCAAAAGCTTCCCCGGGCTTCCCTCCTGGTTGGGACCAGGGGAGGGCCTTTGGTTGCCAGATGCCCCCAGAAGATTCGTTGCCTTGTGCATTAACAGCAGCCTGGGGTCCCCTGTTTTCTCGTCATGTCAGAGGCACTATGTGAAGATGGTTGTGTAATAGAGCCCTTAGCATGTGGCATGCTACACCCTACCCGTCTTGTATCCCAGCAGGTAGGTACAGGCAACTCCTTACCAGAGACTGCTAATAGTCCCTCAGCCATTGGTCAGCATTGCAATGGGCCTCTCCCTCAAGTGAGCAACTGTCAATGAGCCAGCATTATTGGGCCATTCAGCCAATGGTGAGCAGAGTTGTGGTCATCAGGCAGAGTGAGGTAAGAGGCAGATCTCCACCTTCTGCCAGGACCCGCCAGCTTACCTGGTCCTGGCCAGCAGTTGAGCCAGGGTCCCAGGGAACAGGCTGGGGTCTGTGTTCTTTGGGGCTCCAGAGCCCTTGCCAAGTCTGCCAACTGGCTGGGTCCAGGCCTTGAGGCAGCAGTGAACCTTGCCCCCTTCCCTGTTTCTGCAACCTCAGGGCAGCAGCCATCTGTATAGGGTGCAGTTTGCTTGACCTGTCTCTGCTGTGTGTGTGGCCTGAGGAGCCCGAGGGCCAGTTGGGTCCTGGGTGCCCAGCTTCCTCAGCGATGAGAGCTGGGCAGGGTCTGGGACCTGGTCCTGAGGGAGCCACCAACTGAGATCTGCTCTTCAGCAAGAGTCTGGACCTCAGAGGGTAACAGTCGTGCCTAGGGGACTGTGCCCTTTCTTGTCAGAATGCAGAATAGCAGTTGCTTGATAGATATATACAGGAATTGTTGTTACCTGACCATGACCTGAGCTCAGGAACAAAGACTCTGACACTAAGATGTTTGCAACAACTCACCCATCCCTCCCTCCCTTTCCCTAGGAAAGGGCTTTGCTAAGAGCTCTTGGGGAGTTTGGGGTGTTTAAGGCATGAGCCTCCATCTCTTTGTGGGGGCCCTGCAGTAAAACCTTTTTCTGCTCCAAACACTGACATTTTGGTGGGTGTTTGGCTTCTCTGTGGGTCTGGCACATGGACTTGCATTTGGGGGACACTCAGATATGTGTATATTCTGTTAAAAAACCACTTGAAAACCTGTGATGTTCCTCTGTCATATCAGCCAGAATGCAGATGCAGGAGGAGGATCAACTAGTCGGAAGTTTGGGGATAAAATCTTCTCATCTTTCTGCAAGCAGTTTTCAGGAAGAGGAGTGTGGAGCCAGCCGAGAGAGGAGGTCAGCACTGAGAGCCTGGTGTGTGGAGCCTCTGCCCAGGAGCTCCCATCCAGAATCTGCTGCTGGAGAAAGAGGCTTGAAGATCAGTAGTGGTTGACTGAGACTCAGGAGCATTTATAGATTTAGCTTCCCTTCCCTGACCCTCCTCATATTCCAGTGTCTCTGCCTTAGACTGTCAGAGCCAGGATGAAACATTTGCAACTACTAGCCCTCAGGATGAAAGGGTTGGAGCTGCTGCAGTTGTCAGAGGCAGCAGGCACATCTCTGGTGGATGTACTGAGCATTTGGAAAGGCTGGTCCCAAGTTCAAGGGAAGCAGATGTTGCCCCTGGGCTCCATCTCTTCACTGCTAGACATAGTGGACATTTGAGCTGCTTGACATGGAAGAGAGAGAGTCTCTTCAGAAGATTTTGTTTTTATTAAAAATAATAAATAATATTATTCTCAGATGCTTGATGAACTTTGGAGATATGCTTTTTATATCATGCGTATAAACCATTTGGATGTCAAAAAAGAGGGACATTATATAATAATAGAGGGAGCAATTCTTCAAGAAGACATAACAATCCATATGCATATGTATTTACCAATAGAAAGTCAAAATAAATTAAAAAAATGATAGAACTATAAAGAGAAATGGATAAATTTACAATTTCAGTAGGGGATTTCAAGACACCTCTGTCAGTAATTGACAGATAAAGCAGGCACAAAATCAGTAAGGATATAATTTAACAGCACCATCAATCAACTGGATTTCAAGAACATCACATTACCCATTTTTTGAAGTTTACATGGAACAGTTACAAAGATAGACCATATTCTATGCATAAAACATACATTAACAAATATAAAAGTACAGAAATCATACAATGTAGGCTCTTATAATTAGATTGAACTGGAAATTAATAACAGACAGATGGCTGGAAAACCTAGGATATCAGATAAACAGTTTTAAATATTAATGACACATGAGTCAAAGAAGAAACTCAAGAAAAGTTATTAATAAAAGTATTTTAAGCCAAATAAATAAAAATTATACTTTTCAAAATAAAAATCAATTGAAATGTGAATTTAAAAGTAAAACATCAAAATTTGTGAGATGCAGCAAAGGAATACTTAAAAGAAAACTCAAAGCATTGAATTCATATATCAGAATGAAGGTAGAGCTTAAATTCATAATGTTCTCTTCCCCTTTATGAAACTAGAAAAAGGAGAGGAATACAAATTTAAGGAGTACAGAAGTGAAGTATTAGAGCATAAAGGAATGAAATTGAAAATAGGAAAACATTATAGAAAGTCAACGACATCAAAACCTGATTATTTGAAGAGATAATAAAAATGATAATCCACTAGCCAGGCTAAACAAGAAGAAAATGAGAGAAGATAAAGTTACTAATATAAGAGATGAAATTAGGACCATCACTAATGATACTACAGGCATTAAAAGGATAATAAAAGAATAATATGAACAATTCTATGACTTAAATTTAGATAACTTAAATCAAATGTGTTAATTCCTTGAAAGACACAATGTAATAAATTTCCCATAAAGAGATGTAGATAATCTGAAGAGGGCCATATGGATTAAAGAAACTGAATTAATAATTACTTTCCAAAATGAAAGCATCAGACCTAGATGGCTTCACTGGTGACTTCCACCAAACATTTAAAGAAAAAAACGAAAGCATTTCTCAGCAATTTATTTCAGAAAATAAAAGCAGATGTAATAATTTCTATCATTCTATGAGGCCTGCATTACCCTAACACCAAAACAGACAGAGATATTGCAGGAAAGGAAAACTACAATATCTTTTATAAATATGGAAGCAACAGTCTGAACATAATATTAACAATATGAATTCAGCACTGTCAGAATTACATTCCACAACAAAGTGGGATTTATCTCAGGTATGCAAAGATGGCTCAAGATTTGAAAATCAATTAATGTAATTCATCGTATCAACAGGCTAAAGAATAAAAATTGTATGATCATTGCAATTGATGCAGAAAAAGCATTTGATAAAATCCAACAGCTAATTCATCATAAAAACTCTTTGAAAACTAGGAATAAATCTAAAAGTCTACAGCTAACATTATGCATAACTGTGGGGAACTAGAGGCTTTTTGCCTAAGATGAAGGACAAAGCCAAGATTTCCCCTTTTATCACTCCTGTTGTTCAGTTGCTAAATCTAGTCTGACTCCTTACGACCTGGTGGACTACAGCGTGCCAGGCTTCCCTGTCCTTCACTGTCTCCTGGAGTTTGCTCAAACTCCTATTCAACATTCAATTGGAAGTCTTAGTTAATGCAATAAAATGAGAAAAGGAAATAAAAGTATACAAATTGGATTGAAAAACTAAAATTGTTCACAGATGATGTGATTGTTTACATTGAAAATAAAAAAAAAACTCATGAAAATAATAATTATGGAAAGTTTCAGGATATAAGGTTAATATCCAAAGGCAATTGCTTCCCTAAATAAACAGCAGCAAACAATTGGAAATTAAAATTAAAAATGTAATACTCTTTATGTTAGCACCAAAAGAGGCATGTGGTTAGAAATAAATCTAACAAAATATGTACAAGATCTATATAAGAACTATAGATGAAACAAAAAAGTTAAACAACTAGATAAATGGAGAGACATTCTATGTTCATTGGTCAAAACACTCAACGCTTTCAAGACATCAGCTATTCCCCAATTGATTTATAGAGTCAATGCTACTGGGAAGAATTCCCAGCATGCCATTTTGTAGATATCAACACAGTGATTCTAAGTTTCATATGTGAAGGAAAAAAACCTAGAATGGGCAACACAATACCAAAGGAGAACAAAATTGGAAACTTACACTGCTCAACTTCCAGCACTTTTGTTGTTTTGAGTGGACTTGCCCTGTTGAGAATATCTGTATGCTGTCTTCTCTCCTCTGCTTATTTTCATGTTCTCTCTTTTCCTGAGCTTCCCATTCAAACTAGCATGTCTGTCTTGGTATGGATCAATGCTTCCCATTATTTCCTTTCATCAAAGTGAACCTTCTAGCTTTTCCAGATAAGATACATTAATGTATATAATGAAATAGTGAATAAAGATATCATTGTCATCATAAAAGCAGAGAGTGACCTGGATTAAAATCCTTGCTTTCAGTCCTGTGATTTTCAGGATCTGTTCATCTCCACAGAACTCTCCTCTACCTTTGTCTTAAATTAAGGTATAAGGATTATCAGAAATAATAGGTGTGAAATGGCTTCATTCTAAAAATATAAGCTATTATATTTTTTCAACTAAAGATCTCATAGGCTCTAAAATGATATGAGCCAAAGCTGTAAATAATAAGGGGTAATTTTAAGGCATTATGTGAATTTGTGAGAAAAGATTATTTTAAGATCACCCAGCTTTTGGTTCCTCTCTAAGTTAGTCTCTAGAATCTAAATGCCTTATTCTGCTTACTTATATGTGCATAGAGACCATATTTTACATCACAGCACCCCTGTCCTGAGTATTTGCAAATGGCAGCAATGGGAATCTCCTTTGTAATGCAGCTTCCTCATCATCAGAACTGAAATGGTATCATATATAGGTAATTTCATTCCCAGAATTTTTATATAAGCAAGAGAGCTGCTTGGCATAACTTTGCCTGTTGCTCTTCAGTTTGTGGCTCATATGACAAGATGAATTTGGAAGGAAAGGCCAAGACACTAGTAGATGAACTTTATGAAATTTAATTTAACCATGTCGGGATGATTTTTCATTGGAAGATTTTAAGTCTCAAAGATATCTCCTTCAAGACAGAAATCAGTTTCCCAACCAGGTTTATGATCAATGTTTAAAATAAACTAAAAAATTACCTAAAAAATTAGCCTATTTATAAATCCTCTTTATTTTCTTATAGGTAATGTGTTTGGGAGAAGGATGGATTTTGTTTTTATAAACCCATTACTTGTGTTCATTTTGATACTGAAATTTAATTTTCAAATAAAATATTCTGTTAAACAGAATATTCAAATACACCAGCATTAATATTTTGCAGAAAATCTAATCTCTTTTTCTACTTGGTTTTATGTTGAAATACAAGAAAGTCTATAACTCGGAATACTGAAGCTAAAGAAACAAAGTCATTTGTTCAGGTGTATAAATGAAATTGCACCTAACAATGGGATAATCATATTAGTTTCATATTTGGCTCGACAAATTTGAATTATAAATACATGACTTTCATTTCTTGTATCTGTAAACAGTAACTGAAAATGGGAAGGACTTAGTTGTTAGAGATCAGATTAGACCACTGATTCTTTTTCAAGCATTTTCAGAAAACAGAATTTACATCATTCATAGTGTTTAAAATGCCAAGGAACAGCCAGACTGTGATGTCAGCTGGCCTTCTAACACCTGGATTTTAATCACATCTTTTTTTTTTTTTCCTAATCTGGTAGAAAAACATACTGAAATTTAGAAACTGCATTCTATGAGTTTTAACTGTGGACAGATCTCAGAATACCGATGGTACAAGTGCACTGAGCAGTTACGTTAACTTCAGGGGCTTGTGACTTACCTTCCTTTCCAAAGAACTGCATCTTTAATTACTATTTGTTCAGAAACGCTTTGAACATTTTAGTAGTAGAGCAAGAAGGCCAACTGACAGGGGAACTATCTCATCTCTTTTCTGTTTTCAGAAGATATAAGATCATTCAGATTTCAAGTGAGAAACCCTTCTTTAAACAGGAGCGAACAGCAGCATCTGTGCACAGCAAATCCTGAACCAGCACCAGCTCTTTCCTATATTTTAGAGTGTGCACACTTCCTCTTATCTTGTTTTTCATTTCATCATCTCCTGCAGCAAGTCACAGTCAGAAGGACTACTTTGTAATCATTTTGATTTATCTATAAGCAGGATGTATGCAAAATCCCTTATGAACTCATCCTCATAGATTTGTAGCTCAATTAAGCTGATTCAATTAGTCTACATAGGCTGGCTGAAGAGCATAGACAGTTCAAATCCCAAAAGATGCCAGGATCTCATGCAGTTTATGACTTAAAAAGGGCTCATTTCCTTCCACTGATATACATTTTTTAAGACACTTAGAAAGGAAGCTACATATCTGAGGAATGCTGTAACTGCAGTTGAATTTTGCAGCCCCCATTTCCTCCATGTACCATCTTTTAGGAACATGGGTTCAGATTTGGTACATACAGTAAATATCCTCATTATTTGGTACCTAAAAGACCGAAACTCTTTTAACTCATGTCTACCCAGATGACAAAGTGAGGAAACTTAATTGTCAACAACCGCTTTGATTACCACTACTCCAAAGATTTCCAGGGTACATAAAATTAATGCAGGGAACTACTGCGTCCTTGGGGCTTCCTAGGTGGTGCTAGTGGTAAAGAACCTGCCTGCCAATGCATGAGACTTAAGAGACACGGGTTCAATCCTTCGGTAAGGAAGATCCCCTGGAGGAAGGCATGTTAACCCACTCCAATATTCTTGCCTGGAGAATCTCATGGACAGAGGAGAGAGCCCTGGGGGGCTACAGTCCATGGGGTCACAAAGAGTCAGAAACTACTGAAGTGACTTAACACAGCACTGAGTCCTTGAGAGCCTGTCTGGTCCCAGACACAGCAGCTTTACTTATGCTTTCATATGCTTTACTGAGTATGATTCTCACTACCCTATGAGGATGGTCCCCAAAGAAAGAATGGCTGAGATATTTTTAAAGAATGAAAGTGGGAGAGAGAGAAGACAAAGAAGAGGAGAAGAACCTGCCCAAGAGTGGACGGCTTCTACGTAGCATATTCAACAATTCATCCAATGTGGCTAGAAGAGCCAGACGAATATATAGTTTGTCTGAGAGCAAAACCTATACTGTTTGCCACTCTTACTTCTATCCCAGCACCTGTGAAAGAGACTGACGAAATTCCCTTTACCGTTTGGAAACACAGCAAGGAGGTGGTCATCCACCTGAAGGGTGGCCTGGGGAGTTTTATCACTTCACAGTCAGGCCACCTGACCTTTCTCAGGGACCTCCCCTCTCTTTCCCTACCCAGAGGCTGAAGGAAGGACTCAGGAGAGAGCAACGCCACTCAGTGGAGGGCCCGGGTCTCTGGAACGTCACACAGGAGGCTGTCCTGGAGGCGCTGCCTGGTGAGTCACCTGAGCAGGAGGTCCCGTGTACTGGGAGAGGCTACAGGGCCCTGGGAGCAGCTGCTAGAGTAGCTGGCTGCGTGGCTGGTGCAGGCACATATATACGCAGCAGCTCTGCACACCTCCACCCCCACTAGCCTGTTTCCACCCAACAAATCCTACTCGTGTGAGAGCCTCTTGGAAAATAGTGCCCCCATCCCTCAAGGCACCAGGAGGCACCTTGAGGAAAGAATAAAGTGGCCAGTCTATTTTATCCTTGAAACTATTATGCATGGATGCAAGCAAGACATACCATCACTTATTATTCAGTGTAAAGCTGTGAGAGAGCATCAGCTTTGTCCCCACATTCCCAAATGCCGACAAACACTTCTAATCTCTGTGGAAAACCTAGACCAACAGATGTCTCCAGAGACAGTGCCAATGAAAACTTTACCTCCTCATAGATTTCTGTAACCGCAGGCCTCGAGTTGAGTTCCCAGGCCAATAAATTATAATACCCACAACAGGATAACATCTTGCTGCTGTCATGGTTATTAATACAGTTACTATTGAGAATTCTTTTAGCTGCGTGCTTGACTAAGACGCGAGTTTATCTTCACAGATCCCTGGAAGGCAGACAGGTGATGACTTTTATTAACACTGTTTTTGTGATGGAGGAACCAGAAAAGAGAAATGCAGAGGCGTTTCCCAGCATAATGCAGCAAATCTAGAGCAGACTGAAGTTTGGAACTCCCAGTGCTTTGAGTGTTGGTGCTCAAGTAGGCAATGATTTACACTCATGGTATAACAGGGTCAGAATTCCTGTTGTGGAGAAAGATTTTCTCCAAGGTCAAAAGAGAGAAGTCTTAACGGCCTTGGTGGTAGATTTTAAAGACTTTATGACACATTTATTATTTGTTTATCTGTAAAGGCATATCCTAATAGAGCTGTTTATCTAAGCGGAAGAGGGACCAGCTTGACACAGATTTCTTACAGAGGACTTTCAGTGTTGATCTGTTAAGGATACAGAAATGTTCCCCAATATTTGCAACAAATTATTGTGAGTTTATTTTTTCATTGGGAAAACTTAGCATAGTGAGTTGGATTGCTCTCGAGGCAAGGGATTACTGCCCGAGGCACACGTCTCACTCCTTGTCCCCGCCCCTGCTGTTGCAGAGGCTTGCTGGGCAAGATGGTAAAAGCCATCCTCTTCAGTCAGCGGTACCTTCCAACCTGTCTTATCTGATGCGTGCTCCTGCCACATACAAACACTATAAACCTTTTGTACCTCACCCTACTCCTTGCCCCACAAGCTCCCTGCAACTACTCTTTTCTTCACACATTTAATTATGTTTATTGCAGCCACTTGGAACAACTTTGCCTTCCTGTTAACCTGTATGTCAGAGTCCCTTTTCATCCTTAAAATACTTAACTTTGGCATACTTTCTCTTGAATTCCCCAAATTACCTTTGTGTAAGTCATCCACTTCCTCTCCTGCTTCTCATAAGACTTATCAATGACTTGTGAAGTCTTGAAACATAGAAACTGTTATATTCATTTTTTGTTTGTTTTTATTTTCTGTAAGAGTTAGCACAGTGTTTTCTATGTGGCAAATGTTCAGTAAGCAGTTCTCTTGTTCAGTTAGTTTGTAATGTAGTTTCTTCAAATGTTTCTTACAGAGAAGAGGCAGAATTAGATTTGCAGTGAGACATGAATTCTTTATAAGACATATGAGGGTAACCAGATCTAGAAAAACCAAAATGTATTTGGTGGCACTAGACCCTTTGTACTAAGGATTTTTGTTTATTTGACTATAAATGCTTATTTATTTCATTTGATTTCCCCCTACATTATATGCATGTTAGAATTTCAAGTTTTCCAAACAAGTTGCTAACAAATCTGATGTTATTTTCACTAGGTTTGTATGTCATGTTCTCTTGCTGACTCTTTAAAATCATAGCCACCTATCAGTAATGCCTGAGATTTTCCCGAAGAGTCCCTTTTAGAAAGGTTGGCAGGTACATTCTTGTTCCTAGAGGTATAGTTACACTAAATAAAAAACAGCAAAAATTTTAAAAATGGTTATGGAGCTGAGCTCTCCTAGGGACAAAATATAAGTCATTAGGGTTGGAAGAAAATGATCATTATAAGTTACTGGGTTTAGAAGAGCTGTCACTTCAAAAAGAATATCATAAAAATGAAAGTGATTTTAGCAGTTTGTCTAGTTTATTATGTAACCAGGATACGACTGCACTGGATTATTGCCAAACCTTTGTGCTCTCAGGAAGTTCTATCCTTTGAAATGCATATGTTGTTGTTTAGTTGCTCAGTTGTGTCTGACTCTTTTGTGACTCCCATGGACTATAGCCATAGGATTCTTCAGGCAGGAAAACTGGAGTGGGTGCTATTCTCTTCTCCAGGGGAACTTCCTGATCCAGGAATCAAACCTGTGTCTCCTGCGTTGGCAGGTGGATTCTTTACCACTGAGCCACCAGGGAAGCCTTGAAATTCTCATAAAATCACTCAAACCTCCATCATATATTTTATGGAAAATTCAATACCACATTTCTAAGAATTGTTTGGAGAGCTAGGGTGGGATGGGATGAATTTGCTTTAATGAAGTTCATGGTGCAACATACCCTCTTACGATTCCCTTTATTCCATGTACTTACAGATATTAGACATCAGTGTAATCCATCCATATTCAAAGTTACAAAATTTTATCAGAGAGTAAAGAGATCACAGAAATAAAGCTGGCTGTTATTGGTGTTTCATTCAAAAGACTCTACTATAGCTAATATTGGAGAAGGAAATGGCAACCCACTCCAGTATTCTTGCCTGGAGAATCCCACAGATAGAAGCGGGCTACAGTCAATGGGTTCTCAAAAAGTCTGACCTGACTGAAGCGACTGAGCACACGTGCACTATAGTTACTACCAACAAACAATAACAACAACGAAAAATAGGGGGAGGGTTTCTGATGGGATTGGGGAATTTAATTTAGTTTAAAAGCCAGTCCTTAAGCGTAGGATCTCCAGGCTGTGTTGTAAAGCTTCACTCTGGAGTGTTGCCATTGCCAGGGTTGTGCTGCCAAGAAATCTGTACCTATTGTTTTTCAGTGTAAATTCCAAATTCCTGGGAGGAACCTGCATGGCCATCTTATGCCACAGACAAGGGGGGCATAGGTGGAGTGCAGTTGGCCAAGATACTTTTGCTGACATTGAAGACACAGTCTCATGGGGAAAATGGTAGTAATTTTAATATTCAGTACGTGAGTAATCTTTGTCTCAGTGCATTCGGGCTGCTGTAACAGAGTGGACTAAGACATATTGATGAAATACTTGCCCTGGGAACTGGGGGGCGGGGGGGAGGGAAGGAGGGCTGATGGTCACACTGGTGTTTTCAGATCCAGAAGACAGTGGGTGATGATGACAAGGTGTCATCTTCAAATAGGAGGGCGTTTCGAGAAGGACAATGAGACTCACATTTGCCGAGCGTCATGTCTGTAGCAAACCTAAGAGCCATGTCATGGCCTGACCCCTGTCATACCTGAACAGAGCTTGAGGTAGCAGAGGTTCATACATGTCTACAGACTATTAGGTTCAAAGCTGTAACCTGAGATTAGGACAATACAATAGAACGTACAAGATCTAACAGAATATATTACCAGATAACAAATATATTTTCTTCATTAAAGTATAATCCTGGAATAAGTCACTGGATGAGTTTAATAACAGATTGGAAATGACAGAAGAAAATCAGTGCACTTAGATATGAGTCAATTAATATTGCTCAGTTGAGGAAAAATGAGAAAATTTAAATATTTATAGTAGGTAATTGCAAAATTACCTGAGAAATAGGCATATTCATCGTTAGATGAAAGCTTTAACAGAAAAATCAAATAAAAATTTAACAACATGAGCAATAAATTTAGCTTTGTGAGTATTTATAAAATTATATACCCAGTTTCTACAGTTAAAAGGATTGGGTGGGTGGGAAAGGATTAGAACAGCTAGGCTTACACCCATCTGACTAATATCCAGGCTCCTGACTTCTAGGAGAGGGAATCCCTTAGCAGCTTGCTAGCCAGACAGGCGGCACTCTAACAAGATTGGCTTGAGTTACGTGTTTACTCTTGTATGGTCATCAAGCAGCCTGAGTCTTAGTCCCCATTGATACTAGAAATGTTGTGGCACACCAAAATTCTTCCTGTGACCTGGGCAGGAAAGAGCATTGAATGAAATGACCATGGACACCCAGAGTCTGGGACCAAGACCATGACTTACCTGGACACAGGACAAGCAGGTGTGAACATGGCATCGTCACTTTTCTATCCTGTTGGTCTGTCCTTGATGACCAATTCATACCTAAAGGATGTTTTCATGCGTTTTCCCTCAGTAAACTCTGCCCAGTGAACCCAAAGGGAGATTGTTCTAAGACACACTAGAGGCAAATTCTGAGACATGTTCTCCTGTAAAGTAATAGAAAAAAATAAAGAAGGGAAGGAAAAAAAGGAAACTTTCTTAGAAACTTGCTTTCATTTATATATCTCTTCCTATTTTCCCTGAGGACTTCAATATACTGGTGTTAGAAACAAAAACAGAGATTTATGAATTCTGCAGGATGAATACTTGAAGTCATAACACTTGCCACTGTGAAGTGTTATCAGATTTCTTCCCCACAGAAGCTGTGCGAGCAGAGAGCACCTGGCAGCGAGTCAGTTCCTGGTGCGGCTCAGCTAGCGTGACCCTGATGAGAACCCAGACTCCGGTTCCGGTGTGGGATTCACGAACACTTTGAGTGTGGGCTCAGTCTCTCTTCTACTACTGGAATGTGAGTCGCATGCTGAATTAATTAGCAAAAATAAAACCAAAACAGAGCTTTAAGCCTGTTTTGGCTCTTTCTAGTTCTCTCAATTCATTTTATTTTCATTGGCATATTTTATTTTCATATCTTGATCCAAGGCTCATTTGCATAGGATTTATTTGCATACTCAGATCATTTTGAGGAATAGACGACTTACAAAGCACTATGAATCAGTTATTCCAAGTAATCCTTGATTAAGGTGTGTCCTTAGAATCGGATAGAATTCCCCGTTTTTGATTCTTAAATCCCATCTGGCTAGCTTCCTCTTACTCACAGCTCTTCTTTTGCCTCTCCACAGATGTGAAGAACACCTTCTATTTCTTGCTTTAAGTTAGTGCTATTTATATTTCAGAAATTCCAGATCTCTTTGCAAGCCCTTTGAGACCCAGTGGCGAGAATGAATTACCCTCAGCTGTCTGTCTCTCTCCTGACAGGTTGGCCTGGAAAGCCGCTCGCCTGGAGCTGAATGCATTGTTATTTCACTATCTGAGCCAGCAAGAGCCAGTTTTACAAATTTCTAACAGAAGGCATAAAAGGAATTCCAACAGAAACTGATTTTTCCCTTTTTTAAAAAATTCTTGACTTGGACCAAATTAGTAGGGACTGACATATTTGAAGTGCTTAATGTACATACTGTTGTATTCCTTTGAAATTTAATCTTATAGTCACTGCTCCCGGGAGAAATATATTAAAGTTTATTGGCAAACACATATCCTCTGATTTCTTTCTACCCTGAAATAAAAAGATGAGTTAGGGTGTCACACATACATGAGCACTGAGTGTTTGGTATAGCTCTCATCTTGCAAGCCCAAGTAGTGATTGGTACCCCTGCAGAGACTAATTACAATACCTGAGCTCAAATCGTACAATTTTAAATTAGTAGAATGCTTAAACTGAGTATTTAAAGCAGCCAAAACATGTATAACTGCTACAGTAATGAAATAACAGGAAGATATCTGAAGTGAATATTAGTAAATGTTATCTGTAGTCAGTTCAGTTGCTCAGTGGTGTCCGATTCTTTGCGGCCCCATGGACTGCAGCACGCAAGGCTTCCCTGTCTATCACCAACTCCCAGAGCTTACTCAAACTCATGTCTGTTGAGTCAGTGATGCCCAATTAATATGGAAACACATTTTCTATTATTCATCCTAGAAATGTATCTGCTCTGTTCTGATTATAATAATTACGCAGCTCATGATATAGTGTTAATCCAGGAAGTCAATGCAGCATTTCTCCACTATTTCCTTGTTACTTGAGTAAGCTAAAGGCAAGCAAGTGAATAATTGAGATGCTTAGAGCTGTCCAGGTACCCCAGGGAATGTCGGGATAAACAGACTTCCCTACCATTAGCCCTCAACATCCTCCATTTACATTGAATGATCATGTTTAAGGAGAGAGAATTTCCAACCCTGTTATTAACTTGTGAATCAGTAAAAATTGCAATCTTGCCTCTATTTGAATTTTTAAAATTAACTTTTATTATAATGCTTTCCCCAAATAATAGCAGTCATAATGGAATTATTTCAATAATAATGAATATTTATTTAGCTCGTTGGAACGTGCCAAATGTCTGTTAAGCATTTTTTTTCAATACTTAATTCTCATAACCACCACTCCATTGGCAGCTCCATTGTACAGGCAACAAGATATATGGAGGCTTGAATGAATAATGGATGCATCTGGGCTTCAAATGGAGACATCCTTCACCCAATGCCTGAAGTCTTAGATAATGCTTTTGTTAGTCCTAAGTTTTGTAATAATAAATAATAATTTAATGAAAAGATTTCTAAGTTCTCCTTTAAAGTGCTTGATGTAACAAGTTTCTTAGTCATCACTTTTGAGATCCTAGAACTTGGATCTCATCCTAGAGTCAGATGAGTCAAATGTACCTTCCACTAGAGGAAGTAATGGCACCCCACTCCAGTACTCTTGCCTGGAAAACCCCATGGACAGAGGAGCCTGGTAGGCTGCAGTCCATGGGGTCGCAAAGGTCAGACACGACTGAGTGACTTCACTTTCTTTCTTTCTTAAAGGAAGTCCTGTTGATGTCATCACTTAGCTTTTCTCTAATACATTCAATTCTCTCATTCTCCTATGAACATTTCTTACTGTATTACAAAAAAAAAGGGGGGGCCTGCTAAGTGGTATCCAGGGGCCACTGGGCAGCACATTTTCACAACTTACTCTCTATAATCAGAGACAGCTTTTCAGAACACAAGTTGGTTGTTAAATACCCACTCAAGACAGTCCAGTGGTGTCCCACGGACCTTACACCACAACACTTAACAGCACAACACAACATCACAATGCTTAAAATGGGTTTAGGGTTGGGTGTGGTCAGCCCACGGAGGACCAGCCTTCTACACTTCACCCACCTAGCTCTTTTCCTTCCAGCCCTGCTGCCCTTCTTCTCAGCCCCGCTGTGACTGCTTTCCAGCCTATGCTGCTCTCCTCCGCCTCCACTTAAGAGTGTCCTCTTCCACTCCAACCCCTGCTCACCCCAAGACGCAGGCTGCATTGTTGTTCTCCACACAAAGCTTCCCTGACCTCCCTGAATGCTGCCGTCTCCCTGTGACCATCTGGTATAATTTCGTCTCTCATAGCATTTCCCTAGACACATCAAACCTGCGCCTGCACTGTGTGCTTCACAAGGGCACGTACACAAGACACAACCGAGAAAACATCAGCATCAAGATGTAAATGCTTCAAGCTGATACAAAAAGCACAAAAGTAAAACAGAAATGTGGGCCAAAAATACATAGTGACATTGCACAAAAAATAAAACCCAGATCGGCAATAAAAATATAAAGAATTTTCATCAGCAGTAGTGGCTAGGAGCATAAAAACCAACACCACAATGCCATCTTATTCATTTGGCATCTAATTTAATCTGAAAGTAATGAGAATATGGATAAGCAGGATATTTTATATATTGCTATTGGGAGTAAATTTGTACTACAGTATGGAACAAAATGTGTCATTTCTATTTAAATACAATATTTGTATTCCTTATGAAATAGCTGTTCCACTCCTGGTAATATATTTAATAAAAACCACCTCACATGTTAAGAGAAGAAACTTGTAAGACTGTTCATAGTTGCAAATAGCAAAATGTCTGTGAAAATCCTTTGATAGGATAGTGGATTAAAAAAGGAATCAATTAGTAAAATGATTTTGATCAGTCCGTTACTGTAGAATATTATGTACCCATTAAAAATGGTTATACCTGGATTTGTGCACATGTTAACAGATGATAGATACATGTGTATGTCTTCATACATAGATGTAGACATAAACATAGGTATACATTTTTTATTATAATGGATATTGATTAGATGGAAAAAAGGAGGTCAGATTAAAATATATGTAGATATAGATATAATTACATATTATGTACATGGTATGTATATGAAATATATGTAAAGCTATAGAACATAATATAGTAGTTCTTTGAATTTTAACAAAAACTAATCTTTAAAGTAATTAATGCCTAGTAATAAATGAATTTAGATTCATTTTAGTGTGTCTGAATTTCCTAACTCTTTTGTTACATCTCATTTGCCTGAAATATCTTTTAAATCAATTTGATCTCTTCAGAATTTAGCTAACCCATAAATTTGTTAAATCTATACTTGCTTTCTCATATGCTTCATTTCTTTTAAAGTCTGGGGCATTAGTTTTTCCTTGATATGAAGAAGTTGTATCTTCCAGCTTATAAAATATTAAATTGTGGCTATATTTAAAGTAAAAATGACTAAGCAAACATTTTTGGATATCTGAATTTTAGTCCTAGGTGTAGCTGCATAAATCTATGAGACATTTCAATCAAGACCACTGCTTAAGAACTATCTTGGATTTAGTGATAATACACAGACATATTAAAATCTCATATTTTTGTACATATCATTTCTACTGCTTTTCCCTGGGTCCCTTTCTACCTTTAACCTATAATTTTGGTTAAATGTTATTTCCCTATTAATTCTAAAGAGATTTAAAAATATGTATTCTTACATACAATGAATAAATCTGGAAGATCATCTACAGAAACAAGAAAAATAGCTGTGTATTTTCTTAATATAGAGCATTATTTAGAAATGTAAATATTAGGGGAAAATTTGCCAAGGATAATTCACTGTTTAAACTTTGGTTTAAATATTCTAAACCAATGTCTTGAACCATTTTATTCAATAATTTCCTCAGTGTAAAACCTATCCCCAAATTTTTGGATAGGGAGTAAGAACTCAAAAGGTTTAGGGCAATAAATAATATTCAAAAAGCAAATGTTTTGAAGTGTTAAATATTACAGAGTCAGAAGCATATGGACTGAGTTTTTACACATCAAAGACTTTTTTATTCAGTAAAACTTAAAGCTACACCTCAGAATTAGTGTTTTGTCATCCTGCTGTGGTGAATGGAGCCAGAGAGTGCTATGGATATTAATTAATTGGCTCTGTGCTTTGCAGAAGCTAGCATAAAAAGGAGGTGTGATTGATTAAATATTTTCCGGTGTCAGTATATAAAAAGGAAACTATTTTTGAAAGTCAAGTTTTATAAAATAGGAGCCTTGCCACTGTGGTTTCGAGTCAGAGCTCCTAAATGACGGGGCCTGTTGAAGCATTGTCCTCAATATTTACACTTGAATGAGTACTAGAAAGTAAAATATAGAGTTAGCTTATTGAAGTCAGTTATTTTACCAATAACATAGTCAATTTAACTCACAGAGTATTTTTCTTGTTTCTTTGCCTTAGTGAACAAACAGAATATGTTCATTCAAAAACGCATAAGACTGCAAGAAGTAAAGTGAAATGATGTTAAATTTTATCACATAGATAGATACATGAATGCATCATTGAAGGTGGTTGTGTGCATATATTAATAATAGTATATTAAACAGTGGGTTTGTAATATACTCTTTTTTATGGCACTGCCATGTATTCCTGGCTTCCCAGGTGGTACTAGTGGTAAAGAATCTGTCTGCTAATGTAGGAGATGCAAGAGATGAGAGTTCAACCCCTGGGTCAAGAAGATCCCCTGGAGCAGGAAATGGCAACCCACTCCAGTATTCTTGCCGGGAAGATTTCATGGGCTGAGGAGGCTGAGGGGGCTACAGTGAATGGGATTGCAGAGTTGGACACAACTGAGCACGCACACAGACATGTATTCATTTTCTATTTCCCTAAGCAAATCATTCTCTCAGACTCCAAAACTGCTTGTCAATACCCTCTACACTTTTTTCCAACTATCTCCCAACAAAAACAAACTCAACAGATGATCTCATCTTCAATTTCACAGAAAAAGAAAACATGAAATGCCTCTGCCAGCAAACTTCACTGCCTCCTTTGAAGTCTGCAAAATGCTTGCATTGGTGTCCAGGCTTCCCTCTTGCTTTCTGTTATGAAAAAAGTGGGCGACCGCTTTGATGTTTGAATCGGACCCCTCTCCCTGACTCTCCTTTCCGTCTCTCACTCCCTCTTTTGCACTACCCTCTGTCTCCTCAGCTTTCCAGTTACAACTGGTAAAAAGCAAGCTCAAGAAGCAGTACTGCTTTTTTTAAAAGCTGTTCATTTTTTTTTAAAAGCTGAATTCTCCTTAACCCACACTATCTTCAGATAGTATTCTCTGCCTTCTCTCATCTCCAAAGTCTAATTCCTTGAAAGCCTCATCTATTTTATTTCCATTTCCTCTCTTTCCAATCACCTTGAATCCACCCTGATCTGGCCTGTTGAGAATGTTTTTCTGAAAAGAGTGGAGGGAGGTGAGGTGCTTTCTCAACCAGCCCTTTTGGCAGAATTCAAAACAGTATCTTGTTTTATAGATTCTTTTAAACAGTTCCCGTGCTTAGCGTCTGTAATTGCACACTCTCCTGATTTGCATCCTCCCTCAAGTCCCTATTTATATCCCTTTTTGGCTGCTCACCATCCTCCCGACTCAGAGGTGAAGTTCTTTAAGAGTGTGCAAGCCCTCCTCTTCTATCTCCCTGCGTGCTCCCCCTGAATGGTTCTGGTTTCAGTTACCCTCAGCATGCTAGTGCTCCCTGTCCTGACTTCTCTTCTGGGGCCATCTCATAGATCAAAATGCTCACTTGATGTCTCCACTCAGAGGTCTTAGCCTCTCCACATAGAGGCTCCTCAAAAGCAACATGATCAAAATAGAATTTATGAAAATCCCCACCAAACTGCTTGTCTCTCATTGTTCCATGTTTACTGAAGTGTCCCCAGGCCCCAGCTTGCTCCCTTTGGCCTTCAACACTTATGTTCACTCAACTGGTAAGGTCCGTTGACTCCCTTGAGTTATTTTTATGTTTTTAAAAAACAGCAACAAATGATAAAATCTCTCTTTTTCTTGTCACATAAGGTTAGAGAGCAAATTGAAAAATAGGCATAAGTCTATAAAGAAGTGTTATCAATTGTCCACTTGTCTGTCTTGCCAAGAAAAAGTATTTCAAGTTTCTTTTAAAATTTCTATCTTCCAATAAGGAAAAATATATGATGTCTGTGAAATATATCAATTATCAGATGTTGTTTCAGCTTCTAGCAGATTCCTCTTCTGTTTAGTCCCTACACCATTCTCTTTAAAAATCCAATTTTTTAAATAGAATACACTAAATTTATGTTATGGCCAATGTAAATCTTGCTTGTCTAAGTAGACATAAAGAATTCTGTAGCAATCATTCTTGTAAAATATTCTTGCTGATAATATCATGTTTTATAATTTGAAGGTTTTTTTGAGCAATATAATTATGAAAGGTATTTTATAACCAGTCACGTGCTGTGATAGCTGGATCATATTAAAATGAGTTTAAACAAAATTAATAAGAAGATGATTACATAAAGTTTGAAAAGTGTTGTCTACCATAACACACTCATTTTCAAGTATTAATAGTTTTCTTAAAGCTGTATTTTCACACAGAATACATCTTAGATTCCAAAACACATTTGAGAACTCAGTAAAAATACTTTCAGTAAATTATGACCCAGTAATATTTGTGAAAGCATGAAAAAAGGTCACAAGTCTGCATACCAAGCTGCACAGACTTGATGAGGGCAGAGGTTGCATCCGTCTTCTTTATGACTATATTGGATGCCTGGTACAGGGCTCTGGCCATAGTAGTCCTCAGGAAATACTTGCTATATGACTGGACACATGTGAAAGAGTATGATGTCCACATGTCTGTATGGACTAAACATTGAAGCTCTAATGGCATATTTCACTTCCCTCCGGACATGTCACACATCTTTATAACCTACTAGGAGAGTTGTTGTCATTGTTCAGTCACTAAATTGTGTCTAACTCTACGACCCCATGTACTGCAGCATACCAGACTCCTCTGTCCTTCATCGTCTCCTGGAATTTGCTCAAACTCATGTCCACTGAGTCGATGATGCCATCCAACCATCTCAACCTTTGTCATCCCCTTCTCTCCTGCCCTCACTGTTTCCCAACATCAGGGTCTTTTCCAGTGAATTGGTTCTTGGCATCAGGTGGCCAAAGTATTGGAGTGTCAGTTTCAGCATCAGTCCTTCCAATGAATATTCACAGTTGACTTTCTTTAGGATTGACGGGTTTGATCTCCTTGCAGTCCAAGGGATTCTCAAGAGTCTTCTCCAGCATCACAATTTGAAAGCATCAGTGCTTCAGTGCTCAACCTTCTTTATGGCCCTACTCTTACATCCATACATGACTACTGGATAAACCATAGCTTTGACTATATGGACCTTTGCTTTTTAATTCACTGTCTAGGTTTGTCACACCTCGGGTATCATACTTAGGTTTGTCATACCTAGGATATGGTTCTCAAACTTCAGCATCTTCAGAATCAGCTAAAGATGCTACTAATTTTAAAACATTGCGTGGTGAGCCATGCAACACACAATTTCTCCATCTGGGACAGGACCTGAGAATTTGAATTTTTAACAAATGTCCAGGTGATACTGATGCTGCTGGTCCAGGAATCCCACCTTGACAACCACTGATCCATGGCATTATCATTTACATAGGATTCAGTATTATATTTAGCATATGGAGAAGGATGCAAGAAGGAGCAGCAGCAACAGAATAAACTCATTGCCATCTTTTTTGCATTTTATGTGTGTTACACCCCACACTCAAATAAGTGAAAAATACGTTGTGCAAAATAAAAGAGAAAAAAACGTCAAAAGTTAAGGTTTTTGGATTTCGTAAAGAAGCACCGTGGTCTCCTTATTATACATGTTAAGTACCAAAACCACATTTTTTAAACATTTTGCAAAAGTGCATGAAGTAGCATCAATAGATATTTGATTTTTCTCAATCTATACAAACTATCAATTATCTTTCTAAAGCACAACTAGGACTTTCAGTCTAGACAGGATGACATAGACTTATTTCACCCTGCTTCTCCCCACTAAGGACAACTGCAATCCCTGGAAATTATGCAAGAGGCAAATGACAGGGAACTCTGAAAGGTGGTAAGAGGTGAGAGGAAGGTGAACTAATGCAGGCCTCCAGGGTTGAAGGAACAACACGGAAGCAGCAGATTAATGAATTCTACCAAAATAACACAGCATAAGCTCTGAAAATTAAACTGTCATTGGAAACACAACCTGCAAAGTAGGTAAGTACCAGGGCAATAAACCTAAACAGGGTAATCTGCTAAAACAAAAGATTTAAATAGGATATGGAGTTCCCTAACATAACAGACGAAATGTCCAGGGTACAATGAAAAATAACCCGTCATGCCAAGAACCAAGAAAACCACAACTTGAGAAAGACAAGCAACTGATGGTAGCACCAAGATAAATCAGATGTTTTATCTGACAGTGACTTTAAAGCTGTCATCATAAAATGCTTACATGATTATATGCTTAGTGGCTCAGTCGTGTCCAACTTCTTGTGAGCCCATGGACTCTAGCCCAGCAGGCTCTTCAGTTCATGGGATTTTCTAGGCAAGAATACTGGAGTATGTGGCATTTTCCTTCAGGGGATCTTCCCAGCCCAGGGATCAAACCCAAGTTCCCTGCATTGCAAGTGGATTCTTCACCCACTGAGCCATCGGGCTTAGATAATCAGTTATTAATTTTCTTGAAACAGATGGAAAATAGAATTTCAGCAAATAAATAGAAACTGTGAAAAATTCACTAGAAGTTAAGATAACAACAAAAGCAAGAACAAAGCCACAAACAAAACAGATAAATAACAATGACAACAACAAAGCTATCTGGATAGGCTTGATTGTAGAGTGGAGATGACAGAGGGTAGGATCAATGAACTTAAGCAATGATCAGGAGAATTCACCCAAGATGAGCAACAAAGAGGAAATAGATTGAAAAAGAGACTCAGGACCTACAGGAAACTAACAAAAGATCTAATAATTGCATCATTACAGAAAGATTGTAGGTCTGAAGGATTATTCAGTGAAATAATGGCTGAAATATATGTAAAACTGTACTATTTAGAAAAAAAGTAGTAAAAAATTTTTTTCAAGATTGAGGAGGGCTAGGCAAAGAGTTCTTACAACTGACACCAAAAGCATGATCCTCAAAGGAAAAAAAATAGTAAATTGGATTTCAAAATTAAAAACTATTGCTCCATGAAAATGTGAAGAGAATCAAAAAACAAGCTACAGCCTGGGAGAATATGTTTGCAAGCCACACCTGAAAAAAGACTGCTGACTAGAGTATATGAAGAACTGAAAATTCAACAATGAAGAAGGAATCCAGTTCAAAAATGGGCAGGAGACACAAAGAGTCACTTCACTGATAAAGATGCATAGATGGCAAATAAACACATGAAAATATTGTTGCTGTAACAACGGACTGATTCCAAATAGAAAAAGGAGTATGTCAAGGCTGTATATTGTCACTCTGCTTATTTAACTTATATGCAGAGTACATCATGAGAAATGCTGGGTTGGAAGAAGCACAAGCTGGAATCAAGATTGCCTGGAGAAATATCAATAACCTTAGATATGCAGATGATACCACCCTTATGGCAGAAAGTGAAGAGGAACTAAAAAGCCTCTTGATGAAAGTGAAAGAGGAGAGTGAAAAAGTTGGCTAAAAGCTCAACATTCAGAAAACGAAGATCATGGCATCTGGTCCCATCACTTCATGGGAAATAGATGGGGAAACAGTGGCAGACTATTTTTGGGGGCTCCAAAATCACTGCAGATGGTGATCGCAGCCATGAAATTACAAGACGCTTACTCCTTGGAAGGAAAGTTATGACCAATCTAAACAGCATATAAAAAAGCAGAGACATTACTTTGCCAACAAAGGTCCGTCTAGTCAAGGCTATGGTTTTTCTAGTGGTCATCTATGCATGTGAGAGCTGGACTGTGAAAAAGGTGAGTGCAGAAAAATTGATGCTTTTGAACTGTGGTGTTGGAGAAGATTCTTGAGAGTCCTCCCTTGGACTGCAAGGAGATCCAACCAGTCCATCCTAAAGGAGATCAGTCCTGGGTGTTCATTGGAAGGACTGATACTAAGCTGAAACTCCAATACTTTGGCCACCTTATGTGAAGAGTTGACTCACTGGAAAAGATCCTGAGGATGGGAGGGGTTGGGGGCAGGAGGAGAAGGGGCTGACAGAGGATGAGATGGCTGGATGACATCATCGACTCAATAAACATGAGTTTGAGTAAACTCTGGGAGTTGGTGATGGACAGGGAGGCCTGGCGTGCTGTGATTCATGGGGTCGCAAAGAGTCGGACACGGCTGAGCGACTGAACTGAACTGAACTGAACTACCCATTAGGGATGTGCCAATCAAGAACATGATGAAAAATCACCATACACCTCTGAGAACAGCTAAAACAAACAAAAATAGTGAGAATACCAAAGGTTGGTGAGGAAGTACAGAAACTGTATTGCTCCCACATCACTAGTGGCAATGTGAAATGCCACAAGCACTCTGAAATTGTCTGGCAGTATCGTATAAACCTAAACATCCAATTAACATAAAACCCAGTAAACATACTCAGGCATTCATCCCAGAGAAATGAAAACTTACTTTCACAGATAAAACAGTGTACAAAAGTGAAGAGCAATTTTCTTTGTAACAGCCAAGTAACTGGAAATGACTCAGATGTATTTAATCAAATGGATGGTTAAATAGTCTAGGACACACATTCCATGGAATGTTTACTCAGCACTGCACAGTAATGAGCTATTGATATGTGGAACAACTTGATGAATCCCCAGGGGATTACACGAGTCAGTGGAGCGAGTCAATCCCACAATGTTATATACTACATTATTCCATTTGCATGACATTTTTTAAATAAAATTTTGGAAATGAACAGATTAGTGGTTGCCAACAGTTGAGAATGGGAGTTGGTCCGTGGGTATAGTTACCAAAAGACAATTTGATGGATCCTTGTGTTCATTTCCTGACTACGGTGGACACACAAAGCTATACATGGGATAAAGTTACCACACACATGCACACACACACAAGTACAGATAAAGTGTAGATAATCTACGTAAGATGGACGGGTTGTATTAATGTTGAGATTCTGTCTGTAATATGTATGAAATGTAGTTTTACAAAATGTTAACAATGAGGAAATTTCTTACAACTTGCTTATCCAAATAAAATATCTCGATGTGAAAGCACAACAAACCAGTCAGCTGATTTGTTGCTTTTCAAGAGGCATCTGGATGGGGGTCCATTGTTCTGAACCCAAGGAGTCCAAAGTGCCTGGAGACAGGTGTATATCCATCATCAGCCCACAGACACAGAACTGAACCTGAAGTCTTAAGACTTGGCTCAAGAGTGGCTCAGCCGCCCCTCCCACCTCCCTTGGCCTGTTCCACACATTGTTCTAATTAGAGAGCCGTTTCCTCTGCCCAGCTGTTTTCAATCTGGACAAACCACAGTGACGTCCAGCAAGACAACATGGTCCTTCTCATCTTCAGGGAGACCTTGCCCCAAAGCCATATGAGTTAAGTCTTTGGGGCAGTTTTTATGAATTCATTGAAAAGGACAAAACGCCTCCAGCAAACAGATAACATATTGTCCTAGAAAAAGGTTTTATTCTGTAGACTAAATAGTAAGCCACTCTTTATACATATTCTTTCCCATAAATTAAAGCTTACGAGTGACAAGTACTAAGTGAACAAAACCACGCTGACCTGATCTCAGAATGGGATGAATCAGTTTTATAAAATATATAAATTGCAAGTTTTATTCTTGCCTTAATTCATTTTGGCAGCTTCTCTGTTATAAAAATGTTTCTGGGTTGGTTCTGATGATAAAAGTAGGATAGTGTGTGTTCATTTGAAAAGTTGAGAGAAGCAAAAAGAGTGAGGGAAGGAAACCAACTCCATCACAGCCCTGCCTCACGGAATGAACTTCAGTGACTGTTTTATCTTAATTCATCTATTCCTCTGTATGTGTGTGTGTGTGTGTGTGTGTGTGTGTGTGTGTGTGTAACTGGTTTACAACTGCATGCAGCTCTTAAGAACCCTCTCGATGCACTTTACAGGCATGTTCATCAAGGATCCATAACCCTGATCCTGATCCAGGACACTCCTCAGCTTCCAACCAGCCTCCTACCCTACTTCCCAGCAATAACCCCCACTCAAAGTAACCTCTATTCCTATCTATAGACAAAAGAATGATTTTGCCTCTTTTGGTATTTCATAGCAGTGGACTGTGTGCTTTTGTGGCAGACTGCAATGTTTCAACATGAGGTTAGTCAGGCTTGCCCTGTTGCAAATATTGGTTTGTTCTTTCCCCCACTGTGGGCTATTCTGATGTGTTAACAGTCAAAGTTTCATTCACCCCTCTTGGGGGACAAGTCTGGAGGCTGATCTCACCATGGGGCTATTGTGAACAAGGCTGCTTTTGGTAGACATGAGCTCTCCCATCTATTGTCTACCTATCTGAAAGTAAAATGACTAAGCCAGGAGGGTGTATATGTTCACTTAGGTGATGCCACTAATTTTTGAGAGCTCCCATGCTTCCCATTCTTGCTGACACTATGTGTCCTTTTAATTTTAGTCAGCAGTGATAAATAATTGTAATTCAAAAGAAAAGCATAGTGAGTCTAGAATTTTGTATCACATTACATCATGGTCTTTCACACAGACTATTTCTTGTCCTCATGGGATCCTTTCATTGTTTTAATCTCAGAGAGCAGGATTAGCTTTAAGAAGAAAAGCAAAAACATCTTACAGAAAGGACTTTCTTTTTTTTTTTTTTTTTTTTTGAAAGATAAAATTTTATTCTTCATATATTGTGTTATCATCCAGCAGATGACAAGAAGACATAAAGCTTAAATTTATTCCACAACTGAGGGCTTTCCCCCCTAAAATCCATAACCCTCTCTTATTTTTTATTTATTTTTTCTTTTCATTTTCATTTCTTTTTTTTTTTTTTTTTTATTAGTTGGAGGCTAATTACTTCACAACATTTCAGTGGGTTTTGCCATACATTGATATGAATCAGCCATGGATTTACACGTATTCCCCATCCCGATCCCCGCTCCCACCTCCCTCTCCACCCGATTCCTCTGGGTCTTCCCAGTGCACCAGGCCCGAGCACTTGTCTCATGCATCCCACCTGGGCTGGTGATCTGTTTCACCCTAGATAATATACATGCTGTTCTTTTGAAATATCCCACCCTCACATTCTCCCACAGGGTTGAAAAGTCTGTTCTGTATTTCTGTGTCTCTTTTTCTGTTTTGCATATAGGGTTATCGTTACCACCTTTCTAAATTCCATATACATGTATTAGTATGCTGTAATGTTCTTTATCTTTCTGGCTTACTTCACTCTGTATAAGGGGCTCCAGCTTCATCCATCTCATTAGGACTGGTTCAAATGAATTCTTTTTAATGGCTGAGTAATATTCCATGGTGTATATGTACCACAGCTTCCTTATCCATTCATCTGCTGATGGGCATCTAGGTTGCTTCCATGTCCTGGCTATTATAAACAGTGCTGCGATGAACATTGGGGTGCACGTGTCTCTTTCAGATCTGGTTTCCTCAGTGTGTATGCCCAGAAGTGGGATTGCTGGGTCATATGGCAGTTCTATTTCCAGTTTTTTAAGAAATCTCCACACTGTTCTCCATAGCGGCTGTACTAGTTTGCATTCCCACCAACAGTGTGAGAGGGTTCCCTTTTCTCCACACCCTCTCCAGCATTTATTGCTTGTAGACTTTTGGATAGCAGCCATCCTGACTGGCGTGTAATGGTACCTCATTGTGGTTTTGATTTGCATTTCTCTAATAATGAGTGATGTTGAGCATCTTTTCATGTGTTTGTTAGCCATCTGTATGTCTTCTTTGGAGAAATGTCTGTTTAGTTCTTTGGCCCATTTTTTGATTGGGTCATTTATTTTTCTGGAATTGAGCTGCAGGAGTTGCTTGTATATTTTTGAGATTAATCCTTTTCTGTTTCTTCATTTGCTATTATTTTCTCCCAATCTGAGGGCTGTCTTTTCACCTTACTTATAGTTTCCTTTGTAGTGCAAAAGCTTTTAAGTTTCATTAGGTCCCATTTGTTTAGTTTTGCTTTTATTTCCAATATTCTGGGAGGTGGGTCATAGAGGATCTTGCTGTGATTTATGTCGGAGAGTGTTTTGTCTATGTTCTCCTCTAGGAGTTTTATAGTTTCTGGTCTTACATTTAGATCTTTAATCCATTTTGAGTTTATTTTTGTGTATGGTGTTAGAAAGTGTTCTAGTTTCATTCTTTTACAAGTGGTTGACCAGTTTTCCCAGCACCACTTGTTAAAGAGGTTGTCTTTTTTCCATTGTATATCCTTGCCTCCTTTGTCAAAGATAAGGTGTCCATAGGTTCATGGATTTATCTCTGGGCTTTCTATTCTGTTCCATTGATCTATATTTCTGTCTTTGTGCCAGTACCATACTGTCTTGATGACTGTGGCTTTGTAGTAGAGTCTGAAGTCAGGCAGGTTGATTCCTCCAGTTCCATTCTTCTTTCTCAAGATTACTTTGGCTATTCGAGGTTTTTTGTATTTCCATACAAATTGTGAAATTCTTTGGTCTAGTTCTGTGAAAAATACCGTTGGTAGCTTGATAGGGATTGCATTGAATCTATAGACTGCTTTGGGTAGAATAGCCATTTTGACAATATTGATTCTTCCAATCCATGAACACGGTATGTTTCTCCATCTGTTTGTGTCCTCTTTGATTTCTTTCATCAGTGTTTTATAGTTTTCTATGTATAGGTCTTTTGTTTCTTTAGGTAGATATACTCCTAAATATTTTATTCTTTTTGTTGCAATGGTGAATGGTATTGTTTCCTTAATTTCTCTTTCTGTTTTTTCATTGTTAGTATATAGGAATGCAAGGGATTTCTGTGTGTTAATTTTATATCCTGCAACTTTACTATATTCATTGATTAGCTCTAGTAATTTTCTGGTAGAGTCTTTAGGGTTTTCTATGTAGAGGATCATGTCATCTGCAAACAGTGAGAGTTTCACTTCTTCTTTTTCTATGTGGATTCCTTTTACTTCTTTTTCTTCTCTGATTGCTGTGGCTAAAACTTCCAACACTATGTTGAATAGTAGTGGTGAGAGTGGGCACCCTTGTCTTGTTCCTGATTTCAGGGGAAATGCTTTCAATTTTTCACCACTGAGGGTGATGCTTGCTGTGGGTTTGTCATATATAGCTTTTATTATGTTGAGGTATGTTCCTTCTATTCCTGCTTTTTGGAGAGTTTTAATCATAAATGAGTGTTGAATTTTGTCAAAGGCTTTCTCTGCATCTATTGAGATAATCATATGGTTTTTATCTTTCAATTTGTTAATGTGGTGTATTACATTGATTGATTTGTGGATATTAAAGAATCCTTGCATTCCTGGGATAAAGCCCACTTGGTCGTGGTGTATGATTTTTTTAATATGTTGTTGGATTCTGTTTGCTAGAATTTTGTTAAGGATTTTTGCATCTATGTTCATCAGTGATATTGGCCTGTAGTTTTCTTTTTTTGTGGCATCTTTGTCTGGTTTTGGAATTAGGGTGATGGTCTGCTCATAGAATGAGTTTGGAAGCTTACCTTCATCTGCAATTTTCTGGAAGAGTTTGAGTAAGGTAGGTGTTAGCTCTTCTCTAAATTTTTGGTAGAATTCAGCTGTGAAGCCATCTGGTCCTGGGCTTTTGTTTGCTGGAAGATTTTTTATTACAGTTTCGATTTCCTTGCTTGTGATGGGTCTGTTAAGATCTTCTATTTCTTCCTGGTTCAGTTTTGGAAAGTTATATTTTCTAAGAATTTGTCCATTTCATCCAAGTTGTCCATTTTATTGGCATAGAGCTGCTGGTAGTAGTCTCTTATGATCCTTTGTATTTCAGTGTTGTCTGTTGTGATCTCTCCATTTTCATTTCTAATTTTGTTAATTTGGTTCTTCTCTCTTTGCTTCTTAATGAGTCTTGCTAATGGTTTGTCAATTTTGTTTATTTTTTCAAAAAACCAGCTTTTAGCTTTGTTGATTTTTGCTATGGTCTCTTTAGTTTCTTTTGCATTTATTTCTGCCCTGATTTTTAAGATTTCTTTCCTTCTGCTAACCCTGGGGTTCTTCATTTCTTCCTTCTCTAATTGCTTTAGGTGTAGAGTTAGGTTATTTATTTGGCTTTTTTCTTGTTTCTTGAGGTAAGCCTGTAATGCTATGAACCTTCCCCTTAGCACTGCTTTTACAGTATCCCATAGGTTTTGGGTTGTTGTGTTTTCATTTTCATTCATTTCTATGCATATTTTGATTTCTTTTTTGATTTCTTCCTTGACTTGTTGGTTATTCAGAAGCGTGTTATTTAGCCTCCATATGTTTGAAGTTTTAACAATTTTTTTCCTGTAATTGAGATCTAATCTTACTGCACTGTGGTCAGAAAAGATGACTGGAATGATTTCAATTTTTTTGAATTTTCCAAGACCAGATTTATGGCCCAGGATGTGATCTATTCTGGAGAAGGTTCCGTGTGCACTTGAGAAAAAGGTGAAGTTGATTGTTTTGGGGTGAAATGTCCTATAGATATCAATTAGGTCTAGCTGGTCCATTGTGTCACTTAAGGTTTGTGTTTCCTTGTTAATTTTCTGTTTAGTTGATCTATCCATAGTTGTGAGTGGGGTATTAAAGTCTCCCACTATTATTGTGTTAGTATTAATTTCCTCTTTCATACTCGTTAGCGTTTGCCGTACATATTGCGGTGCTCCTATGTTGGGTGCATATATATTTATAATTGTTATATCTTCTTCTTTGATTGATCCTTTGATCATTATGTAGTGTCCTTCTTTGTCTCTTTTCACATCCTTTATTTGAAAGTCTATTTTATCTGATATGAGTATTGCGACTCCTGCTTTCTTTTGGTCTCCGTTTGCATGAAATATTTTTTTCCAGCCCTTCACTTTTAGTCTGTATGTGTCTCTTGCTTTGAGGTGGGTCTCTTGTAGACAGCATATATAGGGGTCTTGTTTTTGTATCCATTCAGCCAATCTTTGTCTTTTGGTTGGGGCATTCAACCCATTTACATTTAGGGTAATTATTGATAGGTGTGGTCCCATTGCCATTTACTTTGTTGTTTTGGGTTCACGTGTATACAACCTTTCTGCATTTCCTGTCCAGAGAAGATCCTTTAGCATTTGTTGAAGAGCTGGTTTGGTGGTGCTGAATTCTCTCAGCTTTTGCTTATCTGTAAAGCTTTTGAATTCTCCTTCATATCTGAATGAGATCCTTGCTGGATACAGTAATCTAGGTTGTAGGTTATTCTCTTTCATTACTTTCAGTACGTCCTGCCATTCGCTTCTGGCCTAAAGGGTTTCTATTGATAGATCAGCTGTTATCCTTATGGGAATCCCTTTGTGTGTTATTTGTTGTTTTTCCCTTGCTGCTTTTAATATTTGTTCTTTGTGTTTGATCTTTGTTAATTTGATTAATATGTGTCTTGGGGTGTTTCGCCTTGGGTTTATCCTGTTTGGGACTCTCTGGGTTTCTTGGACTTGGGTGGCTATTTCCTTCCCCATTTTAGGGAAGTTTTCAGCTATTATCTCCTCGAGTATTTTCTCATGGCCTTTCTTTTTGTCTTCTTCTTCTGGAACTCCTATGATTTGAATGTTGGGGCGTTTCACAGTGTCCCAGAGGTCCCTGAGGTTGTCCTCATTTCTTTTGATCCTTTTTTCCTTTTTCCTCTCTGCTTCATTTATTTCCACCATTTTATCTTCTACCTCACTTATCCTATCTTCTGCCTCTGTTATTCTACTCTTGGTTCCCTCCAAAGTGTTTTTGATCTCATTCATTGCATTATTCATTTTTAATTGACTCTTTTTTATTTCTTCTAGGTCTTTATTAAACATTTCTTGTATCTTTCCAATCTTTGTTTCCAGGCTATTTATCTGTAACTCCATTTTGTTTTCAAGATTTTGGATCATTTTTATTATCATTATTCTAAATTCTTTTTCAGGTAGATTCCCTATCTCCTCCTCTTTTGTTTGACTTGGTGGGCATTTTTCATGTTCCTTTACCTGTTGTGTATTTCTTTGCCTTTTCATCTTGTTTAGATTGCTGTGTCTGGAGTGGGCTTTCTGTATTCTGGAGGTCTGTGGTTCCTTTTTATTGTGGAGGATTAACCCAGTGGGTGGGGTTAGACAATTGGCTTGTCAAGGTTTCCTGGTTAGGGAAGCTTGCGTCAGTGTTCTGGTGCGTGGAACTTGGGATTTCTTCTCTTTGGAGAGCAAAGCAGTGCCCAGTAATGAGTTTTGAGATGGGTCTATGTGTTAGGTGTGACCTTGGGCAGCCTGTATGTTGATGTTCCTGCGTTGCTGGAGAATTTGCGTGGTATGCCTTGCTCTAAAACTTATTGGCTCTTGGGTGGTGGTTGGTTTCAGTGTAGGTATGAAGACTTTTGGACAGTCACTTATTACTTAAAGTTCCATGTAGTCAGGAGTTTTCTGGTGTTCTCAGGTTTTGGGCTTAAGTCTCCTGCCTCTGGATTTCAGTTTTATTCTTCCTGTAGTCTCAGGACTTCTCCAACTATACAGCCCTGATAAGAAAACTTCTAGGTTAATGGCTAAAAGATTCTCCCCCGTTAGGGACACCCAGAGAGGTTCACAGAGTTACATGAAGAAGAGGAGAGGGAGGAGGGAGATAGAGATGAGCAGGAGGAGAAAAAGGGGGACTCAAGAGGAGAGAGACAGATCTACACAGCTGTCTGTTCCCAGAGTGTTCTCCGTAGCCCAGTCACCTACAAAGATTCACAGAATTGGATTGGGAAGAGAAGGGGAAAGGAGGAAATAGAGGTGTTCTGAGGTAGAAAACAGAGAGTCAAGATTGGGAGAGAATAATCTTCGGTTTAAAAATAGGGCTTCTCTTCTTTTTTTTTTTTTTTGTAAGGTTATAGTATATTGAAAATGAAAATTAAGGAGTAGTAGAGGAGTACTAGAGGACTTTAAAAGAAATAAGAGAAAAAGAAAAATAGAAAATAGAAGAGAAAAGGGAAAGAAAAATAAAGAAGAAAAAAGAAAAAAAAAAAGAAAGAAAAAGAAAAAAAAAAGAAAGAAAAAAAATTTTTTTTTCCCCTAATTAAAAAAATCGTAAAAATCTATGGAAATGAAAGTTAAGGAGTAATGGGGGAGTAATAGGGGATTTTAAAGGAAAATAAAAGAGAAAAAATAAAAAAGAAAAAAGAAAAAAAAAGAGAGAAAAAAGTAAAATTATATCTAGGAATTTCTCTGGAGCTGTTGCGGTCAGTGTGGGTTCGGCTCAGTTTCAGATAGCTCCTCGTTCCAGCTTACCCTTCTCGATATCTACAGGCCCCTTCCGGTGTATTCGGTGTTTTCTAGAGGGATTTTAATCTGTTGCACCAGTCCCTTCTGAAGCGGTTCCCTTTGTTTATTTGGCTTCTGTTTGCCGGTCTCTTCAGAGCCTCATTTCCGCCCTGACACAGGCGGGCGGAGGTGGACTCTTATTCAGGTAGCTAGTTCCGTCGCTCTGCGGGGAGGGGCTGGCTCTGCAGGGCGGGGCTGGCGCTGTGGGGACGGGCTTGCGCCGCGGGTACGGGTTGGGGCTGCCGGGAGGGGCTGACGCTGCTTTCTCCGTCTGCGCTGCTCAGGCTCCCGGCTGTTCTATATGGAGCGCGCCCCGTGCTGCGCGAGGTTCCAGCCCTCGGGTGTTCCACAAAAGCGCAGAACGAAAAGCTGCGCCTGCTCTGTGCCTTCCCCGTCAGAGCGGTCCAGGCAGCCAGGGGCTTGGTGGGCGCACTCTCCCCAGGTGTGGCGCGCCCCCTCCCTTCCGCGGACCCAGTCTCAGTTTCCGCTGGCGCCAGTCGGGTGCGCGCGCCTTCTGCCCTCCGCGTCCCCAGCCCCAGTCCCCGCCCGCGCCGGTCGGGTGCCTGCGCCCTGTGTCTCGCGGCGACCTTCCCCTCCCCCCTGCCTCCTGCCTCCGGCTGGGCCGGTCCGCAGCCTGCGAGCTCTTCTCTGGACCCTCTCGGTCTCTTTGTTCTGCGAACGGCCGGCAGTGTGTTCGGGCCGGTTAATTTACTCTCTCTGTTTTGGTCTCCCACAGTTCAAGTTGGCAACTCACAGAAGCTCCCTCCGATTGTCCTCAGGGCACTCAGGCCCGGACCCTACCCCAAGCAATGCCGCCTAAGACTTCCCGGGACGATCTCCGTCCTTAGCTCTTTTGTCTCACTTTTTATCTTTTATATTTTGTCCTACCTCCTTTTGAAGACAATGGGCTGCTTTTCTGGGCGCCTGATGACCTCAGCTAGCGATCAGAAGTTGTTTTGCGAATTTTGCTCTGCGTTCAGTTATTCTTTTGATGAATTTGTAGGAGAGAAAGTGGTCTCCCCGTCCTACTCCTCCGCCATCTTGGCTCCTCCTCAGAAAGGACTTTCAAAAAATATCTAAAGGGTTACTATTAGTATCACAGACAGTGTGAGCATGGGGTGGGATGTACAGGGCTTCCCAGGTGGCGCTAGTGGTAAAGAATCCCCCTGCCAATAGACATTGGATCCCTGCATCATTAAGAGGATCCCCTGGAGGAGGGCATGACAACCCAATCCAGTATTCTTGCCTGGAGAATCCCACAGACAGAGGAGTCTCATAGGCTACAGTCCATAGGGTTGCACAGAGTTGGACACGATTGAATCAACTTAGCACACATGTGTATTCTGTACGGAATATGTTTTATCAAAAAAATTACCATGCTTTGTTGGGCCTTAACTTACAAAACATTTCTCAAAAAAATGATATTTTAAAGGCATTTCAAATTAGTATATGATGATTCACATGATAAGATATATAAGGTTGTACAAAGGTAATAGAAACTTTCTGTAGAAACATTCTTAATCATTTTGAATTGGTTTTTGCTTTGTTTTTTACTCAAAATTTTATGTGGACATCTATGATTGATAATAGAATTAATATTCTACCACAAAATTAATAAAAATGATTCAAAAAATCTTCATGTAAAACCTGCCAGAACCTAAAATTTAATTATCGATATGCTATATTAAGAACTCTACTTATACCATTTTCATTATGTATGCAGCATTATTTTGTTGCTGTTTTATTTCTTTTCTTCCTTTGTTAATTTTTTTCTAGTTTAGAGATTTCTCTTTGTTTCCTTTTTGTGGCTTTGTTTTTGTACACATACACATTTTCTCTGCTACTAAATAGCTCTTTTATGTATTAAAGAGAATGGGCTTCCCTGGTGACTCTGGTAAAGAACCCACCTGCCAGTGCAGGAGACACAGGAGATGGGGGTTCAATCCCTGGGTCGTGAAGATCCCCTGGAGAAGGAAATGGCAGCCCACTCCAGCATTCTTGCCTGGGAAATCCCATGGATAGAGGAGCCTGGTGAACTATAGCCCATGGGGTTGCAAAAAAGTCGGACACAACTTAGTGACTAAAAAACAACAACAATTAAAGAGAGTACAAGAAGGCATACAAAAATTGTCTCAATCTACAAGGATATGCATCTGGAAACCTTCTTCTTGGGGAGAAGTATAGATATAAACATACATTTTTATTAACTTGCAAATTTTGAAGCTCTCTGATTCAATTATGTACTCTAAGCAGGGGGATAACTCTGAGCAATAAATACTGAGGTTTACTAGTTCCTGCTAGGTGATTACCTTTTAAGCCTGTGGTTGTCTGGGACCCATCTACTTCAGACTGTATATTTCATTTCATACCTTCTCTGTAGTTACTACAGAGTGAATTGGATCTCCTGCTCTGTTGCCAACACGGGGAGTTGTGAAATTAGTCACAGTCACTTGCTTTCCTTTGATATTCACTTGATTTAGAGGCAAGACCAAATCTACATTTTCCCTCATCTGGGGATACTGCAAAAAGCCCTACTGCATTTTATTCCAGAAGATTCTTAATGTTAACACCCTCTTATAGCTGGTAAGGTTGCTCATCGTCTATGTGCCTTATGAACACACTTTAGAATTATTTCAACTCAGTCACTTCTTTTTTGGATGCTCACTCCCTGCCCCAACTCTCATCATTCCCTCTCCAGTAAAGACAGACTGCAGTATAAAAAAGCAAACAGACTATAGCTTTTCAAGTTGAGAATGCACTCAGTCACTTTTCATCCTGGAGATTTTATAAATGATTATTTAAGGAATTCAGTTGTTTGGTACCTCTAGATCAACCAAATAGAATATTTTAGTCCTAATGAAAAGAAACCCTTGACTCAGTCATCCCAATATTTTGTCTACAAGATAACCACCCCCACAAAAAACCTTAAAATAATGTCTTAAGGTACAGAAACATATTTTATGTGTTCCCACATATACAGCTTCCAAGGAAACTGAGACAAGAAAAATAGCAGAATTAGGTCAGTTGTCTCTAAGGCACATAATGTGTGCTATGGTGTAAAAAGCTTTGTGAGCTCTTGGACACTTGGCTGAGATTGTATTTTCATAGCTGTTAAGATGAATATTCATAATATGTCAAACTCAAAAGACCCACTACCGAGTGAGTCATCATCTCCTCCAACCCGTTTCTCCCCTGGATTATTCCCATTCCTATCAGAGCATCTCCTGGAGGGCAGACCTTTGGCCAGCAGCTGGAGTGCAGTCACCCTGACAGGGCATGAGGCTCACTGGGATGGATTCACCCTTAGTCTAGCAGAATGTTGAGGGCATTACTCCACAAAGAACATTTCTTTCTAGAGATTGTTCTAAAAGTCCCTTGTGTTGGGGGTAAATTACAGACTAATTGGGATCAGGAGATGTCTTTCCTGCCCTCCATTCTGGTCCATGACAGTTTGTATGCTCTTGTTTCTGAAGGGGGAACTGACAAAATCGATACAGAGCTGTAGTCCTGTCATCCTGTGACAGTAGGATAAGTTTCCAGGACAGAGACTTTCACTTAGGAAACAAGCAAGTTCCAGGTGGACTACAGGTGGTTTGGAATACATAAGGGTTGATTTCCAGTGCTTGGGAATGAGACTGTAAGCCCATGTGTCATGAAGATTTCACATTAGAGTGTACAGTAAGTATTATAGCAAAAGAGATGGCCAAGTTTAGGACAAAGAGAAAAAATGGAGGTTGGAGTTAAGAATATTTTGACTTAAAAAAAAATAGAGGTTGTCAGATAGTTAAGCACCATGCTGTAGAGGGCAAGAGTATTGTAGGTTATCTGAATCTTCTAATGGTAACAACTGAAGTGTATGTTATTTTACACATATCTTTATATTCTCCACTCCTTTTACCAGAAAGAAAATAAATACTTAAGGATTATGATGATAGTAGTTTGAGGAATGGAATCAATTTTTGTAAGCAAGCTGATTTTTTTTTTTCATGCATTCATCATACAGTTAAGAATGGACAAAACTCCTCCTGTAGAGGGGCCATGTGGTCCCATTGTGTGGAAACACAGTCTGAGAAAAAAGCAAAGATGGGGGCACTGCCACACGTGGCCAGTAAGATGGAAAGTCTGGATCATGCAGAGCCCTTCTTCTTCTCTTCCCCAAGAAGGAGCATCCAAAGAGTTCCCCAGAATGATGACTCATTTCAAATGGTTCTGGCATCTGCCCTTCCTTTTCACAATCACCACAGTGATTCTCTAATAACTGCCTTTTCCAAGGGTTAATTTAATGTATCCACTGTAACTGATTCCTCCCCTTGGACCTATCATATATGTCATTGTCAGATTCATGTTCTGAAAATACCAATATACTGGTGGCTGAATAGCCACTACTCTTCTGTTTAAAAAAGTTTAATCCATATTAGCAAATACATGTCACTATATTTATGCTTTGCAAATATTTGATATTCTGAAATGATATCTCAGTGACCTGATCACCAAGAGAGATACAGAAAGTGATTTTTATCCTGTGAACCAAGGTTTTCACCCTGTATGATTCCAACTCTATGACATTCTGAAATAGTCAAAACGACGGAGACAGCAAAAAGATCAGTCGTTGCCAGGTGGGAGGAACAGATGGAGAGATGAGTAGTTAGAGCATAGAGGGATTTTAGGGCATAAGATTATTTGAAGGGCTTCCCAGGTGGCTCAGTGGTAAAGAACCCACTTGCCAATGAAGGAGACACAAGAGATGCAGGTTCAATCCCTGGGTCAGGAAGTTCCCCTGGAGAAGGCAATGGCAACCCACTCTAGTGTTCTTGCCTGGGAAATCCCATGGACAGAGGAACCTGGTGGGCTACAGTCCATGGGGGTTGCATAGAGTCAGAGATGACTCAGCCACTGGGCACAACAACACAACACAAAAATTATTCTTATGATACAATAAAAGAGGACAGATACATGTTGTTATACATTTGTGAAAATCCTCAGAATGCACAATACTGAGAGTGAATCCCGAGGTTAACTGGATTTTGAGTAGTTCAGTGTCAGCACATTGACTGTAACAAGTGTACCACCTGGTGGGGATTGTTGACAGTGGGGAGGCTGGGGGGCGGGCAGGGATTTACCTTTTTCTGTACCTTAACTTCGCTTTGCTGAGAACCTAAAACTTCCCTAAAGATGAAGTCTGTTTAACAAATAGCACAAGTTAAATAAAAATAACCTTGTTTTATTAAATAATAGTACACAAAATGGTGTTTTTAATCCACTGACTGCATATCTTCCTTCCAACCAAATATCCCATCACACACTTTAAAAAATCGAACTGGTAAGATTCTTCAAAGTGTTTGTGAAATCATTTTATTCCCAGATTGTTAAAGATTTTATTCAATTTGCTTTTCATGCCTGAAATGGCTTTTAGTTTATTCAGAGGACACAACTAGTTCTCCAGGGTGCAGGCAGTATGGTCTCAAAGGTCTGTTTTCCACATGACATGGAAACATGACTCTCATTAGTGATTATAGGGGCTTGGGGCACGTGCTGAAGCTTAAATACACACACAAATTGTTAGATTTCATAGAAATGATTTCCTCTTATTATGTCATAAATCATGATTATTTCTAGTGTCATCTGTGATTTTGTGGACTAATGTGATACGTGATGCTCTGGAGCTTTCTGAAAGCTGCGTGGAGAATAGAGTTGCCAGCTGTGGGGCGACTGGAGCCTTCAGTCTGCGTGTGTTTCCAGCACAGGGCTACAGATTTGCATGTGCAGCTGTCTCTAAGAATTCTGATTGCCCAGCACCCATGGTAAAATAATACTAGTACCCATCTGGTTAATTAACTATTTGAATGAGCAGAGCATATTTGTTACAGGCCAAATCTGAGTTTCCAAGTTTGCACATACACACACCCACACAAACTTGGCGGATACCATTGAATATGTTTTCAGTGTCCAGGTTTTTCTGTTCCATTTTTGTAGTTTAGAAATGACCTGAGTTCTCATCCTCACAAGATATTAGAGGATGACTCAGCAACAGGTCTAGAGCTTCATGAATCTCAGATCCGCCTATGGTGCAGATAGTGTTGCATTTTAAAGTCCTCATTGCCTTCATATCTGTATGTCACAGATAACTGTTGAAAAATAGCCGTGAATACCAGCCCACATCAGGTGCTGGAAGACCCGTAAAAAGCCCACACTACTACCCCAGTTGTTGTTCCTCTTGCACGATCTGAGGGCGAAATCTCTCACCTGCTTGCTCTGGCCTGACTGTATATGATGTTAGTGTTGTAACAAGTGACCTCCATATGAATTATTATGTTGACTCAACTGTATGTTGCAGGAAGGTATCAAATAATAAGATCTAGACCTGATTCTCTAGCAAAATAGCAAGAGTTAGGAGAGGTGGGCTATGTTTTTTCATAGCAATGCTTCTAGATAGACAAAAGATATATCTGTTTGAGGTATCTCTCTATGTTCTACAATTCAATATGCTTTCAATTCTGCAGGGTAGTGTAGCATGGAAACACTCCTTTCATTTAGCCCACATTTCAAAATGTGTTTATACACTTTTTTTTTTGCATTTTTAAATGGTGATTTGCAACATGTTTAGAAAGAAAAATTTCCAGACTTATTTACTATTCTTTATTAATTCTGAAATATGTCATGTATTTCAAATATATCACAACAAAAAGTCCACATAATGGCTTAAAGAAGAAAATTAGGGCAGCTACCCATATACTCATCACCACACTTTAGAATCATAATCATGCCAAGGTGTTTGAGGCCCTGACAACACAGGAACACCCTCTTCAGATGGCTCATTGGTAAAGAATCCATTTGCCAATGTAGGAGACATGGGTTTGATCCCTGGGTGGGGAAGATCTCTTGGAAGAGGAAATGGCAGTCCACTTCAGTATTCTTGCCTGGGAAACCCCATAGACAGAGGAGCCTGAAGGGCTGCAGTCCATAGGGTTGCAAGGGAGTAGGACACAACTTAGCAACTGAGCTCACACACACACACAATAGATATCCAATACTTACCACATTTAGATAAGCAGTGATTGGCACATTGTTGAATGGCTCAGGGTTTCCTGGTGATCTTCAGTGACATCTGGCCTAGGTTTCTCTTTAGCCCTCGATCTATTTCTGAGCTCCCTACTCCTTTCATGGTGTATTTTAGTGTTCTTGAATTCTCATCAAGATAGCTTCCTCTTAATTCTTGATACCTCTTGAAGGTAGATGCCCTCACTGCCATCCTAACCTAGTTCCTCTTCAGAAATGTTTTGGATACCTTTGACCCTTTGCTTTTTCATATAAATTGACTAAACAGATTATGCAGTTCATGAAACAGTGGCTGGAACTTTGGTGCAATTACACTGATTTAGGGAACAGTTGACAAACCTAGATATTATATTCAAAAACAGAGACATCACTTTCCCACAAAGGTCCATATAGTCAAAGCTATAGTGTTTCCAGTAGTTGTGTATATATGTAAGAACTGGACCATAAAGAAGGCTGAGCACCAAAGAATTGATGCTTTTGAATTGTGGTGCTGGAGAAGACTCTTGAGAGTCCCTAGACAGCAAGAAGATCAAACCAGTCAATCCTAAATGAAGTCAACCATGAATATTCGTTGGAAAGACTGATGCTAAAGCTCCAATACTTTGAAAACCTGATGCAAAGAGCCAATTCACTAGAAATGACCCTGGGAAAGATTGAAGGCTGGAGGAGAAGGGGACAACAGAGAATGAGATGGTTGGATGGCATCACCAACTCAATGGACATGAATCTGAACAAACTCTGGGAGATAGTGGAGGACAGGGAAACCTGGCGTGCTGCCATCCATGGGTTTGCAAAGAGCTGGACACATCTTAGTGACTGAACAAAAAGAAAGATGAAACAGGATGGCTATTATAGGGGTTTTGTAGATGGTATCTATTGAATTAAAGAAGTCCTCTCTGTTCTCAATTTGCCAATGTTTTTATCATTAGTGATTGTTCAATTTTATCACATACTTTTTCTGCATTAATAAGGTGATCACTTGGCTCATTTCTGTTTATTTGTTGATGTGTTGTTACCTTAATTATTTTTCTTATTTACAGTTGAAAATTTACAGTTGATCCTATATTGGTTTTTTGTTGTTGTTGTTGTTTGTACATTCTGATGTACTTCTGAGATTGGATACCAGTTGATCCTATATTGGTTTTTTGTTGTTGTTGTTGTTTGTACATTCTGATGTACTTCTGAGATTGGATACCAGATTTCCTCACTTCTATTGCATATTCTGATTGTGCTGGTAAGGCATCATTTGTCCCATAAAATACTTTAAGACCACCTGCTCTTTTCATGAATGCTGGAAAGATTTCTGGGAGAGGAATTAGGCTTTCTATATGTTTGGTAGATTGCACAAAATTCTCTGAGAGTGTTATTTTCTTGGTGGAAATGCTAGGAATTGTTGAGTTAATTTCTTTAGTAAGGGTTGCTTACACTTATGTGTCCTCTTGAGATAGCATTTTGTTAAGATGATTTTATGGATCCAATCGTTTGTTTGCTGATTTATGCTGTTATAAACAACCCTCTAACTAGATTGTTTTTTGTGTTTTGTAGGATGCAATTTTTCAAATTTATTTTAGGTTTTAGGTGTGTCTTTTGTAAAAAGCATATGGCTGGGTATTTTTAACTGATCCTGACAATCTTTGTTTTTAACTGGATGACTCAGTTTTTTCCCCTTTATGGAGTTTACTGTATATTTAGATTTATTTCTGCCATCACATTCTTACTTTTTCTGTTTTACTTTTCTTCATCCAGTCATTGTGTGTATTAGTTGGGGAGTTTATCCATATATTTTTCTCTGTCTTGTTAAAAATTATAAATTGAAAGTTTGATTTTTTTCTTCAGGGCTTTGATTATATTTATGCTGTGAAAAATTTTAATTATATTCTTTTAAAATTGCTCCTTCAGATTTCCATTTCATCCTTTCAGATCACCAAGTGACTTGATTTCAGTTCAGTACTTTGAGTTTCAAAGTTCATTATGCCGTGTAACTCATGAATGGGAGGCTAGTTTTCCAGGTGAGGGTTCCTTGTGGCCTGGACTGTGAGCATCTTCCATGGTGGGTTCCTGTTTACTTTTGCCAAGAGCCTGAGGCAAGTAGCTGACCTTCAGTTCACATCTCAGTTGGGTGGTTCCTGGACCTCCTGAGTAGTGTAAACATGAGCTTTCAAAATGCATTCCAGGTGCATGTCCATGGTTTCAAATTCTACCAACTTTTCTTCTTCCCTGTATTTCAGACTAAGTATTTTAGTGTTGTCTTCTATGCATACACTTCATATTGTTTTAAATAAATTAAGTGTGTTTGATAGTTTTGCCCATAATTTCATGTTTCTTGCAAGAGATTTACCCATTTCTTATTCTCTCCACCATGCTGGCCTTATAGAAACCTAGGTGTGTGTCTTACACAATCAGTCTACACAACCCAGCTAGAAGCTAAAAACATTTAAAGCCACTAGAACATCTGAACTGTTAACCATTTGCTTATATCTGCCATGCCCCTAACAACTCATGAAATTCTAAAATCTTTTGTGTTATTCCATTCCTATTTCACCTATGCTAGCACAGTTGGTTAGCAAAATCTGTTTATTGCCCTAACAATTATAGAATGTTTGGCTGCCTCAGTTATGCAATTATCTGGGTTCTCCAGTAGCAATGAGGACAAGTGAAATAATTGTCTACTGTGTAGATACAAAGGTCATCTTACAGTCAGTTATTCATGCAATACTCGGATGCCCAAAATCACTATTAGCATATGTTAGGATAAGATGAATGTATTATCATATATTTCATTACTATATGAGAGATGTGAAAGTCAGGCTACACAACCACCAAATAAAACAAAGGCTGAATTTAGAAAATTTCTCGTTTCCCATATTGAGGAAGCTGCATTTTCACAATAACTTTATAACTGTACAGTAATATATAAAATACTGTGTTACTTCCCATGCTTGAGAATATAGAAAATAGTTGTTGTTTTTTTTTAAATTCTAAAGCACATTTATTTTGGTAAGTAATGAAGTCCTAACTCATCAAGAAATGGACAACTTTCTAAATAAATATTTCCTTTCATCACCCTAAGATATTATTTCTTGCCTTTGGCCAAACCCATCCTTATAATTTTTCCTCCAAATCTCTCGAAGTGTCAAAACCACACTGGAAAGTATGTCTGTCTAAGAACTGGTGAAGCCTAGCTAACACACTGGATTAAGCCTTAAGCTGGAATATGATGACATACCGAGGAATTCAGCAGCGTGTGAGAACAACCACAGGGCACTGCTCTGCTCTCTGTGCCTGGAAGATGCCCCAGGGTCATCTCTGCTTCGCTGTGACTTGTCTTTGCTGGGTTATCCCTTCGTTCTTTCTTTCTGTGCCCTTCTAGTGTCAAGAAAGCGAACGACAGTGAGTGCTAAGAGCTGGGGTTGCTGAACGGTTGCCCATCCTGGTATCTAAGAAGGGAATACACGGGGAGACAGCCTCGAGCCTGTGCTGAGACAGGGCTGTTCTCTTTCATGTCTCCCTTCCGGAGCCTCTGCTATCCTTCTTAGTAGGTCTTCTTGCTTTTTTAATAGTCCACATCACTCCTGTGTCTCGACTCTGCTTACTGTCCAAAGTCACCCTTGCAGCCTCCCACGGCCCCAAGGGCTCCAAGTCCTAAATTACATTTCCTCTCTCACCACAAAAAACAATGATAAATAAATGAATTACTTTGTCCTGTGTAAGTAATTTGATAAGCCTAAAAGTTTATTCAAACTTTTTCCGACTTCTGTTAACTCCAGTGGCCAGTTATCATTTAAATATACAGAAATACATCCTTCCTGACTCCTAACAATGGGAGCCCATGAAGGGGATTCCCCAGGACAAGCCCTTCGGGAGCAGGATGGGCACCAACTCCAGGCCCTCTGAGAAATCAGAAATGTGGCAAAAGTCTGCACTGAGGAGTAGGTACAGACCATGGAAATAAGAGCAGGGCTGGGGTGGGGGTGGGGCATGACTGAGATCAAGCAGGCAGTACTGTTGGTTGTGAGGAGTTACTGGGAAAAGGGAACACTTGCCGGGATAGTTTTGAGACAAAGGAAAAACACACAGAGGAGAATCAGCCAGTTGTGCAGACAAGCAGAATTGAACCACTTCCTGTTTTCAGACAGCCCCAAATAAAATGCATTTCACATTTAGCCACTACTGAAAATAAATTACAATGATGCAGTTTCCACAAATGGTTAATTTTAATTGCCTACCTAATGAGATGTTGACCTGATTTTCCATCTGCTTTAATGCAGACGCATATGACTTACAGTCCATTTGTGCACATACTTTCAGTTATGGTTTATTTTGTACCACGGCAGCAGGGTTTCCGCTGTTTCTGAGCTGCAGAGTCTCTGTTCCATTGAGTTCCTTTTCATGGACCATGACTTCCCCTCCAGTCCCCACAACACAGTGCACCAGAGTTGACGGTCTAATCCAATAAAAAGGAGAGTTGCATGTCCTCAAGTGTGTGGTCAAAGCGTACTTAAAGAATGACAACACAATAAGGACTACCAACTTGCTTTTGCCATATCACCAGCCCGGTCAATGTGAACTAGAGTAATGCCAGCACATTCCTTTGGGCCTTCTGTTGGGCCTCTTGTGTTTGGTGAATGAAGCAGCACATACACAGCTGTGCACACATACACACAGAAACATGAGCGCACACACAATGTCACAAAAATAACCATGGCTACTTGTTCTAGTCCGAGATATGTCAGATGAATAAAATGACTTCATCCTTGATCATTCCGGCTAATAGAATTGACACGACACACTTTTAGATGGCATAGAAATTGAAAGCCTACGTTTGCAGTCTCCTCTACTGGCTTCAGGTAGCATCACATTGATCTCACTTCACCTTACTTGCCTGGTGCACAAGATGGGCCTAATGATGATGTCTCCCTCAGTGGCTGTTGAGAGACCTTCCCCAGAGCAGCGTGCCAAGAGCTGAAACTTGGCAGCCAGAAACCACAGCTCATGCACTTGATTGACTTCTCTGCAGACCTTACCTTGATAGTTTATGGTTTCTAAGAATTGTGTCACCTGTTAAGTAGCTACCATAAATTCTGTTATAATTGCTGACTCATTTGAATATGACAGCATCCAGTGCTCTAGGAATTCATACTCCTTTTAAAAATGGATAGGGCAAAGAATTAACAAAAGAAAGGAAAAAGTGTTCCTTGTCTTAATTTGGGATCCCCAGAAGGAGACTCTGAGATGAGGGTTTTAGGATAACCCAAGAGAAGAACTGTCCTGTTATTCCTTTAGTTCATGCCTTCCTTGAAAATCAGAAGTATGAAATCCCTCCATTTCAGGTTGTCTTCCACCATCCATCACAGACGACGGAGGATGAGATGGTTGGATGGCATCATCGATTCAATGGATATGTGTTTGAGCAAACTCTGGGAGATGGTGAAGGATAGGGAAACCTGGCTTTGCTACAGTCCACGGGGTTGCAAAGAGCCGGACACGACTAAGCAATTGAACAGCAAATCCATCATGCTGCAGGGGGAACAGGAACATAGCAGCAAAGAGAGAGCTACTGCTGCTATCTACAAATGACTTCCTTAGACAGGGAAAGCCTGCGCGTCACTGAAAACTTAAAACTCTAATTTGTCTGAATGGTATATGGTTCATAGAATGGGAACCTATGTGTAAAAGCTGCCACACAGGAGAAGGTCTTGTGAAAATAGTCATTGCTGACATGTGTGAAGCTGCTGTGTACTGACATCCTCTGTGGGCCTTTATGTGTGTGATTACAGGTACTCAGCACCGTCAAGAGAGAGTCGGACCCTCCTGTCTCCACCTGGGGGCTCAGGTTTGGAGACCTATGTCCTGCCGGTGTTTGGGGGTGAGCACCCTGCGCTCCTTTCCATGTGCGGCCGCCGCTCACCGTGCCTTCTTATCCCTCTTCTGGAATGCTCAGTCCTGCTTTGCTGCCCTCCATGGGCCCAGCTCACTGAGCACCGTGCTCACCGCTTGCACGGCACCAGACACAAATAAGCTGGAGAAGAGGCACGCAACTGCTCCATGGCATAGAGCTGCCCATTCATGGCACAGAGTGCTCGTTCCCAGCTGTGTTTCTGTCCAGAGAAAGAAAAGTTGGGGTTATTTTTACTGATCATTAGGTGTTTAGTCCTCACTGCAAAACTGACTCACTCACCATGCAAGCTGTACTTTGGGAATGCCATGCTTTATCAATGTGATTTGGGGCTACACTTTGAATTGTAAGTCCATTCTAATCACAGTTTCAGTCCTAAATAAATGACCAGTTCTATATTTGAAACATACATTCTAGTTTCCCGTATATCTCGTTGTCTTGGGCAGCTTGGTTTTTATGATAATCCAGATTTCCTTGATGTGTGCTGGGTTCCACACCAGACTGTATTTGAAACTCCCGTTAAATAGGATGCTTTGGCAGATGTTTTCATGGGAGATTTATCTATATCTATGTATAAATATCTATATTCTTTTAACAACATGGATCTATGTATATACAGATCTATCTATCTATCCATCGTTATTTATCTATCTATCTACATACAGATCCACTTTGTGTATAGAATCCATGAATCATACATCTGTCAGTTATGGTGTTTGTGTTATTTCTAGTCCTTTCCAGTGAAACTTATGGAGGAAATGACACAGCAGTGAGTTTGCTATGTTGTCCAGATCCCAAAGAATTTCCTCAGGCTTGTGCCAGTGAACACTCCAGGTTTCAGACTAGATGTTCTTTGAATTAGTTGTATGTAACTGTGTTGATTCTGGAACAGACATGAATTTCAAAAAAAAGAGGAAGAGGAATGAGGAGAGGGGCCTGGGGAGAAGAAGAAGAAAAGGGAGGAGGAGGAGAAGGAGGAAAAGGAGGAGACCTTCAAGGAGAAGGAGGAGGAGGAAGGGAGAGTTGGGAGCACATGTTGGAATTTATTTTGTTCATAATAAGAAGAAAATCAGAGAAACGCCAGCACTGGACAGTCACCCCCACCTCATTTTCTTTGAAATCTCTGTGGCTAAATATGGTGATTAAGAGTCAGTATGTAGATAATAAAGCAAATGAGATTTTAAAGTGAAAACTAATATAGAGAAAAGAATTAGGAAGGCAATTATAAAGAGGTTGCTTTCAGTACAGCAGCAGAGGAAATGGGATCTGTTTATAGAAGTGGGCGCTGAAAGCAGAGTACTTTCTATTAATATCTACAACCATTACCTAACACATTAGCTATTTTTGTTCCCAACAGCAGCTCCTAAATTTATTCATATATTAAATATTTTCCTTGGAGTGCATGATGTAAGCTCCAAACACCACAATGTTGATGGAATGTTTAACAAATACAGGTTGTTGCTGGTGGAATCCTCATTAATAGACATTAAAAGCATTTGATATCAGATGATACCGCCACTCTAATGGCAGAAAGTGAAGAGGAACTAAAGAGCCTCTGGATGAGGATGTAAGAGGAGAGTGAAAAAGCTGGGTTAAAATTCAACATTCAAAAATCAAGGTCACAGCATCTGGTCCCATCTCTTCATGGCAAATAGAAGGGGGAAAAGTGGAAACAGTGACAGATTTTATTTTCTTGGGCTCCAAAATCACTGTGGACAGGAACTGCAGCCATGAAATTAAAAGACGCTTGTGCCTTGGAAGGAAGCTATGACATACTTGGACAGCATACTCAAAAGCAGAGACATCACTTTGCCAACAAAGGTGTGTATAGACTATGCTTTTTCCAGTAGTCATGTATAGATGTGAGAATTGAGCCATAAAGAAGGTTGAGCACTAAAGAATTGATGCTTTTGAATTGTGGTGGTGAAGAAGACTCTTGAGAGTCCTTTGGACTGAAACGGGATCAAACCAGTCAATCCTAAAGGAAATCAACCCTGACTATTCATTGGAAGGACTGATGCTGAAGCTGAAACTCCATTCATTTGGCCACTGATATGAAGAGCTGACTCTTTGGAAAAGTCCCTGATGCTGGAAGAGGTTGAAGGCAAAAGGAGAAAGGGGCATTAGAGGATGAGATGGTTGGATGGCACCACTGACTCGGTGGACATGAATTTGAGCAAATTCCAGTAGATAGTGAAGGGCAGAGGAGCCTGGGGTGCTGTTGTCCATGGAGTAGCAAAGAGTCGGATGTGACTTAGCAACTGAGCAGCAACTACAACAACTAAAGCATTTCATTCACGTTTCTCGATGAGCAGTTTTTCATTTAGAGATTCACTTTTTTCTCAGATTCTCTCCACCTGCACCTGGAAATCTCAGCCATGGACACTGGTGCCAGCATTTTCTGTCTCGTTGGCATGTTAGGGGACGGCTGTGCAGGGCGCTGTGGCAGGTGGAAGTGAGATGGGAAATGAACGGTCTTGGCTGTTGGTCACACAAGGGAGACCTGGTGGATGGGGGTGCACCATGGGGCCCCTGGGTCTGAGCCAGGAGGCTTGGCAGTGACCAGGGTTATCCTACAAGCAGAGTAGAATTTGATTATTTTTTATGAGGGCTTTATCTTTCTGTTCCAGTCATTTTCTCCCTACCAACAGCCAACAAGAGAAAAGACTAGAGAAGGAAGGTGAGAATTGGGGGGAAGTTCGGGATAATGTGGGGGCCAGAAACCTAGGGGAAGTAGGCTATTAATCCTGTCTTCCCTGGTGGGGAACAGGTGCGTAGTTCTGTGACACCTGGGTGGTCCTCTTGACCTGGACCCGGTTCATCTATGTTTGTCTACCAAAGTCTGCCCCAGACACGTCCACATCCCCTCTGGCTGGAGATGCTGAAGTCTAGCAAAGAAAGCCCCTCACACTCTTGACTTCATTTTCTCTCTTCTCTGTCTGACTGTGCACAAGCATTGAAATAGGAGTGTGTAAATCAAATCTCCTAGGCCGTCTCTAAAGACATGGGTCAGAAGACAGATCTCTGAATAATGAACTAAGGGGACATATTAACTTAAATTTAGTAGAACAGATCGACACATACAAGTACGTCTAGAGATAATTTATATGATGTTTGCACAACAGCCCCACAACACTTCACAAGATTAAAACAGAGAAAGAGAAACAAAGAAATGGTAAGGAAATTCAAATGTTTCAGTATCAACCATTAACTCCAACAAAGCTAAATCTGCCAAACAAGTGGGAAGTCATTGTCTGAGTCTCCACATAGATTTCTGTGCTCATTATCTGACTGGCAGTTTTGAAAACATTTTAAAATGTGACATGGCTGATCCACACAGTTCTTTGGGAAAAGATTGCAATGGTTAGGATGAAGCTAGCTGCTGTAACCAGCAGACTCACAAGCGCATGAAGTGGTGCAAAGTGATGGAGGTCTATTTCTTTCTCTGGGGATATGTGGAAATGAGTTTCCTGGTGGGTTGGTGGGTGGCTCTGGCTTTCCTACAGGTGGTGATTCAGAGACCCAGTTCCTTATACCTGTCGTTCCATCCACATCAAGACTTTCAAGGCTGTGTGTTTCAGGGGGCTTCCGAGGAAGGTAGGCTTGGGGATTGTGCACAGAAGAGCTTTATTTTCAAAATAAAGAGAGCAAAAGGGGTGTGTATCACTTATGATCACATAAGGTCAGCTGCCCATTTGTCACATGACCACAAGGAAGTCTGGGAAATGTGGTCCTGCCATTTTCTAGGAGAAAGAGGAAACAGGTGAATGGACAGCTGATCTCTGGCATGAGAAACACCAGTCACACCAGTGCAGAGAGCATTCAGGGAACCCCTCTCCTTGACCAAAACCACTTGGTTTTACCACCTATCACAACTGATAACAAGCTTGAGTGCCTGAGAATCATGAATGTTAACAACTAAAAGAGTAACTTGAATTTGCCAATTCCAAAGTCTCATTTTCAGATAAAAATAAAGCTCAGGAAGGCAAAATAAGTCTTTGGGGACCATAGAACTGAGCTAATGACAAGGTCAAACAGTTTTTAATTTATTAAGTTAATGGGTTAGTGTTCTTTCTACTGCAATTCATAATTCAATATTTGATTTTTTATCATAAGTTCTCACTTGAACTTAATAAAATGAGCCATCCTGAATCACCAGGAGTTTGGGGGAAAGATAAAAACTTAGAGATTGTGTCCATTAAGAAATATATTGATGAAAATAAGTGACTTAGTGAATAATTATTAGTCACACATCTTAATTTCTTTTGAAGGAGACTACTTATGCATTCAGACTGTCATGTTCTTAGTCTAGTCACATCTTTAAACCTTCCCCAAAATTGTGACAGTGCCATTTATAAATGTAAGAAATAAGAAGATAAACATTTTCCTCTTTGCAGATGATACAATCTTGTGATTCTGTACAAGGACTGACTTCAAGAAGTAAATGAAGTTAATGACCACTTATTATCAGCAGAAATTGTTCAATATGAGCTATGCTGAAGCAACATTGTCATTTTCAGCAAGAACTTTTTAGTATGGAGAAAAAAACATTAAACTCTATTCATGAGGTTAAATCATTTAGTTAGTTTAATTGGACTTTATAGATAACATCCTTTTCATTTCACTGAGATTCAGCAATATTCATTCATTGACTAGAAATATTATTGAGATCCAGTTAAGTGTCAGGGAATATGTTAAATACAAAGTTTATGCCTAAAAGTGTGTGTGCCCTTTTGTGGAAATATGTGTTGCTACTTATCTGCTTCCAAGTTTCATACTAGAGGTGAAAGACTGATAATTTCTGTCTTTGAATGAATTCAGAGCCAGTGAGCACATTTAATGTTTTATTGTCCACACAGATGAGGTGCTGTGGACGGAATGTGTCCCTTGTAAACAATGATGCCTACCCCCCTCAGTGGGACAGTGTTTGGAGGTGGCCCTGTGGGCAGTAATTAGGGTTAGAAAATGTCATGAAGGGTGGAGTCTGCATGTTAGGATTAGTGTCCTTAGAAGCAGAAGAAAAGGAAGCAGAGCTCTCTCTCTCTCTATTTTTTCCGTGTGAGAGCACAGTGAGACGGTGGCCATCTGCACGACAGGGGCTCTGCCCAGCTCCCAAGTCCACTGGCACCTTGACCTTGGACTTCTCGCCTCCAGGACTATGAGAAATGAAGGTCTGTTGTTATAGCAGCCTGAGCCAGGACATGAGACTTACACGGAGTTGTGATAGGACACTTAGAACCAGGGACACTTCCTGGAAAAGCTACAGTTCATGTCTAGAGGACTTGCAGGCTACTTGAAAAACAGCAAGTCTCAATTGAAACAGGTGAAAACCAGGAGATGTTTGAGTTTATAAGAGCATGCATTTGCTACCAAGACCACATTCCTTCTTTGGTCATGTCGCTTGTTCTCTTATAAAAGGTGATTTGAAACAATAGAATAAAATCCCATTTTGGTAAATACAAAGTAAATTTGAATAGGAGAATAAATTGCAAAATTTCAAAGTTGTGACGAGTGAGTATCCCAGTTATGGATGATTTAAAAAACCAATATGGCAGAGTTTAGTCAGTTTTCCTCTCCTTACTTCTCTAGAAAAACACCTGGAGATGGTGGGGGGAGCCCATTTTTGAAGCCAGATTGGTTCCCATTCATTCATGCAGCAGTGCTTCTCAAGCACTGGACTCAGTGCGTCAGGAACAGCGATGCACCAAGGGGAGACAACGGTGAAAAAATGGGAAGCCAGCCTCTAGCGTGACTTCAAGGCCAGGCTTTGTGATTTAGAGATTGCCTTACTTTAACTTAGTAGAATGCTCTAGTGACAAGTGTGTCCTTGCCCTTGATTACGGTGTGATGGAGGGAAGAAGTGGCCAGAGGTTTTGAATCATCAACCTGGAAGATGGCTAGAGGCAGTTAATAGGTTTCATGTTATTTTGGGCTTGAAGTACCACCACTTAAAAGCACATGTAAAGACTTTCTTTCTAGTGCTTTCGTTCATGTACAAAAACAACCTCACATTGATTGCTGTGTTTTATTTTTACTGTAGAGATAATACTGTGTAGGCAGGGCCATAATTCATTTTTCTGTAATCATGAGCTGAGCAACAATAATGGGGAAACATGCAAATATCAAGGCCTGGCCATTCGGCTGACACAACGGGGAAGGAAGTACCATGCCCATCCATATGCCTTGCAGAAACAGAGAGCTCTTGGGAATTTGGAGAAGAAAGGACAGTGACTGAAGTAGGCATATAGGCAGTTTGGATGTTACACCTGTGAAAAGTAAAGGGTACATATTTTTAAGTATTCCTTTTTTTTTTCTTATCCTTTTTGTATCCAAATGGGAGCACTCAACTGTAATTTAACAAATTTTATTTGGAAAGCTCATTTTCATAATTAGCATTTATTAAATAGTGGCCATTTGGATAATATTACTGTCTTGGAGTTCAGCTGCTCCTCCAGGTTAGCCAAATATTTTTGAGTCTGTAACGATGACTGGAAATTACATCAAAGCAAGATTTTGCATGAATTATCTAATACTGATGCGAACAGCTGACTCATTGGAAAAGACCCTGATGCTGGAAAAGACTGAAGGCAAAAGAAGGGGGCGGCAGAGGATGAGATGGTTGGATAGCATCACCAACTAAATAGACATGAACTTGGGCAAACTCTGGGAGATAGTGAGGGACAGGGAGGTCTGGCGTGCTGCAGTCCATGGGGTCACAAAGAGGCGGACATGGCTCAGCGACTGATCAATAGCAACATCTAATATCTCCTCATTTTTGGTCAAGTCAGAAATACTGTCAGAGAGACCATGTGGTATTTTTACTTTTCACCCACAGTGAAAGGAGAAAACCATGGTCAAAGTTCCAATGTAAGAGTCCCATACAGGGTTTTTCTTCTTTTTTCGAGTAGGGCTGCTTTTCAGTGACTTGAATGTCAGGTGAAATCTGAGATCTGATTTTCTCTCTTGGCTGAACTGGATCAGCCATCCTTTGCTTATTTAAAGGGAAACATCAACTTTGCAATTTACTCTCTAAAATTGGTTACTGTAGCTCCCCGCTGGAGTGGAAAGGCGCCATCTGGTTTCATAATACTGATGGTGAAAGAGGGAGCAGTTGTGAATGTGCTGGAAGTGCTCGGGGTGAGCAGGGCTCCACTTGCAGAAGAAGCACCTTCACCTTCATGGATGTGGTTAAATGCTGGCCCGACCAGGTGCGGATGGGCCGGCATAGGCTCACAAGCCCGGAGGATGGGTGGAGCCTGTGCACACAGGAAGCCAACTCAAGAAAGAGATGTCAGCATGCGGGGGGTTGCGGGGGTTTGCAGGGTGTGGGGGTGGGGGCGGAATGTAGGAGAAAGGCAGCAGCGGTGAAAGAAATAGCAAAGTCAAGGCATGCACAGTTTTTAAAGGGTTTTGTTTTGTTTTGTTTTGACACTGCTTTGTTGTTTGTTTTATTTGGCTTTTGATCATTATTGGAAGGTGAGAAATTCTTGCCACCGTAGTTAGTCTCACCAAACCAAACCATCCCTCTGTGGGCATTTGAGAGCAGAGTTTCCTTGTCCTGCAACTGAAACAAAGATTCTATTTCTCAGCTTTGAAAACTCCACAGGCCACTCGCTGACTCACTCCCTGGCTTCTGGGTAGAATAGCAGGTGCATAACTGGACTGGCTGTGTAGTAATGAAGCATGCACACCCAAATACACACACAGGGGAGCATGTGCCCACACACCAACACACAATACATACAACCAAACACCCAGGCACACACAGATAAATACATGTATACACACATATACACATCAAATGCACACACATGGACACAATAAATATATACACATCAAATATATATATACCCACACACACACATAGGAAAACATGTGCCTACATACCTACCTATAATCAAACACCCAGGCACACACAGATAAATACATGTATATGCAAACACACATATATACATCAAATACACACACAGACACAATAAATATATACACATGAAATATATATACCCACACACGCACAGGAAAACATGTGCCCACACACCTACACACAATACACACAGTCAAACACACACAGACATACACAACAATATACATGCAGATACACCCATGCCTGAAATCACACACAAATACACATAGTCAAATACATGCACATAAACCATATATACACAAACAAAACATACACAAGCCCCACAATCACACATTCACAAAATATGCACACAGACTTGCACATGTGCACATGCACACACACGTATGTGTGCATTAGGGAGACTCCCAGCCTTCTGAGGAGAGAGTTCCGGCCACCACAGCTCCTCTCAAGGCATTGTTCGATATCTCCTTTCTCTCCTTTCATGGGATTAAAACACAAGATGCAAATGAATATGCGAGTACCTCCCAGAGTCGACCTGGTGTGAAAGGGCGTTTTGTCTCATGAGCCTCTGCCTGTGAGACCAGGGCCAATATTCTAATGTAGCCCCTGAAATGCCATGCAGTGACTCTGCAAAACCTAAACAAGTGTTCCAAGATGTGCCTGGAACAGGCAGGTGAGATCCTATAAAGATAAATATAACGCTCTTCCTGGCACTGACTACTTTCACATCTTATCAGACACCCTGTTGTAGCAACAGTCTCACTCTGTTTTCCCTCCTGCTTCCCCAGAAGATGACTCAACCCGCAGACCCAGAAACCACGGCCCAATTACAGCATTCAGAATGGCTCATGTGGAACGGCTCGCAGCTCCTTTCTGATTGGATCCTGCCTCTCCAGGCTAAATGCAAGTTAACTGATTGCTAAAAATACCCCCTGACGTGAGTCATCCTCTTGCAAGAGCCCTGGGGAATGTTTTCCAAAGAAATGGTGAGGCCCAGCGAGGAGGGGGTTGCTCCCCGGTGAGTCATGTCAGTGGTGCGCCGAGCCGTGTCTCCCGTGTTCCCAGGCTCTGGGCTGGGCCACCGGGCAATTTGCTGAAATGCAAGCCTGGCAGCAGTTCCAACTCCTCCTCCCACACTTGTTCCCAAAATGAAATGAACCTGGGCCCAAGGAGAGGTGCAGGTCAACAGGATTCCCTTTCTCTCCACGAAGGACAGCAGGAAACCCAGCGCCCAGGGCCAGCCATGCAGCTCGGGGCTTGGTCAGGAAGCCTGTTCTTACCGTGTCCCTTTCCCCAATGGCAACACTGAGGGCTAAAAACCGGCTGGCCCCCCCACCCCATCCAATCGATGAATAGAGAGGGCGCTGGGGCCGTAGACCCTGCAACGCTCTTACAGGCCCTGAGATGGGCAGAGTCTGTGAAGCCAGGACCCCTCACTGAGCGAAGCAGCTGATCCTCCCAGGGCTTGAGTCTGTGCCCTTGCCAACAACTGCTGCTCCTTGTCAGCGGATCCTAGCATGCACGTGAAATCAAAAACATTTACTCAGAGTGGGTTTTCAGATGTAAAAGCGTGTCCTGTGGTGGAGAAGAACTTTATAACCTTCCTGAAACGAGGCAGCATGAAAGATCAATGACCTCACAAGGACACTGATGTTCAGATAGTACTAGTGCTTCTGCATGCTTACTGCTACATCATCCTCACAGTGAGAGTGGAGATACTCTGTGTTTGCGCTCCCCCGATGGCCCCGAGACCACCCTCAGGGGGCACGTGCAGGGTGCCACAGCCGCTGCAATCCAAGTCAAGATGCGATGCCTCAGCTGGACCACAGACAGGATGGAGATGTAGCTCAGCTGTGTGTGGATGCAGCTGAGGACAGCTGGAACTTCTGAAGCTCACAAGACAGCCCTCTATGTACAGCCTCCTACTAGGAAATTCGATATTCTTTATTGACCTGGGGGGTGGGGGTGTCGCAGAATGGGAAGGAAGGGAAAACCAGCTAAACCAACAATCTGAAAAGGCAAGTTATACACACAGAATCCAGACACCACCACGGTGGGTGTCATATTGCCAGCAGGCTTCCGGAAAAATTGATTTAGTTCATTAAAATTAAGATGAATCAATAGCAACATTTTCACTTCATTCAAAGCGTCAGACTATCACAAACTCTGCTGCTCTGTGTCTGTCCTAGGCGATGCCTCCTTTCTGATGTGGCTGGAGAATGAACTAGTCCCCTTCCAGGACCTTCTGGATGAATGAAGTGTCCCCTATGCCAGGACTTTTTAAATATTTAGCTTTTATTTTCATAGTAGTTCTTTAAAAATGGGTATTAAAATTCCCTCTGTTTTCTGTCTTTATCATGTAATTTATTCCTCAGATCATTCTATAACCTCTGTCCTACCATTAACAGTGTGAAATTAGTACATTAAGAAATCATAAAAATCTGGAATCAGGCTTGGTGAAGTCTGTTTTTTTTTTTAAGTATTTATTTTTAATTGAGGAATAATTGCTTTACAATACTGCATTGGTTTCTGCCATACATGAACATGAATGGGTCATTGGTACACATATGTCCCCTCCCTCCTGAATCTCCCTCCCACCTCCACCCCCACCTTCCCACCCCCCTAGGTAGTTACAGAGCCCCCAGTTTGAGTTCCCTGAGTCAGAGCCTATTGTTTTATTGAGATCTTTCACATTGTGTCCCAGTGATAAAGCCAGATCGTGTTTGTGGCAGCGAAGTTCAAACCTGGCTCGACAGTCACGTGTGACTCTCCTTCCTCCCCTTATTCACTTCATCCCACCCTGGACTCAGGAAGCTTTGCACCTGCCCCATCCACCTTCAGCACCTGCACACACCTGGTCATCCAGTGCACCCAGCTTGTGTCTCCACCCAGACACCAGCTCCCACGAATCACATCTCACCTTATGGCTCACTTCTCTTCTGTAAGGTCAGAGCCTCTCTCTGAGAATGTCCTTATCACTGCCCACATCTAGCCCAGGTAGCAGGAGCCTTCTCACAGTCAGTAGGAATGCAGTGCGAAAATTCACTTTTCTTTGTGTGTGTGTGTGTAAGCAGAAGGAGTGGGGGTATACTCACATCTGCAAAAATTGGAGGAGTGGTGGTGTCGAGTGTATCAAGGGCTCTATAATTACTGATTTCAGGTTCAGTTAGTAATTGGGTGGATTGTTATCTGTGTTGAACACGTGTGGCTCTAGTATGGCTGCCCTTGGAGTTCAGGTGTGTAGAGAACGGGCAGCCACTCTTCCATGGATGGCAAGTAAGTTTCCACATGCCTGGAAGTGCTGGCCCCATGAGGGCCCTTGGCCATATCCAGGCTTCACCGAGACACAGACTCTCGTCAGCAGTGCCTGTCCTGGGACAGGCTGGATTCATAGCTTGTGTAGCAGGCTTTGCAATTCCAGTCTTCTACACAAGAGAAGCCAACTGTTAAGCTCTTCTTTCCACTTTGTACCTTTCACATCAGGGAGTGTCCATCCACATCAAATCTTAGGATCATCAATGGACCGAGAACCACTGACCCCACTATTTACACTCCCCTTGTCCAAACCCATTCTAATCCATGGCTTCTGAACTATTATGGGCAGGAATTTATGCAATTCAGCTTCTTAAATGTGTGCTTATAGTGGACTGACTTATGGACAGAGGGATGAGTAAGATGGATAGATAGGGAACAAAGCAGAGGTGACAGATAAGAATGATAAAACCTGGGTGAGGTTACATGTGTGTTCACTGTGCAATGCTTTCAACTTTTTGGTATGTAAGACAGATTTAGCTTATGATAATAATTAATTATTTGTGCCTGACAAAAGTGCCTAAAAGTACAGTGCTTTTGATTTCATGGATATCATTCAATCTAATACACTATACTGGTTCCACAGGTGCCTTTTTTGCTAGCTTCCACAATTTCATTTTCTCAATATGAAAATAGTCAAATCAATGGCATAGTTAACTGGGTCATTATTACCTATTTTAAAGAGCTTTGGAACAAAGTGTGATGCTCTTTTGTTGGTTAGCTTATTTTCCATTGGCTTTTTTATTATATTGGTTTTGTGGGCAATAAAACACAAGTGATTTTCCCCTAAAATACAAATCCAAGATGCACCAACATTCTCATTGACAATTGTCTTTCATAGCAGCAAAGCTAGTCAATTAATTTTTATAAACCTGGGAAAAGTTTCAGAATCAATGGGAGACACCTAGTAGATATTTAAAGTCCAAGTCTATCGCTAGTGGCTGAACCAAACTTTTAAAAAGTGAGTGTACTGTAGTAATGACCTGGGGAGAAAAGGAGTCCTAAAAAGCTGATGAAAGGCCATGCAGTCATAATGTCAGGAGAAGGAAGGAAATGGGTGGTAATATTTTTTTTCTCATGTAAATATTAAAGAGTCATGTAAATGTATCCAACATTTTTTTTGAAAGTGAAGGAAATAAACTCACTAAATTTAGTGGTTCATAGAAAATCTGAGTATTTAAAAATATTTACAAAGTAACTAAACTGAAACAAGCAATGTTAGCCATTTGCTGTCCCTCTCTTGGACTCTGGAAACTTCCTGTGTGTGTCAGGAAGGAAAACAAAAAGAACATCTACATCAGCACAGGAGCATGGATTAAAAATTGGCCAGTGACTGGAAAGGCAAGTAGAGTCTGACAACTATGAGGGAGGCTCACACTCAACAATGCCCAGAGCCCTGGCAACACTGGCTGCATGGAAAAAAAAAAAAAAATTCCAGGAGAATTTCGAGCCTTTGACTTCTTAACAGAATTCTACACAACAACAACGACAGCATGTAATAGATTAGTCTGCACAGCTGGGTGGACCTCGGTCACAGGATGACTTGAGGGCTAAGTGTCCAGACCTCACTATCTATTAAAGATAGGACTGATGAGCAAAGGCCCAGATAGCAATTCACGGAAAACAGGGCAAATGACCAAGGATGACTGAGGGTGGATAAAAAGCATGGGCATGGTCTCCCAAGCCTACTGGTTACAGAGATGTGGTGGGAAGTGTTGAGTTGGTTTCCATTATTTTTGAACAGTTGAAGAAGTGAAAGTCTAGCTCCTTGAAATGCAGAAAGAAATCATAGTGGATCATCCTACACTCTGCACAGTGCAAGGCGCAATTGTGGGAGCAGTAGCGTGGTTGGAGTGATGAGGGTGGGAGAAGGGTCAGTGGGTATGGGGGGCTGAGAAGCAGCCAGCTGCCCTCTCCTCTAGGATGCATCTGCCCAGACTCAGCCCTGGCCTGGAAACTGGCAGAACCTGCAGGGCTTTCAACAGGACCCCCAAGGCAGCTGCTCTCTGATCCTGGGGTTCCAAGCTTAGTGCTCTGATGTCACTGCTCTGGGGGAGGAAGGGGAGGAGATGAGGAGAGCAAGATGGGCCTTTTGTGTGTTTATTTGAAGGTAATGATGATGCACTTGGCACAGCTGGTGTGGGCAGGACCAGGGCTGAGCTCAGAGAACAGCTCAGCCAGCCGTAGTGGTGGGAACTGGAGCCCCCGTCCTCTCTGGGCCAGCCATTCTCCTAGAGAAGGGATGATAATGCCTGGGCTCCCTATGCAGCTGGATTGTCACAGGATTGATGGAGAGAGCGTATACAATGCACATGCACTCACGATGTTCCAGACTATTTTCTCTGCACACATTATCTCTAAATCTCTAAAATCTAACCTGGCAGTTATATGATCCTCCTTACCAGTGAGCCAGCTAAGGCTTTGAGAAGCTGATTTGCCAAAAGGCTTCCAGTCTAATAAAAGGTGGAGTGCATATCTGAACCTGCTCTTGCTGTCAGCACCAAGCAAGAGTCCTGGTTTGGGACAGCTTCAGTTCCAAGAAGAGAGGGACAGTAGAGACTCTGGTTCTGGCTCCAAATCCTTTTGCTTCTGCACTGTAGCTGGCATCAGCAGACCCCAGGTTCTCTTCATTAATATTTTTTCTTTTCCATTTCTACCTTGGGCCACATAACCAACCAATGATAGAAAAGTTGCAAAAATGCTTTGGGACATTTTCCACTAAAATAAATACATCCATACTTCCTGTAGACTTACGCTAGGACTAGAGCATTCAGGGTTTCAGACCCCTGTTTTTCTTTGTTTGTTTGTATTTAAGACAACAGGATCATTTGTTTCCATTTATAAGATAGGGAGAAATGGATACTTATTGCCATATACTTTCATACAGAAAAGATCAAGTAGTAAGAACATTTATTTTTAAAAGCTTGCACTACTAAGAATTGAACTTGTCAGCTGTGTCAAAGCTGAGGTCAGGTGTGTGAATCATCAGGAAGGGACACAAAGGTTAGTGACTATTTAAGGAGAGGGCTGCCCAGTCCCCACCCTTGAGGCACAGGGAGCAGAAACAGTGTGTTCATTTCACCCTGGAAGTTCCATCACCAGTCAGGAAGGGTCACTCAACCTAGACACGTTCTAAATATTTGCTTTTTGGGTGGGCTAGATTACTCAAAATAGAAACTTAGGCAGCTGGAAATTTCAGTGGCCTTAATATTCTCCCCGATTTCTAGCTTCAACCTGTACACACACGTAACTGCAAAATACAATTTTGATAGCTCATGTCTAGGCAAAAGGAGAATAACATCTGTGAAAACACACCAAAGCTTAATGACACAGAGCTTTTATTCCACGGAAAAAAATGTGACTTTGATTCATTCTCAAGCTGGAATATATTTCCAAATTAAAATAAAATTTGCCTTCAGTTTTAGAGGGAGTTTTTATTACGAGAAAAAAGCTCATCCAGAAAGGAAAAAATAAAATTTTTTCCACTAAGCATGTTAAAAGTCATCAAACAGCGTAAAAGATATTGGGCAAAATGCCACTGAGTTTAGTGAAAAGCGCTATCTTGGTAACCCAGTGTTGACTTTGACTGAGAGCAGTGGAGCCTCCTGATGACCTCTGTCCTTCAATGATTTAATATGTTGACAAACTTAAATGGAATCTTGCTAGCACTTAGAAAATGTAATGTATTTCCTGTGCCTTATTATGGGAAAAAATAAACACATATATGAGTACATTCTTAAAGAGGAGAATGGGAAATTGTGCTATTTCTCTGGCCAGCTTCTCTAGATAGCAAATGGATTTGTTTTTACAAAGCGAAGGGAGAATTTTAGCACTCAGCAAGTGCCTCCTCTTTTTCCACTGTCTGTAGTGTTGGTGTCACACAGTATATCATTTGAGTCTCAAAATCATGCCAAATAATGAGTATTGCCACTCTTGCAAGTGAGAAGTCCAAGCAACTTGTCCAACTTTGGGACAAAGATGAATACTTCCTATATCCAGAAATAGTACGACTCATTCAGTCTGTTAGTAATTAAAATGATACTTCCATTTTTAAAGTTAGATTAATTTTCATAAAACACAACTTATCTATAAGCATGTTCATAGATTATCACAGCTGGCTTGGGTGAAATTTGTTCTCTTACTTCTTGTTTGCTTTCTAAACTATGTCATTACTTTTCTTTCTAATCCAAAATAACTTAGTAAATTATTCCCCAACTCTGATAACCTAGTTTTAGCTGCTTGTTTGTTATTCTGAATATCATTAAGTTATTGCTGAAGAGTGACCTGGTGATCAGACTTCCTAAAATACACAAGCATCAGCTTGATGGTCAGGTTTGCTTATGGGATTTTTTCCTATCGGATGATTAAAAAAAATTACCTTTCCCTTAGAATATAGCATGATAGATCCCCCTCTTACCTAGTAGTTCTGACATGTTATTATTTAGAATTACTGTGGCATGAAAATATAGCAAAACCAGTCTGTGGGATTGCGTATTCCTAGAAAGATTCATGAAGAAGAATCAGAGCATGTCCGATCCTGAGGCTGCACATCCCCATGCCCTTTCTGTCTGGTAGACACATGACACAGTTATATTTTGATACAACTGGACATTAGGAGATAGAGGCCACACTTTTCCTTCGGTTGTTAGTGGATATTCAAATTCAACTGTTCTGCAGAGACCAGGTGTCTGTGGGAGAACTTGGGTGGACAATGAACTCATCTTTCCCTGTTTTCTACGCGATTGAACACTTAACATGTTTTTCATGCTCCCTCTGAAAAACTTTTAAAGATTATTAATAATAAGTGGCTGAAAATAAACCATTATTTGTAACTCTCATGGAGACATTAAGTGTTCATTTATCAGGAAGAGCAGCTCTGAAACGAGCTGAGACCATGGACGTGGGGGCGGTGGACTTCCCGCCACACACTCACCAAGCAGGCAGATGGAGAGAAATTGTTTGGGGCAAATCCTGGCCTTGATTTCTCTCGAGGACCCTTCTGCCTAGCTGCAGGAATTCATGGAAGACTTCAGAGCCTTCTGGGTCCTCGGAGCAGGGAGCCTGCCGGCAGTCACAGCTCATGACCCCTGTGATCCCGCAGTGCAGTCACAACTGTTGTGAAGCCAGAAAAGGAGGGGAGTGAGAGACTGGGTGCTTTGCTTCCCTGGATGGGCATCTGCAGATCACCCCCTGGATACACACCAGTACTTCTCACTCCGGCTGCTCTCCTTGGCAGCCTGGGCAGCCTGTACAGCATACAGCCCCCATCATTTCTGGTTTAAGTGGTATGGGAGATGGCAATTTTAACAAAGCTCGCCAACTGGTGCTAGAATCACAGTGCCGAACTTCTCGTCTGGATCCATATACACCTTCAAGAGATCGACCCTCCCATTTTGGGGAAGATGGAGGGAGGAATTTACTGCAGCTCCGGTGTGGAACAAAACAAACAGGCAAACAGACAACAAAGCACTAATAACAACAGCTACAAGACAAGAAAAAGAAAATACCAACATCAGAGGGGGACAGAGAGAAGGCATAGGGCAGAGCGGCAGCCTTGCATAAACTCCCCAGCAGTGCTCTCCTGACCTCCTGCAGTGCTCTGTTATTTATTTTCTCATAATCATATACTTTCTGTATGATTATTTAAACAAATCCCAGGGGTATATTTTGTAAATTACTTGAGACAATGTTTTATCATACTTTCTCTCACATAGCACAGGACACAATTGCTTAATGAACACATGTTAAATACGCTCCTGCTTACAATTAAAAGTATGTGTATATGACATTGTCAAATAAAAATAAATCCAGACTTCAGTGTGGAGAGACTTTATTAGAAAAGACTAATAGATTGTATTTTTATTCCTCCTTGAAGAAATGATCCATTTCAAGTTTCAAAGTGTAAGTGCCGATCAGTCATCAATTATATAAATATTCTCCACAACAAAATAATTTCCATAAGCTTTAAAGGCTGTAATTTTGTGAATTTTGAGTATATTTTACTAGGAAAACGAAATCTCAAAAAACTCATTTTGTAGCACATTTTTAAAAAAATATTGATGACCTGTGTTATGCAAAAGATTTATACTTTTCTACTCCCACTAATATGTACGAAGAAAAAGCAAATATCTTTAGACTCCTTAAACCTGTGGCCAAAATGAAGATCTCTCTTTGATACTCTAAATTTTGTACTCTCTACTTGTAATTGTTGCTTTTGTCTTTGCATTATAGACTTAGTAGTTATTGTTTGTCAAGTCTGCAACAGACTATCACTACTGTGTGAACTTGTGAATGTGACCTGCATACTCCAAGCAAAACCCGGTCTTAAACTTCCTCCACATAAAGTCATCACATTCTCTAGATGATTTTCTTTGTTCCTGAAAGGGTGATAATTTGTATTAGTTTTTACATTTGTTCTACAGAAGAAACATTATATTTGTATGTATATCATCAAAATATTTAAATAAAAAGATGATCTTTGTGCAAAAAAAAAAAAAGAAAAGAAAAGACTACTACAGTAGGGAAAACACATCAACCTCAGTGTCTACAAGATTCACAGAATCCAACAGTGAGCAGTGTTCTGTGCTAGAGAGGGCAGTGGGGCTACAGGACTTGGGGGTGGGCCCATGGTGGGGGCCAGCAGACAGTAGGATTGGAGTGCTCTCATGGGAAGCCTTTCTCTCTGTGGTCAGCATGAGAACCCTATGCTCAGTGAACCAGGACGATTTGCACTGCATGTTTCCTTCCACTCATAGGAGGTATATAGAATAGTTAAATCGAAGACAGGAGTAGTGGTGAGAAGGGGCTGGGGAGAGGAAAGGGAGAGGTATTAATCAGCAGGCATAAAACTTCAGTCAAACAAGATGAAGAGAATGCAGAGATCTGTAGGAGAGGATGGTCTCTAGACTCCACAATACGGGATTGTGTGCTTAAAATCTCTCAAGAGGCTGGATCTCATGAAGTGCTCTTACTACAGTTGAAAATGGTATAAAAAAGGAAGTGGAGCTTAGGGGGCACATAGCTCATGATCCCTCTTATAGGCTGAATAGTTAGTGAGCCCCTAAAATTCATGCTGAATTCCTAACCCCCAGGGCCTCAAAATGTCCCTATTTGGAGACAGGGGCTGAAGGTATCTGGGACTGCCACTCTGAAATATATACTGACTGTCTTGAGCTGGAGGCACCTGAAGGGCCCAGATTCAGGGGGGCTTCCCCTTAACCCCCTCATCTGCCAGAACAGGGAGCCTCCACAAGAACTTGGGGTCACAGGTCTCCTCCTGGGAGCTTCACCACCATGAGAAATGACTCTTGTCACAGGAGGGCCCTAGAAGGGGGCCCCTCCCAGGCAGACCTCACCAGCTGCCACCCTCCACCCATCCTCTAAGGGTCCCTCACCTTCCCTGGAGACCCTGTGCTCCCCTCAGATGGTCCCGCAACCCCCATCCCTTCCCCTACTCGGACTGTGTACAAACTCTCAAATCTCACCACACTTTGGGGTATCTACTTGTTTTTCCCAGTGACACCCATGCACATGATATTAAACTGTGTACATTTGTGTGTCTTATCTCCTGTCATCAGTTTACTTTGTGGACCTAGTAGGGGAACCGAAAGGGGTAGAGAGAAAGTCCTCCCCTACAAGTCTTCAGAGAGATAATAAAATTAAAGTGAGGCCACTGGGGTGAACCCCCATGTGATATGGTGGTGAAAGATGTAAATGGATGTACACAGGGGGGAGACCACTTGAGGACCCAGGAGAAGACAGCCATCTCCAAGTCAAGGAGGGTAGCCTCGGAGGAGACCCTCTGACCTGCCTGCTGGCTGCAGACTCGTGAGATGATCAATGCTGGCTTTGAGGCCCCCCAGTATGCAGTGCTCTGTTGTGAAAGCATGGGCAGAATCAAACATTGTCACCCCCCAACACCACCTGCATTCCCTGGTGTCAAAGTAGGTTGGATGAATGATTTAGTAGAGCACAAGCCCCTCTGACCCAGACCCCTGACTCATGCCTCCCATCTGTTAGCGGAAGGTAGGCAAGGTGGCAATGGACTGGGGTCAAAATCACACATGAGATGAGAACTGGCAAGTGAATCCCATTAAAAATGACCAGAAAACTGTTAAAGGATGTTGAAAAAGATTCAGCAAATACAGCGGAAAACCATGGAAAAATGGTTTTCACTGGAAAAATCATGTTAATACCCTCCATGATTTGAAACTGAAAAATAAACCATAATAAGTAGCTATCTTAATATATCCAAAAAATGAAAGCATAATGAAAAAGCATGATTATCTGAGAGCTGTGGCGTGTCCTTTAAGGCTGTCCTCTCCACAGCCCCTTGTCCTAACCCTGGGAGAGCTCGGGACCATCAAGAGAAGCCCCTGGCATTCCCTAGTCTGAGGCTCTCCCGGCGTAGTGAGATTTGGTTGGTTTAGTTTTTGTTTTGTTTTGTTTAATATATGCAGGATGCGGGCAGGCTCACCCTGGTCTGTTCTCAGGCTCCTTTTATGGTGGTCATGACTCAGAGGTTCTGGAGGGTGCCTGTGGCAGCCTGGGTTGGGTGGGGTGCCGATGTCTGTGCCAGGTAGCCCTCTCCCCCTCTCTTCTTTCTTCCTTGGTTTTCTTCATGCCTGTCATTAACCTTCTGGCTCTCTTCCTCCTCAGAGGCCTCCTCTCCCAGCTCTGTGCACCCACTGACCCTCCTTGATTAGCCTTAACAGGATATTAAAGTTGCAGTTCAGAGCTCTCTTCCCTGCTGTCTTCACATAGAGAATTGACTCTAATAATCTTTTGGGTTGTGTTTTTCTGTTATTGTTTTATCCTCTCTGCATAGTTAGCCAACAGCTTTTGTTCATGCCATTACTAGGTTTTGGAACTCAACTGATTTCTTGTCAAACTGGTCAGCGGTTCTTGAGAGAAGAAGTCTCCGTTCTCCACCTTGACTATGTTGGCTCATCCTTCAAAGGGTGCAGTCATGTCTGCTAGGGACATCATAAGATATTAATGATCTAGGTGGCGGACACTGACCCTTCACCCTGTACCCTCTGGTGGATCTTGCGTGTTGATCTTCCTGACACGTTGGTGAGAGGATGTACACGGGTGGAGAATGCTGTCGGTGGCTGGCAGGGTGTTGTGTATCCTTGCAGAAGGGAGCTCTGCGTATCTCTGTGTTCCTGAGCAGGGCTCTCTGACCTAACTTTTTAATAGAATTTCTGCCAAGTTCAACTTGGGAGGGGTGATTTACTATTCTAAGCATAAACGTTAGCCAGTCATGGGGTGAAGCTACGCTTTCATGACAGGCGCCAAGAACATGTTAATAACATGAAGCCTCTCTACGCGTCTCCACCCATCATGGCCTCCAGGGAGCTGCACTTTATATCTGGAACCAATTTCACGTTAAACATCGCCTGGAACTCTTACCTCTCAGATTAGCCAGTTACTTTCTTTTTTCCTAACTACATAAATCCATTATTATCCAAACTTAACAGCAAAATGAATTCTCCAGTGGTATCTGAGGACTGTTAACTCCTAGAAATATAATTCTGTTCTAGTCAAAATTTAAGCCAAATAAAGTTCACTGTGTTGACAATTAAAACAAATGAAGTAGGGAGGGGAGGTCTGTAATGGGGCTCTGTTCAAGGACTTTTTATTTTTTATCAAGTTCATGTTCATGGTTTTAATGGACTGGGGAAATATATAAGGTTCAGGACAACTAATGAATTTGTTGACTTTATAAATGGGAAAATTCTTTTGTGAACAAAGATATATTAGAAGAATCAGATATTCTAAGCTTTCTACCTCCTGGTATTTTTTTTTTTTTTTTCAACAGAAAAGAAACAGGATATAAGAGGGAGAAAACAAAAAATTTACATTATTCTCTTTCTCTTGAAGAATTTCCTAAGACCAACAGTCAGATAAATGCTCATCCTTCTCTGTTCCCCTTTTTAGTTTTTATCTGGTTCTTCATTTTCCCACCACACAAGTTTATTTTTAACCATGGTCTTCCTGCTAACAGTTTGGAATTTAGCTCTGCCCCTTCTGAACATAGGGTTTCCCTGGTAGCTCAGATGGTAAAAAATAAAAACAAAAAAACAAAAATCCACCTGCAATGCAGGAGACATGGGTTTGATCCCTGAATCGGGAGGATCCCCTGGAGAAAGGAATGGTACCTCGTTCCTGTATTCTTGCCTGGAGAATCCCATGGACAGAATAACCTGGCAGGCTACAGTCCATGGGGTCGCAAAGATTCGGAAACGACTGAATGACTGACATTTCACTCACTTTTGGACATAATGTGGAATCTTGAACATGATAACTGATATGTAGGAGAATTTATTGACAGTGGACAAAAGGGAATCTCACAGTAAGGGTGCCCGCTTTGTACATTGATGTCTAATAATCTGCTTCCCAGAGAGCAGCTGCTTTTGCTCTTATCAGTCTTCCAGGACTTGAATATGAAATCACAGTCACCCTGCATCAAGTGGTCCCAGAAGTCTGCTAATGGCTTCCAGGCTGCAACTGAATGGACACATCAAGGGTGAGAAACTCATCTCTCTGGGTGGAGAGTTTTCCCACTTAAGTCCTTTTTGGAATTTCTGCATTCACAGCAAGGTGTCACTCTCCATTTCTGTTTACTTCCGACCCTAACGTCAGCGGCCAAGACAAACTAAAAGACAGCATTCTCAGAATAATTTATTTTAAAAGGCCCCAAAGTGTCACCCTACCCCCTGTTATTATTTTTATGCTCTCCTTTGTAAAGCCTTGAACCAACCACCCAGTTTGAAGCTCCTGCTGGAACTCAAACAAACCTCTCGTCTGCTCCCCTACACCACCCTTCCTGTCCTTCAGGCCGGTTGGGGCAGACGCAGGGACCCCGATGCACTAGGACTCTCTGACGTGGGCTTTGCTGGACATCCAGGCCCACGACCCACAAGCTAAGGGAGATGGGACAATGATGGTATTCTGTGGCTGGACCCACAGCCCCAGCTGAGCACAGCTCCACAGACTCACCTCTGTGGGCCCGATCGGGAGCGGCGTGCATAAGAATCAGCCACTGGAAACTGCTTGGTTCTGTCTCCACAAGTGACCCAGGAACCAGTCTTGTCACAGGTACCTTTCCCCTCCCAGAGCCACCCTACTGCATTCTTGTCACTCGCTGGCTGCAGGTCTGGACGTTGTCAGCTAAAGGACAGTCTTTGTGGCACAGAGGTGGCCGAGCTCCTCCCCACGGCTGCCCTGGGGATGCTCCTGCGCTCAGATCTCCATCCCTTGGCTGCTTGAACATTCTGTTACCAGAGAGGTTATCTGTGCCTTAACAAAGTTTCCTCACTGTTAAGAAGGACAGTTCTCTGAGACTTGCTGTTATAGAGGGACTCACAGGAAAGAGAGGAATCTGCAGATTTCAGTGTGATAACTGCCAATGGAAGTATTTTTATTCCCAAAGCACAGGAGAAGTAACGACAGATCTCAAGAGACAGGTGTTAATATCCCTCAATGAGGCACAAAGAGGCGGAGCAACCTGCAGAGATTAAAGTCTCCCCCAGCGAACTACCCACTGCCAAACACCCAAGCGATAAGACGAACAGCTAACAACATCTTTAGACTCAAAAGGATTTTTAATGTTTCTCATTATGATTGTTTTTGTTTTTATTCTCTCAACTGGAAAATTATTCCCATTGAAAATTTTCAGTCATTACACATAAAAAGATGTTTAACAATGTCTGTCCAGCACTCAGAAGCTGTGAAAATCTACTTTTGCTCTCAAAACCTCTGTAGCCCCCAGTGGAGTTTTGGCTCCATCTACTACACTTGCCTTCCAGTAAAAACAAGGAGAAGGGCAGTTTCCCATCATCACTGCGGTGCAGAGCTATAATCTTGGGAAGAAATGAGTAAACACATTACTGAAGAGCAGCATGAAAGAAGATGCACAATTGCCTGGTTGTTTTAATAAAAACTTAGAGAATTGGTTGACTCTGTTCATGTAGATTTGGGTTGATATACCTGCTACACACACATACACACACACATACTCTACACATACTACAAAAGCTACATAGCTCCAGACTACACTGGCTCTAACCCTCTGATGAGTGGATATAAACTAGCCGAACGAAAGTACACTTTAAACTTCATGATAGTCATGGTCAGCGCATATACATACAGTCACTTCCTGTTAATTTGTCAGAGCTAGTGCAGCTAAAGAGGAGTTAGTATTTACTGAATTTGTTATGAATCAGGCACAGAATTTACCTCTCAGTATTTTAGTCAACAACACACAAATACTTTAAAGAATATAATTACTGTCTTTGCTTTTGTAGAGGAAGAATGTCAGGCTCAAAGAAATGAGTTACTTGTCAGGGTTGTGTAGATTCATATAAACACATATTTTTATTATACAGGCATAGCCCAATAGAGTATACAGTGATGAATGAATGGATAAGCAGACTAAATTCACATGTTTTATATGGCATAGGATTGATCATATTCTGCCTCGGTTCAGTGAATATCCCAGTTTCCATTTTTATAGTACTTTAGATAGAAAACATCAATTGAATAAACCATATTTCATAGTCAAGGTCATTTAAAATGCTACATTTTCTAAATGCTTTACTATAACTACATGTTAATTTTATAGTTTAAAAATATTTTGAAAACTTTTGTTGAGTAATGGGCATTAACAGGTCTATTAATTTTACATCTATTACCTATAAGGTATTTCAGTTAACTCATTTTATGACTGTCTATTTGGAAAATCCTAACTTTACCATATGATGAAGGTGAAGCGAATATCTTGTCCTTGTGGAAGAGCGAGTAACAAAGTATACTAAAAATGACCAATTCTAGGGTGCGATCAGGTATATCAGATTACCCTTTCAATAATCTATCTAGACAAATGATTACTTTTGATTTCATTGGTTGGTTTTATATGCAATGACCAAAGTCAGTTAATGCTTCAGAGCATTCCAATATAATGAAAAAACATGCTCAAGAATAAAGATGAATAAAATTAACATTTTGTCCTGCTTCATCAGGGACCTTCTTAAATGCATCTGGCTTGTCTTCCTTTCTCTGAGTGCAGGCCAGTGGAGCATATGTGGATACCAACAAAGTCTCGTGCTACTGTCAAGATTTTATTCACTACTGCTTTTTAAAAATTATTTATTTATTTTTAATTGATTGATGATTGGTTTGATTTCTGTCATACATCAACATGAATTAACCATAGGTGTACATATTCTCTCTCTCAAACCTTCCAGCCACCTTCTGCCCATTCCCACCCCTCTAGGTTATTACAGAGTCCCAGTTTGAGTTCTTTGAATTTTAGTGAAAAGCTATGAAAATGCTGTGGCAGGTATTCAGTGTCTAGTTTTTTAGTGAATAAATGAACCAATGAATATAAAATACTTGAGTTGCTATGAGGCATCAAGGTAAAAGTCTATTTATAAATGACAAAAATACACAGTTAAATACTTCGTGTACTTGGAAGTTGTTTTATCTAGTACATTCTACCTTCTTTCAACAATGTTCATGAAATATCTAGAGACAAAAGTACCATGTTTAGTGCTTTTTACTTGCATTATATGTGTTCCCTTCCCTCCCTCCATCATCGGTATTTGAAATGTGATTAAGAAATGACACCAATTTTTTGTCAAAGGCTTTCTCTGCATCTATTGAGATAATCATATGGTTTTTATCTTTCAATTTGTTAATGTGGTGTATTACATTGATTGATTTGCGGATATTAAAGAATCCTTGCATTCCTGGGATAAAGCCCACTTGGTCATGGTGTATGATTTTTTTAATATGTTGTTGGATTCTGTTTGCTAGAATTTTGTTAAGGATTTTTGCATCTATGTTCACTTTCTAACACCATACACAAAAATAAACTCAAAATGGATTAAAGATCTAAATGTAAGACCAGAAACTATAAAACTCCTAGAGGAGAACATAGGCAAAACACTCTCCGACATAAATCACAGCAAGATCCTCTATGACCCACCTCCCAGAATATTGGAAATAAAAGCAAAACTAAACAAATGGGACCTAATGAAACTTAAAAGCTTTTGCACTACAAAGGAAACTATAAGTAAGGTGAAAAGACAGCCCTCAGATTGGGAGAAAATAATAGCAAATGAAGAAACAGACAAAGGATTAATCTCAAAAATATACAAGCAACTCCTGAAGCTCAATTCCAGAAAAATAAATGACCCAATCAAAAAATGGGCCAAAGAACTAAACAGACATTTCTCCAAAGAAGACATACAGATGGCTAACAAACACATGAAAAGATGCTCAACATCACCCATTATCTGAGAAATGCAAATCAAAATCACAATGAGGTACCATTACACGCCAGTCAGGATGGCTGCTATCCAAAAGTCTACAAGCAATAAATGCTGGAGAGGGTGTGGAGAAAAGGGAACCCTCTTACACTGTTGGTGGGAATGCAAACTAGTACAGCCGCTATGGAAAACAATGTGGAGATTTCTTAAAAAACTGGAAATAGAACTGCCATATGACCCAGCAATCCCACTTCTGGGCATACACACTGAGGAAACCAGATCTGAAAGAGACACGTGCACCCCAATGTTCATCGCAGCACTGTTTATAATAGCCAAGTCATGGAAGCAACCTAGATGCCCATCAGCAGATGAATGGATAAGGAAGCTGTGGTACATATACACCATGGAATATTACTCAGCCATTAAAAAGAATTCATTTGAACCAGTCCTAATGAGATGGATGAAGCTGGAGCCCCTTATACAGAGTGAAGTAAGCCAGAAAGATAAAGAACATTACAGCATACTGACACATGTATATGGAATTTAGAAAGGTGGTAACGATAACCCTATATGCAAAACAGAAAAAGAGACACAGAAATACAGAACAGACTTTTGAACTCTGTGGGAGAATGTGAGGGTGGGATGTTTCAAAAGAACAGCATGTATACTATCTATGGTGAAACAGATCACCAGCCCAGGTGGGATGCATGAGACAAGTGCTCCGGCCTGGTGCACTGGGAAGACCCAGAGGAATCGGGTGGAGAGGGAGGTGGGAGGGGGGATCGGGATTGGGAATACATGTAAATCCATGGCTGATTCATATCAATGTATGACAAAACCCACTGGAAAAAAAAAATAATAATAATAAAAAGAAAAAAAAAAAAAAGAAATGACACCAGCAAAGTCAAGGAGAATAGTGAGCCGCGCCATGGGATGTAGTTTTATGTAATTTTATGGGTGATTACGCACCTCAGTGCTGTCGGTCAGGGGTAGGCAGACTGAGAAAACAAGGCAGATTATTTGGCATTTGATGTGGAAAATCATGGAGAAATGATAGTATGATCTTGGCACTTCCTCAGGGGGTAGTGTGGATGATGGATTAGAGATATCTGACAGAGATAATTAAAGAAAATATGGCCCATAAATAAGAAGGTGAAGGCATGAGTAAATGGGAAAAAAAGGAGTTCTAACTTACGCAAAAAATTATTATTGTGGAATACTGAAAAAAATCCTACTGTAATATCCTGTCTAGCCAATATAATAACTAGGACTCATGGGGTACTGGACCTAGGGGGCTGCTGTATACACATCTAGATACAGATCGGATGGTTTCCTTTACTATTGGGAAGTAGAATAAACAGAAGTAGCAGTTATTGGTCACGAAGAGCAGAGTCTCCCAGGAGGCAAGTGGTCTGGAAATTCTGTATCTTCCCCAGCAAATACCTCAGTTCATTCACTAGCAAGTGGAAGTGGATTCCATTCCTGTTCTAAACTCCTGCAAATAACAGCAGCAGTCATTTCACAACGTAAGGCTTTCTCCTGGGGGATCTTGATTCAGGCTGGTTGTTAGCCTGATGTGTTCTCCCCCTGGATTGGACGCTCCCCTGATTAGCATGGCACTTCACAGCATGCCTTCAGCTTCTGATCACCGTCAGCTCCAGAATAATTGTAGCAGCTATTTTTAAAATGCTGTAATTAAAAATAGTCTTGCACTAGGACCAACCAATAGTCTTGCTGATTGTCCCAACACTTTTCCCTTTTAGATGTTCATCAGTATTGCCATGTAGATTACATACAGAGTGTGTTCACAGTTGTGATGTTCAAAGCCTCGAATGTGTATTACTTGGCAAGGATCAGATGCGGGACTGAAGACTTTAAAGCCATTGTCTTATAAAATGCTGATATCCACATAAGCCCTAGGAGACTACAGATGAGAAAAGCTGTTATGTGGAGGTTAGCTAACTTACTGAGGAAGTAACTCACCAGAGTAAGTGATGGGGCTGGAGCTCTGCCTAGTCCTGATCACAGCAACCATGCCTGCTGCTCTCAAGAGGATGTTTTTGCTGTTTATAACAGGCCTGTGTGCAGAATATAGATAAAGCATAACCCTCAAGATCACAGCACACGCAATTCGACATTATTTTAAATAAAGTTAGGTTGTTACATGTATTCAGTGAATTAGATCAGTATTGTTCATAATAAAAAAAGAGCCTTTGGACTGTTCTTAAGGACCTACTTTGTGCCAGGCACTTTGAGAAGTGACTGTTGCCTCTTTTATCTCACTTAACAGGTGAGCAGTAGAAGTTTCATCATTATCTTATAAATAAGAAAATCTTCGCTCAGCGGCTCACAGCACAGCCAGGATATGAACTCAGAAGGCATGACGTCAAGGCTCTGCCGTGAAATGATGTCAGTAGGAGACATTTTAGGAACTGATTATGTTCTCATAAAATTTCAGGGTGAGTGCATTCCACACCCTGTTCTGTCTAAACACAGCCTTCCTTAATGGGTGGCTCCCGAATGATCCGTTTATTCAAGGGTCCTGCTGTTCCTGTGGCCAAATCATTGGGAAGTGATCCCACTTAGTCAGTTACACACTGCACACCTGTAATTCTATTCATGACCAGCACAACAAGAAGAGTGAAACCTGCTGAAGCCTGGAGGGTGGTGTGGGGATGATGACAGCTTATTCCAGCCCCAGGGCCCACCAGCATTTCCTGCTCCCTGTAACCTCCAGAGCCCTCTCCTCCAGCCTCTGCCAATACTTAGGTCATCCCTGCGAACCTGTGGTATATATGTACAATGGAATCATACTCAGCTATAAGAAGAATGAAATTCTACCAACTGCAGCAACATGGATGACCTAGAGAATATTACGCTTAATGAAATATGTCACACAAAGAAAGAAAAATACTTTATGGTATCACCTATATGTGGAATCTGAAGAATAATGCAAACAAATATATAGCAAAACAAAAATGGACTCACAGATATAGAAAACAAACTCGTGGTTACCAGTGGGGGGAGGGAAGGAAGAGGGGAAAGACAAGGATAGGAAAGTAAGATACGAGATATATTGTACAGCATAGGGAATTATAGCTATTGTTTCATAACTTCTAAAAGAGTGTCATCTGTAAAAATGTTGAATCACTATACTGTACACCTGAAACAAATATAAAATGATGACTCAACTATGCTTCAATTTAAAAAATGAGCTGTCTGGATTTTGTTCCTTTTCCACAGTGAATCTCCCCAAGGATAGGTACCACGGCTCCTCCACTGGCCATGCACTTAGACTGTCTTCATCATCGTAAAACACACACCACGTAGGGTCAGCTGCACACTTTTAGAGTAGAAGTCCTCATTCTCTAAAACAAAAAAAACGTTATCAATGAGGAAGCCAACTAACTGGGAAGATCTGAAGTCTTCTTGGAGCCAGGGAGCATAGTGGGGATTTTCCTCTGGTTAACATGAGGAGCTGCTGCACTATGCACAGAACTTGGTCTCTCTTGCTTTTCTTGTGGGACACCTTCTTCTCTGAGAGGGATAGAATGGTTGAGGAACTGGACAAAATGCTGTTGTACAAAAGCTTCAGCCACGGCTCTAAATTTCCAAGAAAGTAGTCAGCAAAAATGAGGTGGTGACATCCAAAAAGCCTTCCCCATTCCCCCTCAAAGTGTCGTTCTTCCTTTTGATGCTGTTTTTTTATACCGTAAATCATTTCTGCTGTTAGCAATGCCCTGAATTCCAAGTAGATTAGAGAAGTACATTATGTACAGTTTTGCTTTATATACTTGATACATTATTTATACTTCTATTTTCAGAACATAAATTATTTGCATTTTGTTACAGTCTTTCATCTGCACTAAAAATACAGACTGAAGTGTCCTCTCAGGAAGCAAGGAGCCTTCTTCAGGGTATAAGGAATGTTATGAACCACTCTATTCTCCCTGGACATCTGCACAGAAATGTTCTTTTCCCTTAGTGTCACGTCCAACTCTTTGTGACCCCGTGGACTGTAGCCCGCCAGGCTCCTCTGTCTGAGGATTCTCCAGCAAGAATACTGGAGTGGGTAGCCTATCCCTTCTCCAGGGGATCTTTCCGAACCAGGGACTGAACCTAGATCTCCTGCATCATAGGCAGATTCTTTACCATTTGAGCTAACAGGGAAGTCCTTTTTCTTATATTAATTAAAAAGCATGCACACTCTTTCAATATGTGCATCTTCAAGATGAAGGATTTTTTTTTATTGTGTTATAGACAGAATGATCTCTGTTCATTTCTGAGGCAAACCATTCAATATTACAGTAATCCAAGTCTATGGCCTGACCGGTAACACTGAAGAAGCTGAAGTTGAACTGCTCTATGAATGCCTACAAGACCTTTTAGAACTAACACCCAAAAAAGATGTCCTTTTCAACATAAGGGACTGAAATGCAAAAGTAGGAAGTCAAGAAACACCTGGAGTAACAGGCAAATTTGACCTTGGAGTACAGAATGAAGTAGGGAAAAGGCTAATAGAGTTTTGCCAAGAAAATGCACTGGTCATAGCAAATAACCCTCTTCCAACAACACAAGAGAAGACTCTATACATGGACCTCACCAGATGGTCAACACTGAAATCAGATTGATTATATTCTTTGCAGCCAAAAATGGAGAAGTTCTATACAGTCAACACAAACAAGACCGGGAGCTGAATGTGGCTCAGATCATGAACTCCTTACTGCCAAATTCAGACTTAAATTGAAGAAAGTGGGGAAAACCACTAGATCATTCAGGTATGACATAAATCAAATCCCTTATGACTATACAGTGGAAGTGAGAAATAGACTTAAGGGACTAGATCTGATAGAATGCCTCATGAACTATGGACAGAGGTTTGTGACTTTATATAGGAGACAGAGATCAAGACCATCCCCAAGAAAAAGGAATGCAAAAAAGCAAAATGGCTGTCTGAGGAGGCCTTACAAATAGCTGTGAAAAGAAGAGAAATGAAAAGCAAAGGAGAAAAGGAAAGATATACCCATTTCAATTCAGAGTTCCAAAGAATAACAAGGAGGAGAGATAAGAAAGCCTTCCCCAGGGATCAGTGCAAAGAAATAGAGAAAAACAATAGAATGGGAAAGACTAAAGATCTCTTCAAGAAAATTAGAGATAGCAAGGGAACATCTCATGCAAAGATAGGCTCAATAAAGGATAGAAATGGTAGGGACCTAAAAGAAGCAGAAGATATTAAGAAGAGGTGGCAAGAATACACAGAAGAACTGTACAAAAAAGATCTTCATGACCCAGATAATCATGATGGTGTAATCACTCACCTAGAGCCAGACATCCTGGAATGTAAAGTCAAGTGGGCGTTAGGAAGCATCACTACCAACAAAGCTAGTGGAGGTGATGGAATTCCAGTTGAGCTATTTCAAATCCTAAAAGATGATGCTCTGAAAGTGCTGCACTCAATATGCCAGCAAATTTGGAAAACTCAGCAGTGGCCACAGGACTAGAAAAGTTCAGTTTTCATTCCAATCCCAAAGAAAGGCAATGCCAAAGAATGCTCAAACCACCACACAATTGCACTCATCTCACATGCTAGTAAAGTAATGCTCAAAATTCTACAAGCCAGGCTTCAACAATATGTGAACCATGAAATTCCAGATGTTCATCTGGTTTTAGAAAAGGCAGAGGAACCAGAGACCAAATTGCCAATATCCACCGGATCATCAAAAAAGCAAGAGACTTCCAGGAAAACATCTATTTCTGCTTTATTGACTATGCCAAAGCCTTTGACTGTGTGGATCTCAGCAAACTGTGGAAAATTCTGAAAGAGATGGGACTACCAAACCACCTGACTTGCCTCTTGAGAAGCCTGTATGCAGGTCAGGAAGCAACAGTTAGAACTGGACATGGAACAACAGACTGGTTCCAAATAGTAAAAAGAGTACGCCAGGGCTGTATATTGTCACCCTGCTTATTTAACTTCTTTGCAGAGTACATCATGAGAAACACTGGGCTGGAAGAAGTACAAGCTGGAATCAAGATTGCCAGGAGAAATTGATCAATAACCTCAGATATGCAGATGACACCACCACCCTTATCATAAAAAGCAAAGAAGAACTAAAAAGCTTCTTGATGAATGTGAAAGAGGAGAGTGAAAAAGTGAACTTAAAGCTCAATGTTCTGAAAACTAAGATCATGACATCTGGTCCCATCACTTCATGGCAAATAGATGGAGAAACAGCGGCTGACTTTGTTTTTTGGGCTCCAAAATTACTGCAGATGGTGATTGCAGCCATGAAATTGAAAGATGCCTTACTCCTTGGAAGGAAACTTATGACCAGCCTAGATAGCACAGTTAAAAGCAGAGACATTACTTTGTCAACAAAGGTCCGTCTACTCAAGGCTATGGTTTGTCCAGTAGTCATGTGTGGATGTGAGAGTTGGACTGTAAAGAAAGCTGATTGCCAAAGAACTGATGCTTTTGAACTGTGGTGTTGGAGAAGACTCTTGAGAGTCCCTTGGACTGCGAAGAGATCCAACAGTTCATCCTAAAGGCGATAAGTCCTGGGTGTTCATTGTTTGGACTGATGTTGAAGCTGAAACTCCAATACTTTGGCCACCTGATGGGAAGAGCTGACTCATTTGAAAAGACCCTGATGCTGGGAAAGATTGAGGGCAGGAGGAGAAAGGAATGACAGAGGATGAGATGGTTGGATGGCATCACCAACTCAATGGACATGAGTTTGGGTAAACTCCAGGAGTTGGTGATGGACAGGGAGGCCTGGCGTGCTGCGGTTCATGGGGTCCCAAGGAGTCGGACACGACTGAGCGACTGAACTAAACTGAACTGAACTGTGCTGTCTATACCTCACCATGAAGACCACACTGAAATGAATAGATTCCAGGGAATCACAAGAGAGTAGAATTAAATTTTAGTTGTTTGTGTCTTCATTACTTGCATACCTATTCTCTCAACATGTGGTCATAAAAACTAAATACAGGGACAGAGTCACCAGGAAGCAGATCAGATCCTTGTCCTCATGGAACATCTATCCTATCAGTAAAGTTGGTCTTTAACAAGAGTCCTAATACAAATTATTCTTTTTAAATTAAAGAGGATAAAAAGTCAGTCTCATGAATTGTCCTTTGATGGAGTGGAATCCTGTTACCCACTAAATTATGTCCCCTGAAATGGCACATTACAATTCCAGCTCACTCTCCTTGGGAATGTGGCCTTATTGGGAAACAGAGGTCACAGAGGTGATCAAGATGAGGTCACTAGGGTGGGCCCTAAAGCAATATGACCTGTGCTCTTATAAAAAGGGAGATACTACAGAAGACAGTGAGACACAGGGGACTTCCTGTGACTACAGACGCCAGGACTGATGACCAGTGCTGGAGGTTAAAACACGGCAAGAAGTCTACCCAGAGTCCCAGAGGAAGCACATCCCTACCAACACCTTGATGCTGGATTTCTAGTAACAGAATGTGTTTCTGTTCTTTAAAAGTCACCTATTTGTGCTAATTTATTATACCAGCCCTAGGAAACAAATACAAACTCTGTCAATGTTCAGGAGCTTTTAGCTTCAGAGACTACTTCAGAGAACTCAGAAAGGCATCATGAAAGCAAAGAGAAAAAAAGCATCACCCAGTAAAGTCTCCTCCCCAAAATATCATGTAATTCAGGAAACTGCACAACTTTATTCCTGAAACTCTGTAATCAGGCCAGGCTGAAGACCCGCCATCTGTGAATTTTTCCCCATCCTCCCCGCCCACGTCAGGGAAATCCTTAGGAAAAGAAGATATTTTAAATATGTGGAAAGTCTTACCTGACATCCTTTGGGAGCAGCATCCGAAGAAGTCAGAATGCAGAATGATTGAATGAAGACCAAGCCATCGATTTAACTCCAACAATTGTCCTGCTAAATAAAAATATCACGAGTTACAGGAGTTGTATCAGTTCAGTGATGCAGACAGACATCTTTGAGAGAGTCAGTGCTATCTTAACAAGATTGTAACTTGCACTTACAGAATAATAGCAAAGACACATTTTTATTTTAAAGTATAGGTGAAAGTTGATCTTTGGGAAAATATCTTGTTTATCTTTAAAATTGTCACACTTAAAACTATTCACGAAATATAATGAGCTATTTAATAGCCAACTGTTTCTCTTGGACTGAAGGCCAGTGTATGAATGAAAAAAAAACATGAAAATTTTGTCTTCTGTCTCCAAAAGCATGTGCGTGCATGTATGCTCAGTCTCAGTCGTATCCAACTCTTTGCAATACCATGGACTGTAGCCTGCCAGGCTCCTTGTCCATGGGATTTCCTAGGCATTCCTAGGTAAATTTCCCAGGTGGATTCTTTACCCCTGAGCCACCAGGGAAGCCAGTGTGTTCTGTTTTAGGTGTTAAATCGTTCCATTTAAAATAAGCTAAATATAGCTATTCCTAAAGACAAAAAAGGCACTGGGCACATTTATTATTGAAATTGTCCCTAAACCAAATCACAGTTGCTGCTACTGCTGTGTTTTGTATTCCCTACCACCTGCCTGGTTCTTCCAGCATAAAAGCTCTTTCCAGGAGGGATGTACTGTCTCTTTAACACTTCTCCATTCTAGTATCTTCATTTATTATTTATTAAGTGTAAAATTTAGCAGGGCAACCTAAGTCAAAATGTGCAATTCATTTGCATGAAAGTAGGATCCTTTATATCTTTATTCCTTCTAAGAAAATTACAGGAAGCAGGAAAAAAATAAAGAAAATCTCTTAGAAACGAAGTAGCTGACACATCACATTTATTAAAGCTGTGAAGCCTTCAAAGTAGATGACTTACAATTTTTCATCCTCAACAGTGGTTTTTGCCAGAATGCTGCTAGACGTGGGAAGGATGATTAACAAAGCAGACGCTCATGTTTACTGGCCACGTGCTACTAATTCATCCCCAAATAAGTTCAGATTTGCTAACAAGAGGAAAGAACTCAACAAAAAGACATCATTCAAGACAGCTTTTTTCTAAAATCATCCATTTTCAGTGTAAGTCTAAAAGCTCAGAGGAAGGCTAAATAATTCCCCAAAGGTCTCCAGGTATAAAGGCTGGCATATTGTAATAAAGATATAAATGTTTTGCCATCAGCCTACAACACTTTCTAATATAGGACTGCATCCTCATCCAAACTGATACAACAGATGAGCTAAAGCAAGTGAAAAATAGTTTAAAGTATATAATTACTTGTTTTAATAGGTGGGTCATAATTTATAGTCAAGAAGGAGAAAAGAGGAAAATAATTTAAGCGTCAGCAATCATGTTAACATGCAACCGTTGAAATACTACTGGAGCTGGACAGCCGATAGACTGCTCTAGAACACAGATGTGGTAACAGGACAGATGTTTTAATGATCATGCTGAGAATGGCTCCATTGACCTTAGGGGAAAGCATTTAATTACAGTGTTTGGCAAGCAAAGCAACTGTAAGGTCAGCTCTAGATGAAGCAAGTCAGCACATGGTTTGGTGAATGTCCTGACATGTGAATACAGCTTGTTTTCAAACCATATAGCCTCACATCTTAGAACATTCAAGATGTCCAGCTGGCGAGAACAAATGTTTGCTTTAAAAACTCATAGACAAAGGCAATATCATCAAAATGATAGGCTTTAGGTAGATGTGGAAGAGTCCTAGAGGAAATTTAATTTTAAATTAGATCAATGGTTCCACTTTTGACAAAGATTGAGTAACAAGGATCAAATTTACCCTCCTTTATGAAACAACTGGGCTTCCCTTGTAGCTCAGTCAGTAAATAATCTGCCTGCAGTGCAGGAGACCCAGGTTCAAACCCTGGGTTGGGAAGATCCCCTGGAGAAGGAAATGGCAACCCACTCCAGTATCCTTGCCTGGAAAATCTCATGGAGAGTGGAGCCTCGTGGGCTGCAGTCCATGGGGTCACAAAGAATCGGGCATGACTGAGTGACTAATACTTACTTACTTACTTACTTATGAAACAACTAAAAAACTAACCAGAATATATGACCACCAGTCATCAGGAATATTTTCAAATCATAAATCTGATAAGGGCTTAATATCCAAAATACATGAAGTCCTAAAACTCAATAACCAAAAAACAACCCAATTAAAAATTTGGTAAAGGAATTAAATAGACATTTCTCCAAAGAAGATACATAAATGGCCAATAAGCATGTGAATAAATGCTCAGCATCACTAATTATTGGGGAAATTCAAATGAAAACCACAACAGAGTACCACTGCATATCCACTAGGATGGCTACACACACACTCATACACACACATATACACACACTACAAGTGTTGATGGGGATGTCAAAATTTGGAACTATTTTGCATTGTTGGTGTGAATGTTAATTGGTGCAGCCTTTGTGGAAACAGTATGAGGCTTCCCCAAAATGCTACAGGTAGAATTAAGACATGGTCCAAAAATTCTACTTCTGAATATATCCTCCCAAACAACTGAAATCAGTGTCTTGAAGAGACATTTATACATCCATGTTCACATACCATTTTTCACAATAACTAAACCCTGGAAGAAATCCAAGTGTCCATCGTCGATGAAAGGATAAATAAATGTGGTCTATCTGTACAATGGAATAATATTCAGCCTTAAAAGGGAAGGAAATCCTCACATCTGCTACAGCATGAATGAACTTTGAGGACATCACACCAAGTGAAATAAGCCAGTCACAGGAGGACAAATACTGTATGAAATCACTTATGTGAGGTACTTAGAGTTGTCACAATCATAGGGACAGAAGACAGGATGGAGGCTTCTGGAAGCTGTGGGGAGGGAGGAATTGGAGTCACTGATTTTTAGTGGTGGTAACTGAAGTTCAGTTTCACAAGATGAAAACAGTTATAGCGATGGTGGAGGTGCTGGTTGTACAATGATGTGAATGCACTGACATTACTGAACTCTGTACTAAGAAATGGATAAGATGGCAAATTTTGGTATGCATGTTTAACCACGATAAAAAAAAAAATGGAATGAATCAACTGTATTTGTGTATAATAGGAGGGAAACGCCAGAAATCAAAACTTAAAAACTATACCACTGCAGTAGAATAAAAAATATGAAACACTTAGAGATACATCTAATAAAATACATACAAGTCTGGTACCCAGAAACAAATTAAAGAAGACCTAAATAAATGAGGAGATACACTGTGTTCACAGACTGGAAGATTCAGTAGCATTGAGATATCAGCCCTCCATGAATTCATCTGTAAATTCAATGCAACTTCAACCAAAATCCTTTCAGACTTTTTTTTTGAGAAACTGACAAGATGATTCAAAAATTCATGTGAAATTGCAAAGACCCAGAAGAGCTAAAACAACTTTGAAAAAGAAAAATGAAAGACTTACATTACCAGACTTCAAAAATCACTCTATGGCTATGTAATCAAAAGAGTGGTTTGGCATCAAGATAGGCTAGTAGATCAATAAATCAGGGTGCAGGATCCAAAAGAGATGCACACATTTACAGTCAATTGAATTCTGACAAATGGCAATTCAGCCTGGAAAAGATGATCTTTTTAATAAGAGGTGTCGTAGCAACTGGATATTCATACGGGAAAGAAAAGAAAGAAAAAGCTAGCCAAGGATTAATTCAAAATGCATCATAGATATAAGCATGAACTTAAAACTATAAAATATCTGCACTGTAGGAAAGAGTTCATGTATTTCCTTGGGTTAGGCAAAGATTTCTTAGATATGAGGTAAATGTATGATTCAGATAGGCAGGGTGGGGCAGTGGGGGAAGAGCCCTGGAGACACAGTGTTGCTAACACAAAGCGTTTTGCCACAGAGAACAGGCCACTTTCTGTTGGAGTGAGTGGAGCCCGGAGAGGCTTTTGTCTGCATTTATTTTAAGACTGGAGATATAACAGTACTAGACACACTTCCAAAAGAAATGGGAAAATGGACACAGAAATGAGGATGACTTGGTGGAGCAGTTATCATGAATAGCTGACGGAAGAATATCACAGGAGAGGAGGGCCTGCCGTTAGTGGGATCGCTCTGGGTGGTCTTGCAGCAGAAGGGAGGGCAGAGTGCACAGAATCCCAGCAGGGGGTCACGGGGTCAGAGCCTCTGCATGTCCCACTGTGGAGGCTTCATTTTCTTCTGTCTTTTTGTTTTATGTTGCTTCTTGAACTAGGAAAAATGACATTAAGTTGGAACAGGAAAGGAGGTGCTCTGTGTTTGTGTGGACAGAAAAGGTACACAGTGGTTGTCCGTGACCGTGGGGATTTCAACGGGCTCAGGAGACAGGAAGGTGTTGATGCCATCACAGGCACACTCATGCCTATGACCATGTCTTTCAGGGGAGACATCAAGGCTGTAAAGTTTTCTCCAGCCATGTTCAGATGCAGTGGTGCCAGTGTGGGGGGCAGGGTTGGAGCAGGGTGGTCTTCACCAAGTGGAGAAACGCTGAGAGCTGGAGTTGTGTGAGGGAGCAATTCCAAGGCCATGGCCAGGGAAGGAAGGAAGGACGGGGTGTCGGAGGAGGGGAGACCAAAAAGCAGGAAGAGAAAGGGAGCGGGGTCTCTGGGGGCCGATGGGTTACTGTTGCCATGGAGATTCAAGAGTAAATGAGCTGAAAAGAAGGAAGCTGCTGCAAAACTGGGATGCTCAGAATAGAGGTTGGCATAGAATAAAGGTCATTGGTAATGACAAAGCCCATGATAGGACCTCAGAGGTGAGTGCTGGGCAGTCTGAATATAAGATCTCTGAGGAGTTTCAAAAATGAGAAGCCAAAACTTTAAGATTATTTCTATGTGTATGGATGTCAGTGATAATTAGAATAGTACTGAAGCTAGTGGTCAGGAGCCAGAACCTTAAAATATAGAGATTTGAGGAGGAGTGATTGACAAGCTGGTGGTGGAAGGAGGTAGATGACTGCTCCACTCAATGGTGTGTGCGTAGTGTCTGTCTTGTCTAAGGAAAACTGGGGTTAACATAGAGAATATTACAGACAAAAAGTATCTTTATGAATTTGCATTCTAGTTTGATTGAAAAGTTATACACAGCAAGTGTTAAATAACCATTTTCTTTTATGCATTAACAATCGTTTGCCTCATGGGTTAAAGACATGAGGTCAGTATATAATCTGATAAAATAATTAATGGAAACAGAGGTTGTTGAAATGCCAGAGGCAGCATGAACTCTGACATGGTAATCTGTTTGGGGGGGTTACAAAATACTGTATTAATTCATGATCAAAAAGCAGGGCCTGAGTCTAGTTTCATTGTACTAAACAACTCACATTTAGAAGAAAATTTCTCACCACCAAGAACTGGCTCGAACCTGATCTCCCCACAGAAACAAGGTCCACCAAGTTGAGAGCCAGGTGTGTCCCCAGCCAGCAGGTAGGTAACTACAGAGACAGGGTCAGAGTGGTGTGCTTATTGGGAAAGACAAACATACGCCAAAAATACATTTGCTCATGTTCTCATTCCTGCTTGACAGGTCCTTCCTGCCTTCATAGAAGGTCTATCTGTAAAGTCCAGCTGAAGTCCCCTCCTCTTTGAGAACTCCCCCTCTTGGCTGTTTCACACTCTGCTTTCTATATGAATGCTTATGCTGTTTATCGTCTGTATTTTTTTAACTTAATTATTTCACAGCTCATTATAGAAAGTGAAAGTGATAGTCACTCAGTCCTGTCCAATTCTTTGTGACCCCATTGTCCCTGGAATTCTCCAGGCAAGAGTACTGGACTTATTATTGCCATGGGTTGCCATTCCCTTTCCCAGAGGATCTTCCCAACCTAAGGATTAAACCCGGGTCTCCTGCAGGTGGATTCTTTACCATCTGAGCCACCAGGGAAGCCCATATTATAGAAGCAGCTACTTAATGCACAGAATGCCAAATCTTGCTTTAAACATGTTACAGTATTTTATTTATCTATTTAATTTTCACCATAACCTTGCTATTCTTCTTACTGTTACCATTACTTCTGATTTACAGAAGAGACAGCCTTTTTCTTTAAAGTTGATTTAGCCAAGATTGTTCACGCTGAGGTTTCTGATATGTAAGATTAATTTTTAAAGCCATGTAATACAAAGAGGCTGCAAAGATATAGAACAACAGAAATTTCCACACACTATTATATTGAGAGGAACACAAGTTGGTTCAGTGATTTTACAGAACAGTTGGACATTATCCAGAATTGTCAAAGGTTCCTTGTTGACCAGGCTATTCCACTCTCAGTATGTACTCTAGAGTGACTCATGTCCTTGTGCAGTAGATAATGGTAGAAGAATGTTTACCCTTGCATGATTAAATAATAAACAAAATGAGACGACAACCCAATAGCATAAAAATTATGGAATATGCAGGCAATGGAACTGTGCACAACAATGATGACTGAACAGGCAGCAACACGGTTGAATATTATCAGTATATTATTGAGAGAAAGAATCGAGATGTGAGAGAATATATACAATATAATTCCATTTATCAAAAGGTCAAAAACAGGCAGAAATCAGGGATGTGTATGTATAAGCAGTAACACTAGAAAGTAAGCTGAGGTAAAGGAGAGTCAGGGTGAGGGGTCTTTCTGGGGTTTTAGTCATCCCTTGTTGCTTTACAGTTGTTCTAGTGTCCATATTATGTGCCTTGCTGTGGCATTGTGTTTCACACAAAAAACAACGTAACCCAGATTCAGGTTCAACATCTGAATATGGCACAATGCTAAGCCCTTATTCAACCTCCAATTGATTTAATTGAAGAGCAATCGCTGATGATTGGTGGTTAACCACAAAGACAAAGTTGATTGTGGAATATAAACAATTTTAGAATCCTCAATTTTTCCAGTTGAATTTTCTACCTTCTTACAAATTCTGTCTACCACATTCTCAACCAGATAACTTAAATGGGATATGACAAACTAATTAGGTAGGCCAAGCTTCATTTTGGACGAAAGCTAATCTTTAGAAGATATCTTCCTTATATTAAATTGATCACTTCCCTAAAATTTCTTCACACTGATTTGTACTCTTCTAAATGTATGGAGAAAAAGATCTGTTGAGAAATAAATAAGATATTGTTTTGCTGCTGCTGCTAAGTCATGTCAGTTGTGTCCGACCCCATTGACGGTTTTACTTATACGTTATTTGTTCTCCTGTCTCAAATTTACTCAGGGGGAGGGTTTAAAGCTTAAAATGTTGCATTGCACATCACTAAAATCAAATTATGCTTTTTTTCTTTTTAATAGAGACAAATGAAATTTATATTTGTATTTATAGCCTAACAGCATGCTATGGACTGAATGTTTGTGCCCGCTCAATTCGTATGTTGAATCATACCCCAATGTGATGGTGTCAGGAGCTGGGGATCTTTGGGAGGTAATGAGGTCATGAGGGTGGGACACTCATGAATGAGATTAGTGCCCTTGTAAATGAGACCCAAGACAGATGGTTTCTCTCTCTCCTCCATGTGCAGCCTCAGCAAGGTCACTGCCCATCAACCAGAGAGTCTCAGCAGAAACCCAGTATGCCTGCACCTTGACCTTGGACTTCTTGGCCCCAAAAACTTTGAAAAATAAATGTTTGCTGTTTAACCTGTCTCACCTATGGTGTTAGTCACTCTGAATGGCACAAGGTTAGAGTGAACACACAACTGATGTCAGGGTTCAAGGTGATGACCATGTGGTGGGCTGAATCTCTGGCACAGGAACATAAACCTGAAATTGCATCATCCCAAAACAGTTATCATTGCAACTTTATTATAATTTTGTACCAAAATTTTCAAAGCTGGACTTTTTGTTCAAGAATGGTGTTACCCCAGCCCCATCAGCTGCAGACTTGTTCCTGCTGACACACTTTGCAATACCAAAAAGAGGCACGGTTCCAACTAGTGTATGACTGATAGGAGCCTTTAGTGCACAACTGAATACAGTTAAGGGGAAAGATTTTCAAAAGTTGTTTTTTTTTTTTTTTTTTTTCCTAGAAGGAACTTTGTACTTCGGATTTACTGCTTAGACAACTATAAAATGTACTTTAACTATTGAAAAGGACTCAATGTCCAATGTTTACAATTTATCTCATAAGCTACAAGTCATTCTCTTCTACAATGATTATAAAAACTGTTTTTATAAGATTTATTGGAAGAGTAAAATACATTCCTCTTTTCTCTACCATATTAGTCTTCATAATTTTTATAAGATATACTCTTATTCTTTTCACTGTCTTTTCCATATTAATTTTATCATGGATAGTATAACTTTATAGTTTTTCCTCATTAAGAAAATTTGATGTGGCACAGTTGATATGTTTTTATTTCACTCTTAGCTGTATAAAATGTGAAACCTTCCCTAAATGGGGCTTTTGTTTTGTCTTTTAGAGAAATTCATGTCTAAATAAGTCAAATTCAATACAATTCTTAAAGGTTATTTTGTTTTCCACTATAAATTTCAATACACCAAATACTTCTAAAAAGATTTGAATTATAGTTTAACCAAGTCTCTATTAATCTATTTTATATTATTATTTTAATTGAAATATCTGATTTTAACACTATAACTGAGAAAGTTATAATGATTTACTAAAGGAATGTTCCAAAGGATCATCCCTTAATATTTACATTATTTTCACCTGTTTTCCTACTTAATTATGTTAAAGTTCTTAAAATTGTACCTGTACATACAACTTACAGTTTTCACAAGCATTATTACAAGAACATGTTTTCATATGACAATATTAAATACATGTTTTTACTTCAAGGGCTGAATGTAGTCTTTGTATTAATGTAAAATCCACATGGAAAATTTTGCCCTAGAGTTTACAGCTACATTTGACAGTCAATATTCAAATAATATTTTCAGATTTTAGGAGAATAAGTCATAACTTCAGCATTCTGTTAGTTCTATAAACATAGTTTATTTATAATTGAATGTGAAATATGGCCATTACATGAACCTACACTTACATACACATAATGCTAACATTTATGCAATGCCTGGGCATCTATTCAGCATTACCAGGACTAGCCGTTTCAACTTTTTAACAGTCTCTGGTTTGATGGCCAGAATCTATATCAACCAGTTGTTAAACATTTTAGCATCATCTCATAGATGCGTAAGGCTTCCCTGATGGCTCAGCAGGTAAAGAATCTATTTGCAATGCAGGAGCTGCCGGAGATGTAGGTTTGATCCCTGGGTTGGTAAGATCCCCTGAAGAAGGGAATGGCTATCCACTCCAGTATTCTTGCCTGGAAAAAAATCCCATGAACAGAACAAACCTGGTGGGCCACAGTCCAAAGGGTTGCAAAGAGTTGGACACAACTGAGCACACACATACACATAGATTCATACACATACACACACACATACAAAACTAAGTGATTTCTGGATTTTGTTTGGAAAATGGCAAACAAAACTTTTCATTGGCAGCCATATACAGAACGATTTGCCATAAAAAATGAAACAGATTTTTAGCTCTTGATTTAGAATTCATTGTGTAAAATGACTCAAAATTGGGCATCCCATTCTGTGATTCTGTGAATACAAGTGTTCATTGAAACTCGGAGAGATTAGAGCAAAGCAGGCAATCTGTCCAAGATGAAAGGGCCATCACTGGTCCATCTGGAGGCTGGATGTAAGGGGCCTTCTGTGGGAGTTCACCATCCGAGGTGTCCACAATGTGAAGACACTCAATTACACCAGACGTAGCAAGTGAACAAGGGAAAGTCACCTTGTTTTGTTTTCATGTTTCTTTTCCAGAACTGATGAGGTGAACTCTTTGTGTGGCTACTGCTGATAAGAACATGATAAATAGCCTGAAGTGTTTCAATAACCTGCCATAATCCAAAGGTTTATGCACATATTTATGAATGAATCATTTGCACAACCACTTAACTCATGAAAACAGTGTTAATGCAGAATCAATGCCTCTTTGAGGACATAGTGAACCAGGGAATACCTTTCTCTGATGAACTGATCGCTGAAATAATCCAGGGGCAAGCCATGGAGAGCTTGGAAATGCTTTATTCAAGGGAGGCTTGAAATGTCAGAGAAAATTTGTTTTAATTCACCAATTGTTCTGTAGATGCATCTCCAGTGGAAGCAATTTTAAGGTTTTCTTTTAGACTCTGTTTTCCTGGCTAGATTTTGTGAAGATAACCTTCCCAAACATTTTGAAAGAGAAGTCATAGTTTTAAAGTGGTGTTAACATTTTAGTTTGGTAGTTTCCCTTCAGAAAAAAAAAAATCATATAGGAAATTAATGTCTCCTAAAGGAGATCAAACCAGTCCATCCTAAAGGAAATCAACCATGACTAATCACTGGAATGGCTAATGCTGAAGCTGAAGTTCCAATACTTTGGTCACCTGATGAGAAGAGCCAACTCATTAGAAAATACCTTGATGCTGGGGAAGATTGAGGGCAGGATGTGAAGCGGGGGACAAAGGATGAAATGGTTGGATGGCATCACTGACTCAATGAACATGGGTTGGAGGAAGCTCCAGGAGTTAGTAAAGAACAGGGAGGCCTGGCTCCATAGGGTCACAAAGAGTCAGACACGACTGAATGACTGAACAGCAACATAGACAAGAACAGTTAGTTGTACTTTCAGAAGTTAACTCTTTCACCTTTTGTTAGTATTTTGGCTTCCATAGCTAACTCTCCTTCATCGTTTTCATAGCCAACTTTCCCTTTCCTTCATAGTCTCAGGTCGTATTCCTGAGAGAGAGAATTCGGTGTATCTTTATTCCTTAGAAGTTACATTCAGACGAACCTTGGGCCAGGTGCACATCTGTAATCTCAGAACCATGTGTGAATGGGTCGTGTAGCAATTGTGACTGTCAGGCTTCACTTCCAGTAGAGTCGTGCAGGTTCCTAGGACAGGAAGAAACCATGTCCCCATTTGTTGCAGAAAGATATTTACAAAGATTTACTCAATATGGAAATCTCAAGGGAAGAGTGCAGACTTGTTCGTTGTATTTAAGCAACAGGTACATGCACGTGATCTGGAGATGTTTGATGTTGTCGGTCACCTGTGGTGGTGAGGGCTGGGCAGCCAAGCAAGGTCGTCAGAAATGCAGTCACTTGGTACATGTGCTAAGACCCAGGAATGGGGTCATCCCAGCCTTTCTCCATGTTAGACCCTGATAAGAAAGACCGTCTTTTCAACACACTTAGGAGGGAAAAGTGGAAAAGGAAAGAAAGCATTTGAAAAGGCAGTATCTGTACTTTGTTAAATATGAATGTCATCTCCCTGCCCCAGCCCATCGTTGGAGGATGCTTACACTTCATGGAGCTGGAGTGTCGTGACCTATGGAGACCAGCTTCCCATGGGAGAGGGCTGGTGGCTGCAGTCCCCTCTGCTGTGGGGATCCCACTCCTCACATCTGGCATGTTCCCTCTCCTGTCAGAGAGAGGCATGGGGAGAACTCTTCCTACACATGCTCAGGCTAAATGTGAAGCAGGAGGTGACTGAGAATACCGGTCTGATCCGCAGTGGGAAATCAGGGATCAGAGGCACATGTGGGTGTTCAGACCTCCTGGGAGAAGGTTGCAGGGAGCAAGGACCAGCCTGGCCAGACTTGCCCTAAGAGATGGGAGGTGAGCCCAAACAACTCAGGGCAGCATCTCAGGATCCTGTGTGTTTCCTGACAGTGAATCAGCCCTCACTGCAGACTCAGGAGGGGAGATCCGGGACTGCCCTCAGGCAGGCATGGAGGGTGGCCCCTCTCACATGCGGGGGCTCCTGTTTCCTTTTTCTTTCCTGTTCTTCACACTCCCACTCTCCTTGTAACACTGGTGACCTCTCCTCACTACCCTGAGTGGATGCCGGGTGTAAGATCCTCTGTCCCAACTGTTGAATTGAGTACTGGGAGTCGGGGAGGGATGAGAGGAAACCCTGCTCTGTGTTTACAAGGAAAGAACTCCAAGACTAGCCAAGGCATAAATAAAGCCATTGTTGTTGTTGTTCAATTTCTAAGTTGTGTCCGACTCTTTGAGACCCCATGGACTGTAGTACACTAGGCTTCTTTGTCCTTCACGATCTCCCAGAATTTGCTTAAACTCATGTCCATTGAGTTGGTGATAATACTTTATAATCCTGAAAAAAAAAGCTGTACCCTTTCCAATTCTAAGAGGTTTTGAGTCAGTTTACAAGTTATAATGCAATGCAAAATGGTTAAAACATGTAATTTGGAGAGTTTAAAGAGTTGAAGAATCCTCTGAAGCAGCTAAAGGATAAGAATCCTAAACACAACAATCACACCTTCAATTTCATTTGAAGATTTTTGGTAGCTGAGAAAAAAGAGGAATATGTCCAGTCCACAAGTTTTCTAACAAGAGAAAATGCCATCATGATTTGCAGAGGGACTTGCCCTCTTCTGGAATTACACTTAAGCAAGAAATTATGACACGGACCCAAGGACACTGTCACAGAAATCAGAGGTGGCACTTGGGCCATCACCCCCACAGCTCCATGCTCAGTAGAATCCCACACTTCTCTTGGACCAAAATAACCCACATAATTGATGTGTGCACATCAGAATCTCAAAGGCTTCATTTCTTTGTCATCATAAACACAGCACCTGTGAGACAGTAGAGTTTATTAACAGGTGTTCACAGTGAAATTTTCATAATAGATTAGTGGTAATGACACAGAGAGAACTGAGTTTCCATTCACATCTGTTTTGATGGGGAGATGTTTGAATGGTTCCCTTAGAACCTATGAGGGAGCCCAGAGCAGGATCATTCCAGAAGAGGACAAAGGCTCCTGGCAGCCTTATCAGAGGAACTTGTGCAACTTCACTTTTTTTTTTTTTTTTTTAACCATGTTAATGGAAAATAGTTGCTCTGGGTTTAGTTATTCCCATTATATAAATGGTAATTTTTTAAATGTCATGTTTACTAGAAAGTTCATATTTACCTCCAAGAAGTGGGCTGGGGGAGAAGAAAATGTGCAAAATGGAATGGGAAAGGCTGACTGTTTTAGGTTCACTAATCTTGAATAGAAGGGGAAAACTGTGGACCAGAAAGACGTCTCTAGGTTTTCAGAAAATTGATGTGTGTTCTGAGTCTGCAGTTTGAGAAGTTAGGCATATTCTGTTAGTCCTGGGGCCACTTGCAGTTAGTCCTAGAACCACCTGCACATCTTGCCTGATTTCAGAGCACTGATGCTGGGAGAAGGGCTGCCCTACCTGTGTGCTCTCTGGACCTACAGCAGCAGGAGGACTTCCTAGCTTCTCTATCTTAATGGTGATGATGCTGCTTTCTTGTGGAAAGTCTTTCCCTGGTGAAAACACCTAGGGGTGAGCATCAGTTTCCCTCCTAGACAGTACAGACCTAGAAGCCCCCAGCATCAGCCCAACACTGACTGGGATTCAGGGCTAGGGCCGTTGGCCAGTCCAAGGAGCATAAATGGCCACGTTCAGTCCGCTGGGTCCAGGCCAGGAGCAGAACCCACTCATCAGAAACCCTTATTCCCTTGGTGCAGCAGGGTCAAGGGCAGAGGTCTTGCAAGCTATTTATATCGCAACAAGAATTCTCTGCTATCAACATCACCCAGGTTTACATAAATGGTCATTAGGAAAAGCTGAGTACACTGGAGAAAAGTACATTCTGTACTTAGGAGTGTTTTGCTTGTCTTCCAAAAGGGTTGCGAGGAAGGCAAATGGGAGGGGGGAAATTCTCACATTTTTTGAAAATCTCACATGCATACAACTTGCATTAATGTTTTAAAAAAACACATTAACTATAATTAATACTGCAAAGTTGTGCACATCTCACATACTGCACTGACACAGCTGTGAGAATCTGAAAATGTAAGTTTCACAGGAAGAAACCCCGCCTCTCTGGGGTCTTAAAGGAAGGATTCTTTCCACTATACTTCCTTTTGTCATGACATTAGGGTTTCTTTTTTTTTTTTTTTTTTCCTATTTATGATCTTGCATGAAGTTTTAATAATACTTAAAAGAAGTAAAAGTCCATTCTGCTGTTCAAGGCCAAATTGTACTAATACTTTTAATGCTTTGGTTCAATCTAAGTCGACAGTGTGGAAAAATCTACTACTAACATTTCATCTGCCCTTCAGATTTCTCAGAACTGCTTTTCTGGAATTGTGTTCTGATACCAGTTGCACTCATATTGGAAGCTCATTATTGGGGATAATCTTTGTTTTTCTTTTTTTTTGTAATTAAACCCTCTTGGATAGCACTTTAAAAAAGTCTTATCATTTACACTAAGTTCTACATATAACTTGAAGTATTTGGTGCTTCCATGAATTTTAATGAGTTTAATAATTTTAATATACTACTTAATAACTACTTACATCCCTTAGAAAGTAATGAAAACATAAACATGCCCTCGAAAACTAAAAGGCATGGAAGAGAATCACTGTGATATATGTTGAAATATCACTTTTAATTATTGCAGAAGTATGTGTGCTCTCCCCAGGGCCCAGGGGGCCAGATTGGAAGGCCCTGCACTTGGAGCTCAGGGCATGGCATTGCCTACTTGAAAGTCTTGTTGGTTGTGTCTTTGAATTTGTACCCCCAAGTCCCTCTTGGCTCCCTCCCGGCCCTGGGTGCTCCCCAGCTTCTCCCTCCCTCCTCCTGCACCCGCTGCCCACCTTGGGCAGAGGCCAGCAGGTGCCCCCTGCACGTGAGTTGTGGGCTGGGGCTGGGGTGGGGACAGGAGAATCTCAGGGCATGACTTAGTTGGAGCCTCAGCTGTGTTGGGAAGAAACCAGACCGCAAAAGTCATAGCTCAACGAATTCTACTCTGATGTGGCACGAGAGCCACTGATGATCTTAGGTAGTGGGAGATCCACTTTGTGTTTAGAAATATCACTCTGGTTAGAATTCAGAGGATGGGCACATTGGGAGGCAGTGAGCTTGTCACTGGAGTAGCCCAGCTGATAGTTGAAGCCCTGAACTAACTGGGGAAAGGGCGACTGGTGGACGGCTGGCTCTGAGGGCAATGCAATGGGGGTCAGAGCACCTGGCGTGTCTCAGAGAAGAGCCAACCAGTAGATGTTCAGGCTTTATGTGCACAGGGGTGGTTACAGGGAGAACTCCTGGGCACCATGACTGGCACCATTGTACCTGGTTCTAATGAACCACTCACCCTCCTGTCAGTCTTGGGCATCCTATCTGTCTCTAACCATGGTCCTGATGTTTGGAAGAACTTAGAGGTACTTAGAGGAAATGCTTCTACAAGTCAGGAAAGCCAGAGTTCCTCATTAATGCTTAAGTGCCATGTATGTTTATGGCAATGGCTATTCCTTTTTCATGGACATTATTCAATTACATCCAAATGCTTTATAGGCCTTTAACAGAAAGACACTACAGACTGAAAATTCTAATTATTATTATTGCCATTCTTATTATTCTGATTTTTAGAGCATTTGCAGAATTGTCTCATTAAGGGACAGTTTATTACCAGTTTACTGTCTTGCATGTCTTTTTTCTGGTCTTCCCTATGTTTTTGATTTCTCTTATAATCCTTCAACTGTTCTCTCTAATGAAAAAAGAACCTATTAAAAGCCTTTGTATTAATAGAATATGAAGACATATTTATTTTGAGTAAGCCCTTTTATAACAAACCTATCTCTTACAATAACTAAATAAGAACATATAGTTGATTTTTTTATCAAAAATCTAAATCAAGTAATATTTACTAAGTGTCCTCTTTGGTTATAAAATGGAGTATTCAAAGAAAGACAGGAGAGGAACCCGAGGTAATTGGTAGCATGGATGTATCTTTGGCATATTGTTCCCATGTTTAAGCCACTTTCTATCAGCATATTCAGGTATGTAGCTATTAATTTAGGCGAAACCAAATATTTTGAAAGATATGAATACTTTTTCACATATTCTTGACATATGACAAAGTCTATTCACAAAACTCCAAATATCCTTAGACTCCAGTCCAGTTTCAGAATGTTGATTGTTAACTGACCAACATTCATTTTGCTCCCTCTGGTTGTAAAGTAAACTCAGGTTTCTTTCGGGAAACCTCCTTTCCTGTTTTGAGGGAAAAGACTCCAAAACCAACTCTGCTTGTGGGATTGGTTGGCTTAAATGGATCAGTATATCCCATGATCCTTGACCATGAATATCACTTCAGATCCTGAGTAGCCTTCAGACAGGTTACCCAGTGGGGATCAAAGCAATATGAGAAAACACAGGCTGAAATCTTTGTTAAAGATAAGCTTTTGCTTTTCCTCTGTGCTTGGGGATGCCTGGGGCTGTCCTGTGAGGGGAGCCAGCTGAGAGACAGTCGAGCCTCTGGATCTTAGTAATGCAGTTCTCATCCTGACTCAAGGCAAATCTACAACAGGCCTACCTGTGAGTGTTTCTGTTACAGAAGCAGATATTTCCCTTTTTCTTATGCGCACCTACAACACAGATCGTCTTGAACTGTATGCATTAGCATGGAGACACTGGCCCCAGTCTAGAGAGGCTTTCTTGCTTTTTTTTTTTTTTTAATTTGCAAGCATTTTCACTTCTGAGTGAATCCTATTTGAATGTGGTGTTACTGGGAATTTTCAGTTTTTTATCTTTCAGTGATAACTGAAAAGTTAAGAAGAGGTTACAGCAAATCAAGTATACCCATAATTAACTTTTAAAAACATATTAAATCCTGGAAAGGGCAGACCTGAAACAAAGCGAAATCATAGAAGTATGATGTTAGAAAAAATGTTGACCATCTGATAATGTGCAACCAAGGAAGTGGAAACGTTGGGGAGGAGTTTCCTATAAGAACTAGAGGTGAACAGAATTCAGTTTAGGTTTTTCAGGTATAATCCTTTCTGTTTCCACTACGCACATGTAATTGAAGTGGACGGTAGGAAAAAATTATACATAGAGTAGATTTCTGAGACCAGTACTGGGTGGGAAAAGATGGTTGCTGAGATCTCACATGCATTTACCCCAGGGAGGGGACAGAGACCTGCTGCTTGCACACACACACAGACCACTTCAAGTGTGCAGTCTGGTGTTCAAACCTGAAAGTACAGGGTTGGGAAAAAGAGCAGAGACTGGGATGCAGAGCCTGTGGGTTTAGAGCCCCAGCCACACGTCTTCTGAGCTAGCAGTCACCTTACGCAGCTTACATGGTCCTCTGAGCCACTGTCTCCATCCCTGTAGAGTGGAAATGACAATAATGGGCTCTTCACAGGATGATTGCATGAGTAAATGAGAACGAATCTAAGAAGTAATTCTGAGCACAATCCTTGGCCCATAAACTTGTTTTCTAAAAGCTGTCACTGCAGGTACAGCCTCTGGTGACCGCGCTACAGGACACTCCCCGCGGGCTGTCCTGATCACTGGCTCACCTCTCACCGCGGAGAGGACTGTTCTGCAGGGTGGGTGACAGTGTGTTACTCGCTCAGTCACGTCCAACTCTTGGCAACCCTGTGGACTGTAGCCTGCCAGGCTCCTCTGTCCATGGGGTTCTCCAGGCAAGAACACTGGAGTGTTCTTCATTTCCTTCCCCAGTAGATCTTCCTGACCCAGGGACCCACACTTCCTGCATCTCATGTGTTGCCAGGTGGATTCTTTACAACTGAGCCAACAGGGAAACAGTGTACATGAGGATGACAGAAAGACAGGTATAGGTACCCTTCTTTTTTTGAATAGTTTAAAGAATATCTGCTTTGCATAAATCAGTAACTCAGTAATTAACATTCTAAACCATCACTAATTTAGAACCATTTAATTTTCAGACAGTTGACTGAGGTAGAAGTCATGGGAGTGAATGTTTTCAATTCGCATAACCCAAGTCAGTTCAAAAGCAATTACCACAGGAATGCTGATCTGATGTAGAAATGGTTAAAACGAAATTCTCTCAAATAGACAATTCTGATCATCTTTAGCAAATTTCCTCATTGTAAAGGGTTGGCATTTTTATTAGAAAATAGCCTAATGGATGCTCTTGAAAGACAAAAGAGGAAATGGTTAACTTGTTTTAAAAATTGCTTAAGATACACAATTTATGTCATACCTTTTAACCAGTTCCCTCTTTCTAAAACTTCACTTCCTTTATTGCAGAGTAAAAGCCTGTCATATTCAAAGATGAGTCATTATTTCATTTTTTGTGTACTCAGCTCTACTTCTGCTTGGACATTTCAGAAGTGCCTGGTCTATATCCTGCATCATTTAGATATTATATGACTTTCATGTGAGAGCTCTCCAGAGAAACAAAACCAACAGGATGTGTTGGATGGATGGGAGATGTGTGTGTGTGTGTGTGTGTGTGTGTGTGTGTATGGTGGTGGTTTAGTCGCTAAGTCATGTCTGACTCTTGTGACCCCATGGACTATATCGTGTCAGGCTCCTCTGTCCATGGGTTTTTCCAGGCAAGAATACTGGAGTGGGTTGCCATTTCCTTCTCCAGTGTAGACTTACACCATCAGCACTGCCAGAAAAGGGAATGGCAACCCACTCCAGTATTCTTTCCTGGAGAATTCCATGGACAGAAGAACCTGGTAGTTGCAGTTCATGAGATTGCAAAGAGTTAGACATGCCCAAGTGACTATCACTGACTCACTGATACTTACACATATGTATGTATAAGCATGATTTATTATGAGGGATGGGCTTGTGCTGTTGTGTCAGCTGAAAAGCCCATGATCTACCAGGAGAGTCAATGGTATAGGTCCAAGGACATGAGAAGCCCCGATGTCCCAGGTAAACATCAAGCAGAAAGAGCCAATCCAACTCTCCTCCATCTTTTTGTCGTGTCAGGGCTTTAAGAGACTGTCTGAGGCGCCCACACTGGGAAAGTCAAGTGCTTTACTTGGTCCACCAGCTCAGTGCTAGTCTCATCAGGAGACACCCTCACAGACACAAGGTTTAACTACACACCTGGACACCCCGGGATCCAAGCTAACACATGAAATTAGCAAGTACACCTCGGGAGAAAGTCTCTAGACAGTGGGCAGGTGCAGGTGTCACTGTGACACGGTCCAGGAATTCCTTTTCCATCACCAGTTCACTGCAGAGCACCCTCTCCTCACCAGAACTTCTCCTTTTCCAGGACACATATAAAAGCAGAAATGTCTTCAGAAATAAATATTCCCGAAGAAACTTAATCTCCAGTTTCATAGCAACCAAGATGACTGTTAAATATGCAAACATTAGGTCTTTATGGTAATCCACAAAATACATTTCCAACAAGCTCCAAGCTCCAAACAAAAAGCAAAACTGACAAAATCATTTTTTCTCCTATGATTTCCTACATTAATTACCAAATATAATTGCTTCCTGTCCTCAAGTTAAACTTTACCAGTTATAATATAGATTACACAATAAACAAAAAGAGAAGTACATATATACAGAGACAGATTAGAAAGATAATTTGGATAATAAAATGAAAATCAATATTGAATTGAAGCCTTGTGTGATGAAAGTGGTTCTCCATTTGAGTAATTAAGTGGAAATGTTTTGGCACGTATACGTGTCCATTTGGCTCGGAGCAAAATAGTAAGGATTGATGTGTTTTCAACTTGATACAAGTGAAAAATCTAGATTAAAAATTCAATCACCATTTCTTTTAAAATAACACAAATCCTTCCATCATCTTTCAAAATTATCCATCGACAATCTTTCTCAAGGAAGTTGAATTGATTTCATCTTTAATTAGTTATAATCTTTCAAAAGAGTATGCAGTTATGCTTTCATATAACTGCCCTTTATAAGTGCCAAAAATCATATTTCTGCTTTCTCATGAGACTATTTCTTAAGATAGGTCTCACATTTTGTAGGGACAAAGCCATCAGCACCTCTAGTGGAATTAGTCCCTGGTAGTGTGGTGCTGTCCCATCTACGTGACTGGTAGAATGATCCATGCAGAGTATAAATACAAAACAGGGTCTTTTGCTCAAACTTATTTATACACTTTTTTCAAAAGATCTAGAATGATGAATTCTATAAACCAAAGGAAAAAAATATGTTAATCCAATGCCTGTACACATTTGCCAGATTAATATAAATATATATGTGCATATATAAATTCTTAAAAATTACTTCAGTGACCATAAAAACAAGAAAAAAAGACTATATCTCATCTAAGAAAGATCAAATGTAAATATTAAAGGTCCATAAATTTAAGTATTTGAGAAGACTTTTATCAGGCCATAAGTCAAGAAGTGCCTAAAATACAGGCTATTAAACGGGGCTGTTACCTACAGCCTTAAATAACTAAGGCTCACCCCTGAGACCTACAAAGGTCAGGATGAATGGTGGGGTTATTTGGGACCTTGGTTACCACCGGTTATAAGCATCAGTGGACATGTGCTCATTCTCTGCTCATGACACTGAATTGGTATGGCTTCCTGGACAGCGATAAACCTGAAGGTGGGCATTGACTTTCACTAAGTAATTGCCTTTGTAGATGTTGAAGTAAAGTTTCAAAGTTGCTTAAAAAAAGAGAATACATAAGCAAACTGTTAGAGAGAAACATCAAGTAACAGAAACTTAAAAGAAACTGAAGAAATGCTGTTTAAAAAATATAAATATCCATAAAAACAGGATAAAATGTTATCTTCTTGAAATAGAGTGCATTGAAATAGGACAGAGTGCATGAAAAGATAAAAGGAACAATCAGATAAACAAAAAGTAGTTTCTTGATATGAAACACTAGAGCAGGCATTTTTTTTTAATGTGTTAGAAGATGACTAGGAAGAAAAAACCCAGAAAGTAGAACAAAGGAAACTGAGATTAAACCAGCAAAGACAGACAGAACTTGTGGCAACAGGTAAGAGAAGAGTGTTTCAGGTGATGGTGGAGTAAAGCTGGAGTCCAGATTGGGGCAGAGGGCAGATGGGTGCAGGGGACCCTGTCTGGTGCCACTCTCCCTTGTTGTGGAGGCTTTTTTCCCCCCCCCTCTTTGTGAGTGTTTCATTCTTCACTAAATTCTAGCAGAACCAATCGAACTTTCATCAACCAATCTAATACACTGATTTTTTAAAATCTTAATGAAGTATAAACTTATATGCTCATATGCTTCTTTCTTTTTTCCATTTATTTTTATTAGTTGGAGGCTAATTACTTTACAATATTGTGGTGGTTTTTGTCATACATTGACATGAATCAGCCATGGACTTACATGTATTCCCCATCCCGATCCCCCCTCCCACCTCCCTCTCCACCCAGTTCCTCTGGGTCTTCCCAGTTCACCAGGCCCGAGCACTTGCCTCATGCATCCAGCCTGGGCTGGTGATCTGTTTCACCCTTGATAATATACATGTTTCGATGCTGTTCTCTCAAAACATCCCACCCTCGCCTTCTACCACAGAGTCCAAAAGTCTGTTCTGTACATCTGTATCTCTTTTTCTGTTTTGCATATAGGGTTATCATTACCATCTTTCTAAATTCCATATATATGTGTTAGTATGCTGTATTGGTCTTTATCTTTCTGGCTTACTTCACTCTGTATAATGGGCTCCAGTTTCATCCATCTCATTAGAACTGATTCAAATGAATTCTTTTTAATGGCTGAGTAATATTCCATGGTGTATATGTAACACAGCTTCCTTATCCATTTGTCTGCTGATGGGCATCTAGGTTGCTTCCATGTCCTGGCTATTGTAAATAGTGTTGCGATGAACATTGGGGTGCACGTGTCTCTTTCAGATCTGGTTTCCTCAGTGTGTATGCCCAGAAGTGGGATTGCTGGGTCATATGGCAGTTCTAATTCCAGTTTTTTAAGAAATCTCCACACTGTTCTCCATAGTGGCTGTACTAGTTTGCATTCCACCAACAGTGTAAGAGGGTTCCCTGTTCTCCACACCCTCTCCAGCATTTATTGCTTGTAGATTTTTGGATAGCAGCCATCCTGACTGGCGTGTAATGGTACCTCATTGTGGTTTTGATTTGCATTTCTCGGATAATGGGTGATGTTGAGCATCTTTTCATGTGTTTGTTAGCCATCTGTATGTCTTCTTTGGAGAAATGTCTGTTTAGTTCTTTGGCCCATTTTTTGATTGGGTCATTTATTTTTCTGGAATTGAGCTGCAGGAGTTGCTTGTATATTTTTGAGATTAATCCTTTGTCTGTTGCTTCGTTTGCTATTATTTTCTCCCAGTCTGAGGGCTGTCTTTTCACCTTGCTTATAGTTTCCTTTGTTATGCAAAAGCTTTAAGTTTACTCATATGCTTCTTGAAAAAAGGTAACATTTTTTGAGATGTTGCAGAAATCTCACTTGCACAGAACAGTGGTCTGTCTCCTCACCTTTGATGCCTAGAAGCTGCTGTGAGAATCTCACCACCTCAGCCACTTTCATAGGTCACTCAAGCAATGGAGAAATCAAACCTGCTAACACCTGATCCTGGACTTCCAGCCCCCTGAACTGTGAGACCTTACTTTGCCAAAAGCAGAGACATTACTTTGCCAACAAAGTCCATCTAGTCAAAGCTATGGTTTTTCCAGTAGTCATGTATGGTTGTGAGAGTTGGACTATAAAGAAAGCTGAGCGCTGAAGAATTGTTGCTTTTGAACTGTGGTATTGGAGAAGACTCTTGAGAATCCCTTGGACTTCAGGGAGATCCAATTAGTCCATCCTAAAGGAAATCAGTCCTGAATATTCATTGGAAGGACTGATGCTGAAGCTGAAACTCCAATATTTTGGCCACCCATGTGGCCAAAAGTAACCCACTGAAAAGACCCTGATGCTGGGAAAGATTGAAGGCAGGAGGTAAAGGGGACAACAGATAATGAGATGGTTGGATGGCATCACTGACTCAATGGGCATGAGTTTGAACAAGCTCTGGGAGTTGGTGATGGACAGAGAAGCCTGGTGTGCTGCAGTCCATGGGATTGCAAAGACTCAGACATGGCTGAGTGACTAAACTAAATTGAACTGAACTGTGAAAAATAAATACTTGTTGCTTAAGTTGCCCTGTCTTTGGTGTTTTGTTGCAGCAGCCAAACAGACTACGGCACTCATCTTTCCTCAGAGGTTCACAGGGCCCAGAAAGAATGTGCTCACACTGGACTATTTTATGCTATGGCTCCAGGAACCATTTTGTGTCCTTTCACCGTGACAGTCAGTGAGCAGGGCTGGTGCAGGTCCCAGTGAATACGCCTGGGTCCAAATTACTAGGCTAAACTCACTAACTCAGCAAACATAAAATGGAAGGAACTTAAAATTATGACATAGTCCCTGCCAATTTTCCAACCATTTTAAAGTTTTGCAAAATATAGCTGAAATCAGGAACATCAGTGCTGCTCCCAAAGGTAGGGTTTTTGTTGTTCATTCACTAAGTTGTGTCCAACTCTTTGCAACCCCATGAACTGCAACATGCCAGGCTTCCCTATCCTTCACCATCTCCTGGAGTTCATTCAAACTCATGTCCATTGAGTCAAGGACACCACCCAACTATCTCATCCTCTGTTACCCCCTTCTCCTCCTGCCCTCAATCTTTGCCAGCATCAAGAGTCTGTTCCAGTGAGTTGGCTCTTCTCATCAGGTGGCCAAAGCATTGACGCTCCAGCATCAGTCCTTCCAATGAATATTCAGGGTTGATTTCCTTTAGGATTGGCTTGTTTGATCTCCTTGCAGTACAAGGGACTCTCAAGCATCTTCTCCAACACCACAATTCGAAAGCATCAATTCTTCAGCACTCAGCCTTCTTTATGGTCCAGCTCTCACATCTGTACATGACCATAGCTTTGACTATACAGACCTTTGACAGTAAAGTGATGTCTCTGCTTTTTAAGATACTGTCTAGGTTTGTCATAGCTTGTCTTCCAAGGAGAAAGTGTGTTAAATTTATGGCTGCAGTCACCATCCACAGTGATTTTAGAGCCCAAGAAAAGTAGGATGGCCCACCACAAAATTCTCCCAAAGCTTAAGGGAGAAGAAATACATAATATCTACTTGTCTTGAATAATCTCAGAACAGTTACAAATTAGTTTGTTAAGAAAAGCAATAGATAATTTCATTCCAAAGAAAATCACACTCATAATAATCAGGGATCATTAGCAATTGCGATCAGAGAGTCAAATCTGTGTTTGTGATTTTTAGATTATTTTGCTGCCTGAAAGAGAAGGATTGAACTAGTGGGATTTAAAAAAAATACTGTGTTCATGTTGCTTTTTGAGCCATCAACCTCATACCAATGGATACCAACTTGCTGTCTGTGGCACTCTGAGTAAGGTGTGAAGATCATGTGCACACAAGTGGAAAATGGTGTGATTCTGATGTGGTCACATGAGGATCTCAGGTCTGAGTTTGAGGCCATCTTTAGTCTTATCTTTCAGTGATTCTTCACTCTCTTCACTGGGAGAAAACTTGAAGCCAAGACTTCTGATCAACACATGTCCACAACATTCTGTGTAGAGTTTTCCCACTATAAAATGACACATATCTTTAAATCAAAAGAGTGAGGTAATTGATCATTCCTAAGATCTTCTATACCCATTTTTCAAGGATGACTTAGAATCTTATTCTAAGTGGATAGAAATTCTTTCCACCCACCAGTACCAGAGAAGATCTTCAGTCACCCATCTCTGAGCATCGTTGCACCACCTCCCAGAGCAGAAGCTTAACCTGCCATAGCCAGTCCCCATGGCCCCGCTTCCCTTCCCTGAGCCCGTTGCTGGCCCCAAGCCCCTCTGCCTTTCCCATCCCCTTCCTAGCTCCCGCTCTGGGTCAGTGCCCATGCCTTTGTGGGCTTGGGGGCAAATGTAGGCAGGTAGAAATAAATAGTTTGGAGCTGGGGTGGACTGTAGGGGCAGATCCCATCAGGTCAGGTGACCAGGCACTGTTGCGACAGCCATCGTGTTATTGTCACTCTGAAAACAAAATTCACCTTCTTAAAATGGGCCCTGAGGACCCACTCCCCCTTTCCTATCAGCCTGTACCCTGGGATGTGGCTGGGCTTCTCTGCCTCTGGGGTCTCTCTGAAATTCCAAAGGCCCTAAGCGATGCCTTATCCTCCTGCTGCTTGAAAAACCAGTCTGCTTCTTCAGTGTCCACTTCCAGCGCCTCGTCCTACACAGACAGCTCCGTGGTTCCAACAAAGGGGAACCAATGTCTGCCTGTTCTGATAATGATCTTCGCCAGTAAGATACTGGGATGTTCGATCCTGTGAATTTGGTCTCCATGCAATTTTCTGGCCCACACTTTGTGTTTTAGTTGGCTTCCTTCTTTTTATTATTGCTGTGGTCCAATCAGACATTTAATTGTCTGGAGTCCCAGCTGATTGGTACTGTAACTGACTCCAAGAGTGGAACTTTACTGGGATCATCCACTTTCATGTCCCTCTTATTTGACACTGTTTTTCAGGAATGGCCCATCATTTACCCCTCACCTTACTGGAAACTTCTTTGTTAATTCTTATTCTTCAGAGCAGTATCGCCTAGTCTCCTATGTGTCTTCCTTGAAACAGCTCATGGAACAGGTACCAGTTTTACTTGAGTGGTGCAGAGAGCAGACTGTCTCATCCTCGGAGTGGCTGTCATAGGCAAACTCTGTAAGAAAGGGGTCCTTGGAGAGGCTCCGAGCACCCTCTGACCACACAGGCAGCCCGATCCCCACACAGCTCTCCTAACATGCTCGCAGCCAACTGCTCCTCTGGGCCTTCATAAAATCACATCCATTACATCATTTAGTAAGAGAGATCCTAGTCTGAGGGGCCCCAAGCCCTGACCTGGGTGTTTCTCTGTGGCACAGGATCGAGAAATTTCAGAAAGGCTCTGAAATATGCATGCCACGCCCAGGAGTGCATCCAGGTCTCTGCCCAGTGGAGACCAGAGGGAGGTCTCTCCTCCTGCCCACGGGCCCTTCCAGGACAGACAGAGAGGCCCAAGAGTGCCCCCGAGACACACATATCCCAGGAAGACCAGAATGTACTCACTGAATGCAACATTCATAGCTTAACTAAATGCAAGACGGAACCCACCGATCCAACAACAGCAATGAAAAATAACAGGAATGCACAGCCTCATTTTTTATAAAGACTGGGCAGCAATTATAGAAACGAATTAGTAAGCTCTTTCCACTCAGCACCAAGATCTGTCATCAACCTAATGGCTGTCCTCAGCACACTGTTACTAAGTGGCCACATCTGCGGGATGTTGTGCCAGACGCTCCTGAGAGTGAGTTACTCTGTACCCGCAGTGCTGGGCCTGAGTACAGATCCAGCAGGCTGGGCACCCAGACTGTAGAACACATACACACACACACACACGTTCACACACAGACTCATACACACACACATGCTCACACACAGACTCATACACACACAGAGACTCACACACAGGCACACACACGTGCTCACACACAGACTCACATACAATCACACACACCCACTTACAAACACACACTTACACACAGACATGCACACACAGACTTACACAGACATACACAGACACACACATGCTCACACACAATCTCATACACACACACTTACACACACATACACTCATGCACAGATTCACACACACACATTCTCACACACACTCACATACAAACACACACATACAGACTCACAGACTCACTTGATCACATATACATGCTCTCACACACACATGCTTACACACAAATGCACACATACAGACATACACACACAATCATACACACACATACACACATAGGCACATGCCCACACACATGCTCACACACACATGATCACACACACAGGCTCACATACACACTCACACATTCACACACAGGCACAGACACATGCATGATGTCTAGTTATTCATGCATGTTTTGCAATGAATCGGGTATCCTCATTTAACAGAACTGAGAAAAGAACTTGATTATATGCCATCTCATTGCACAATGTTTATGAATTAAAACCAAAAGATTTTCAGTGCAGATGGCAGAGAATGCAGGTCTGCCAATCTGGCTCCCTCTGCAGAGTAACAAATCATGTTTTAACTGCTCCAGAGAAAACCATTATACATAGTACTCTTACATAGAATCTTTTTGTTCTGTGATGAATAGCTTAATATAAATGATTATCCCTAATTCATCTATACAGTCAGAATGACTTTTTCTCTATTTCTAGGTGAGGTGTTATTGTGAGGTGTCATCCCCTAATTCTCCTTTACTCTAGGCTCTGGAACCTCACATTCTGATGTTCCCCCAAGTGAATTAATAACTCCGATAAGAAAAATTCTGATATTCAGCTGCCATTAGTTACTATTTTGCTACTGAGGTGGGACAGAACCCAAAGCCAAGGACCCATCACCTACCTGCGTACACTGATGGCCTTTTACTCTGTTGGCTGCTGAGGGAAAGGCCAGGGCCCTGGCATCAGCCTGCAGTCGTGTCTCTGGAGTTAAGGGAAGGTTCCTGCCTGTTCTTCCTCAGCCCCATGGCAGCCCGGGCCGCGCCCCTCCTGTCCTCTCTGCCCAGGTGCTGGAAGGTTCCTCCCTCATATCCCTAACCTCACAGCCACCACCACAGCCACCACCGCAGCCCGTCACCATTGCTCTCCTCAGCTTGCTGTGGTGTGGGGTAACGTTTTGTCTTTCTCAGTTAACAAGAATATAAACTAAATGAGAACAGAAAAGTGTGTCTGTTTGGTTCATAGCTCCATGTCTATAGAAAGTGCCCTGTAAATATTTGTTGAATTAATATATCATCTAGTGCAGTGTGCCTCCAGATAACAGACTTTGAAAGTTAAATGTGACTTCCATTCTTCTATACATTGTATCACAAAACCTTTGCCAAGTGCTGAAAAGTTGAGAAGCAAACCCTCAGTTCACTTCTGCTGTCTGCCCTCCCCTACCCACCTTCTCCTGGGGTATCTGGCAAGCAAGGGAACTACCTTGGGCACATGGCTTTTCCCCTAACAGGTACCCCAGTCCTTCCAGGTCTGTCAAGTGGGGCTTGCGTGCATGCCCACACCAGTCCACCTGGGGACATACGTCCCTGTGAGATCGGCAGACTGAGCAACACATGACTCTTCAGTGCTGGTTTATCCCTGGGCCCCGGGAAAGGCTTGTTTGTAGCCTTGTGTAATGTATAGGGTAACGAATGGTACATTTCTTCACTGATTCACCCCCTCCTATATCTGCATAGTCTCCTTTAAATTGTTTTGGAAACTAAAGGGAAGATGGTTTGCAAGGGGTGGAGGAGGTGAACGTTGAGAAATATCACGTATAGAGTCTTCAAAACACTTGAAGCCCTTTACTTTTTTATGCTTCTGAATTTAATTACAAACCAAGACCAATATCTGACACTTGAGATACTCTGGACCTCAATCTACCCTTCCCATCTGCTTATCTATTTATGTATCTACCAATCTACACACACACACACACACAGAAACATGAATTTTACTCTGATAATTACTCAGAATCCCACCTTAGGCTAAGTCAGGTTTACATTTCAAACTACAGGAGACAAGATGACCTTCTTTCTGAAATGTTCAACATCTCAGACATACTGTCACAGAACACATAAATGACCTTTTACAAATGTTTTGGTTGAATATCTCTTATAATAAACCTGTCCAGGAGATTATATAATAAGATGTGTGTGCTTTAAATGACATTTTCTTGAAAACATTTAAATAAAATAAGTCACTAAAGCTTTGTAAAAGATTAGGCTAAATTACATTATTAAAGCTGGCTGGATTCTATTATAGCTTAATATTTGAAAATAAATATGCAACAACTTAGTATCTGTGTCTTCTAAACAGAAAAGAAATGTGTATGTGAGTGCGTTTTCATGGAAATATGAAGAGCCCTGGGTTAATTGCTGCTGTTTCCTGCCTGCCACACAGTCAGTCTTTTTGAGACAAAACTGTGTCTTTCTATAGATCTGCTGTTACTCATTATCTGAGAAAGGTCAGAGGTTTCCAGGTCAGACACTACTCAGTGGTCATTGATGACATGCTGAATTTCATGACTGCTTTGTGACATGTGTCCACTCCAAATAATATAAAACATCAAACATTCACAGCCAAGCAGTATCTCATTGTCTTAATTAGTACTGAGTGATACACAAATGTTATTTTAAACATAACCAAACATGATAACTTTCTCCTGATCTTTGTCTTATAAAGTCTTCTCAACCAGCTTCTGTCTTGTCATTAATAGTCCCTTCTTTAGTTTGAAACATATTTGTGTATGTTAGAAACAGAGGCATTTATACCTAGTTTTCTTAACATTACAGTGAGGGGTTGATTTTCTTAAAGGATTAAAATGAAAACACATATTTCTCCCTCCTACAATTTTCTTTTCTTAATTTAATCTATATTATTATTATTGGCTGCTCTGCGTGGCATGTGGTATCTAGTTCCCTGACCAGGGATGGAACCCAGGTTCTGGGCATTGGGAACATGGAGTTGTAACCACTGGACCATCAGGGAATTCCCAGTTTTCACTAAGGTTGATCAAAGCTACATTTTCCCTTGTTTAAAAGTCTTTAACTCCAACTAAAATAAAGATTGTTATTGTTTAGTTACTAAGGTATGTCTGACTCTTTGCAACCCTATGGACTGTAACTCTCCAAGCTCCCCTGTCCATGGAATTCTCCAGGCAAGAACCCTAAAGTGGGTTACCATTCCCTTCTTCAGGGGATCTTCTCAACCTGGGATTGAACCCCTCACTCCTGCCTTGACAGGTATATTCTTTGCCATCTGAGCCACCAGGGAAGCCCGATAAAATAAAGACATTGAAGACAAAAAGAAATGGCACCAACAGCGTCTTATAAAGCAGAACCTTTTGTTTTATCTTTGCAGTTTATGTTGCTCCTTTATGCTATTCCTGATTTACAACCTTGTTCTTTGAAGCCTGTCTGTGGCATATGAAAATAGAACACAGGTAAATAAGCATTTAAATCTCACTGAGTGGTTCTGATCACTTGAATACTTATTATCCTGCTAGATCACTTCTGTACAGACAAAAATAAGTAACCTTCCCAAGATATGAGAATCTCAGCCCAAAATGAAGCTGTGTAGGGACCTCAATCCTGTATTCCAGTCAGAGCAACCATTTCCATCCTTTTTACTCTTTTATTTGAAACCAACTTTTCCTTAAAGCTTTTAAAAATTATAGTAGATTTAAATTTTCTGTTTTTAGTTCCTTAATTATCTCTTTTCTTCCTGCATGGCTTACATCTTAAAATTCAAGTTTTGTCAAAAAATGTTCAGTTGAAACTTTTTAGGAGGCATACTTGTTACTGAAAAATTAATCAGCAAAAAATCAGTGAACTAATTTTAATGATGATTACTATTTTAATGGGTGAATATTTTTAGCTCTATCTGGAATGCAAAGATGCTCTCTGACTTGGTGAGATTGAAAGTGAGTACAAACTGCGCTGTGCCACATCCAACAGGCCCTGATAGCACATTTTCCTAATTCAAATTAGAGAGCTATTTATAGACTCCCATGGAATCACTGCAGTGCAGGTAGTGAGCACACGGTGCGGGAGGAGACCCAGTTCTGACGGGTGGCTGATGAGACAGCGCCTGCAAGGGCTGTGGCCAGCTAACTGTCCTGCTGAGACTTGCAAAGATTTCATTCTACTCTATTTTTCTTGTTTTATGAGGAAAAAAAATATATATATCTATCAATTTAGGTTAAAGCCGTAAACTACTGTATTATACCTGCTGGGGTATGTTTATGACTCTCATTCATCAAAAGTGAGTGCTGTGTGTCTAGTATTTAGCCCAAGTGCAGGATGGAATTTTCCATAGAACATCAGGTTATGAATTGCTATTACTCATAATAGGTTCCCATAAATAAGCCCTCCATGAAAAGTGTATTGTAATAGTCGTCGTGAAATAGCCACGCCAATAGGTTTCGACCTCCATGTCCGTGATGTGAACTACATCTTCTGTCATTTGTTTTCACAGTGGAAGCATTAGATGAAACCATAATATTTACAGCTGCACATTTGTTCTCTGTCACGTTAATGTATTAGGAGGCGGCATCCTGCTCTAACAGCCAGGACCAAGCAGAGTGGAGGAAGGGAGAGAGTCAAGGTTCACACAGTATGGAGGCAAAAAGGTACACGTGAGTCACTCCTTTCTAGAACATTCCTGGTGAAGAAACTGCTCCATGCAAAGATTTTAAAAAAAAAATAATGACGCTACTGCTTTAGAGAGGAACTTCATGGAACTGGAAGTAATAATAATAATAGTAGTAACAACAATAAGGACAAGAGTGAGAGGGACTTCCCTGGTGGTGCAGTGGTTAAGAATCTGCCTTGCAATGCGGGAGACCTGGTTTCCATCCCTGGGTTGGGAAGATCCCCTGGATAAGGGAGGTACTGACTCCAGTATTCTGGCCTGGAGAATTCCATGGACTGTATAGTCTATGGAGTCTCAAACAGTCAGACACAGCTGAGTGACTTTCACTTTGCAATGCAGGCAACATGGATTCAATCCCTGGTGGGGAAACTAAGATCCCACATTCCATGGAGCAACTAAGCCAGCACACCAAAGCAGTGTACCCAAGGGCCACAACTAGAGAATCCTTGCACCACAACGAGAGATGCTGCATGATGCAGTGAAGATCCTGTGTGCCACAACCAAGACCTGACACAGCCAAATAAATAACTCTGAATAAACAGGAGTGACGTGTCTGTGGCTTCTCCGTATCCAGGTACCCAGAGCAGCAGCACCTCTGACAGTGTCCAAAGGCATCTCTCTACCCAACCCTTCCTTCCCCTCACCCAGCAGACTATGGATAAATGAACAATCAGGGCTTTTGACTTCAGTGGCTACCAGCCTGCAACTGAAAAATGTCAACTTTGGCAAGTAGCATCCATCAGAGAGTAAAAAGGTGGACCCATTATCGACTCAGCCACACTCAGCCCTGAGACGGGCCCAGAAATGAGCCTCTTGTGGCAAAGGTGGAATAAAATTAAACGGAATCATCTTCCTTTCCCTGAGAGACATTTTTGTTAGCCATCTCTGTGGCTGAAATTATTTACTTAACCTTTCATAGTAAATGAAATAGCCACCTTATTGGATAAACGCACACTTTCATTTTTCAGTGCCATGACTTTAAATGTTTCAAAGCATCTCATTTACAGAAATTGTCTCATGGCCACTGCCCTTGGGGTTGCCCGCATGCCTGGGTGGCTGTGGTCACACATGCTGGAGGTGCCTCCCACAAGTGTGGATTCACATATATACTATTTCAGGATATATTTCAGGGCTTGCGAAAATAGACAATGGAATGGAGTGACTTCTCTCTCACTCTCTATGTAAAGACAACATGAAAAAAGTTATTATATTATAAGCGAAGGTACTGTGACTATTTTATTAAGCTCTTATATATTCAACTTTTCTTGAGTAGCTTTTAAATACAAGTTTTACTGAATATAATGGAACATAAATATTTATATGATAAAACATCCTCTTACCTTAGAGAAGTCTATTGTGACAAACAGAGATAGTCAGATTCCCAGCCCCACCCTGACATCTTGGGTAATAGATCATTTAACTCTTGTCATTCTATTGTTCTCTCACGAGATGTTCACTTCCAGAGCTCAGAATTTGCCCAAACTCACTTGGGATTGTAAACATCTTCCCCGAAGACTTTTCACTCTGGGCTGTTGGATGCTATTTATATAATCAGCTCATTGTCCTCAATTCTCCACCCACCTCGACTCCTCACCCAGTCCACTGAGCACAGGAGAACACACAACAGGCGTCTCACCATCGTGTCTAGACTTTCATCTGCCTGATTCCCATGAGTCCCTGGTCACCTCTTCCTTTCTGTTGCCTCAAGTGTGTGTTCTAACACACATTTCTTCCCTTTTACTTTCTTGGCACGCTCCCATCTCAGACTGAGTTGTCCCAGAAAGAGACCAGGGTTTGGAGCAAGAAATTCTTTCAGGAGAAAGGAAGGGAGTGAGGGGACCAGTGAAAGCGAGGTTTAGGCGAAGTGTGACTCTGTGTCACACCTGGAGGGGCTTCTGTGCTCTGGGTCAGCTCAGTCCCAGAGGTGGGGCTGCACAGGGGGAGGCATGGGCTCCGGGACCCCCTGTAGAGGGTCCCTGTGCTGCAGAGCACAAGGGGTGGGGGGACGCACAGACTGAGGGTGACTAGGGCCGGGGGTCTGGATGACAGCGCGGGGGCTGCCAGCTCTCTGGTGTTCAGGTCCTGCACTTGGCCAACACGTCCACTTTGGCTCCTGTTTTACAAATAAATTCCCTTGTGTTGCTGCCTTTCCCCTTATATAGCAGTTCAGTGTAAGAACACTGAGTGTCTCATACTGAACGTGGACCATTCATCAGTCATGCTTCTATTTATAGAATTTTTCAAATGAAAATTTGCCTCCAGCAATGTGTAACGAACACTGGAAAAATGAAAGGAAGGCTGAAAAATATTCCTGTATATGTTACCCCAGCCCCCAACACCAACCTAATAAAATAGTGGTATAAATTACGTTTAAGGTTTAGGTTATGTATCTTCTTTGAAAAGCAGAGAAAAAGGGAAAATGAACAGAAATAGCGAGTCATGGGTTTTTATAATTGGATGTTTATAAGACGTTTAAGAACTCTTAATAAGGAGATGGAAGAAAATGACATCTATTGAGAATCTCCTGAGTTAGTGCATGGAAGTGGCCTCATTTAATTGGTATACCTATCATTATGGGTGAATTGAAGTCTTTATTTTCTTGATGAATAAACTAAGATCTAAATTAAACTTCTTGTCCACAGTCAACTTATGGAAAGAAAAGTGAGATTCAAGTCTGGTTTTCCTCACTCAAAAACAGTTTTTTGTTTTTTTGTTTTTTAAAGGCAGTTGTGCTTTTTTACTTACGGTATTTGCATCATAAATAACTAACAGGGAAGAACATAAATATTGAGGGACAGAAAAACATTACTTGGGAGTCAAGTATTTGAATCTTGTTGCTTTACCTAAACTAAAATAATTAATAACTAGATTCCTAAAATTGCCTTCACTTCTATCAAATAGTTAAGTGATTTTAGAGCATACACTTAAAATCACATGTTTTTACTATAAAATACAACAATCACTGGGCCACGGTTGGAATTATATTATAGTTACTATTATGTGAACTTTCACTCAACAAAGAATTATTTAGTATTTACTATGTTCTTTGGGAAATGGGGATAAAAAGATGATTAAGCATAATCTCTATTATCAAACAAGCTTAGTATCTCAGAATTGGAATCAAATAAGTTTACTGAAACGCTGTAGGGTTAGACAGAAGGGCGCTCTGTGTCCTCTGAACACGAACAACAGGACGGTCAGTTCTACATGGGAGGCTTAGAACAGGCTTCACAAAGAGGATTATTTTTAATAAAGTCTTTAAAATTAATAGGTACTTATCAGCCAAGAGGGGGAAAGAAGAAATTCTGTCAGAAATGGGAACAGGAGAAGAATCCAAACACATGAATCAGCATGACTTGTAAGCAAAATTGCAAGTAGGAGCTCACAGGACCTGGGTTATCTGTGGTATCTAGTCAAAGCGATAAGTCTCATTCAATGTATCAATTCAGTTCAGTCCATTTCAGTCGCTCAGTCATGTCCGACTCTTTGCGACCTCATGGACTGCAGCATGCCAGGCTTCTCTGTCCATCACCAACTCCTGGAGCTTGCTCAAACTCATGTCCATCGACTCAGTGATACCATTCAATGTATAATATAAAGTAATTCATTAGAAAACATTTGAGAAACTGTGCAAAGGCTAGGCTGCTAGATGCTTTTTTGTGTGTTTATCAAACTTTTATTGAAGGAAAAATACCTCAAGGAAAGTGAACAGGTTATGTGAACAGTGAACGTGAATTGTTGTCACAAGGGGGATCATCCTGTCGAACTCCCACCTTCTGCTCTCCGTCACCCCAGCCCCGTGTCCAGGGGCACATCATTACCTCCCCCAGCCTCTCCCTCCTAAGGCCAGGTGGCCATGTGGTGAGTTCTGACCAAGGTCACCTGTGTCCAGGGGGCCCTGGCTCTACAGTAGCAGCCTTGCCTTTCTGTGTGTCTTTACAAGTTTCATCATCAACATACAGATGCCAGGCAGGGCAGACCCACAAGATGGACCCAAGTGGGCCCTGAGTCATCACAAGGCTTTCTGACAACCGGGAACACAAGCTGGAACTTCCTCCTGAGGAGGAAGGAACATGACTGTGTTAAACCACCGAGACATCTGTGTCGTTCTGTTACAGCAGCCGACACCACTCACATTCTAACCAGGAACTGAATCAACCCATGGGACAGGAAATGGAGGTCCTGTAGGAAAGGAGATGCTTCAATTTGAGGAAATTTAACTTGCTTGCGTGACTGCAGTGTAGCCTGTTTGTAGAGAGCAAGGTGGCGGTGAGGGCTCGGGTTAAGGAGAGCAGCGGGCAGATGTGTGGTGTCTTGTGTCTCTGCTGTTGCTGTCAAGTTTTTAAGTTTACTTTAGAGACAAGAGTGATTGATCATAAAAGATCCCTGAATGGAAGAGAAATGTGATCACATCTTTGTTTCAAAATTCTAACCCTGTCTCCCCCACGACTACAGACGGAGGAGAGCAGGCTAGTTGGAACCCCTTGTCTGGAGACCGCACTCAGGCATCCATGCGCAGGAACACCCTGACCCCCTTGGTGTCCGGCCCCTGGAGGGCAGGTTCAGTCTAGCCGCGGAGCTTGCTGCCCACAGAGGCATAGCAGGGACGTCCTCCCCTGGGTTCCCACAGCTCGGATGGAGGAGGTCTGAGTTTCCATAGCACCTCTGGGCTGTACCAGCAGAGTGGGTCACTCCAGCACCACAGTCCCGTCTGATTTCAGACAGAGCTCCTCTCTGTGACCATGGCTCTGAGCCCATACCTGGGCGACAACAGCCACACAAATGTGACTGGCTGCATGCACACACAGGTCAGCTCCTCTGGGTATGAGATCCCCCGAGGGGGGATCTCTGGGCCTTACTTGGTGGGTTCGCCAAGCTAAGAGTCATCAGACTCAAGGTGTGATGCCAACAGCCAGAGGGCCCACCATTCCATTGAGTTGGGGTCACCAGTACCTGCTCCCTGGGAGCATGGCCCTGTGTTGGGGAGGGTCTTTACTGCAAGGGCCCAGGGAGAAGGCAGGTTACCAAGATCCTTCTGCTTGGTCAGGATGCAAGAAACTCCTAAGCACAAAATGGGGCTTCTCACCCTCTGGACTATTGATACTACGGGGTCCAAGGATGCTTGGCATTGGTGGGGAGTGGGGGCCTGGCCCAGGCACCTAGGATGCCTAGCAGTAGCCCTGATCCCCACCCACTAGATACTGGTAACACCCCACCCAGGTGTGAGGGTCAGAAGGCCTCCAGATGGGTGTGCCCTGGGCAGAACCACCCCCAGCCAAGAAATGCTTCCAGTGATGGAGAGAGTTATTTTGTACAGGAGAACATTTCTACTTTGTAATCAGTTACTTCAGAACCCAAGAGAAGCATCCTCTGAACTCTTAATTTTGAGAAATCTCCCTCCATTTGCAAAGTGCTTGAGGGCTGAGAGCTAACTCTTCGTCTATTCAACATCCAGAAGATGAGGCTGAGTTTTCAAACCCAAAAGAGCCTCCCAGGTCCCTCAGTCCAGCTGAGGGGCCGGCTCTAACACACTTTACATCTGTGTGGGCAAAATTGCATCAGAATGGCTCAAATAGAAAGGCCATGCTGCATGATTCATTTCGGAAGAGCAGTTCAAAAAGTGAGCCCTATTTTAAAAATTCACATTTTTATTTTTATCCAGGACTCTGATCGTTCCACTAGAGACAAATGATCCCTTCTCAGAGGGGCAATAAGAAGCGGTTTAATCTTGGCCTTCTATTGCTTGAAAATACTCCACCTCTGGGAACTCATTTCATATTTTAAGCTCCCAAAAAAGAACAGAAGAATTTAGCAACCCCCCACGTGACCACATGTTGCTAATAGAATGGCTTGTCATTTGAGAAATGTCTGTCTTTCTGAGAAGACAGTCAGTATCATCTACTACAGGATGGATTGCAGTGCAGGGCAGACCTGCAAGTTTTGATCTTGTCCAATATTTGTCATTCAATAGGCACTGATAATTTGTTCATATATTTAAAATACATTTATTGATAATTGTCTGGACATTATCTGAAGAACTGGGAACTATTCTTTGGACAAAGGATGACACAGGTCCACAGAAGACACCTTCCGTCACCTGGGAGATGAAATCCCACATGGGGAGGTCGGGCGCTTCCGTGTGAAGGGTGCGTTACTGGATTCAGGGCCTGGCAAAGCTCCCCTGGATGCAGCACCGAAGCAGGAGAAGGTGGCAAGATGATCTTGGGGGGAGGGAGTGTCCAAAGCACCCTGAGGTGTCACCATGAAGGTGCCCTCACCACAAGATCTCATACACAACCCTCAGAGTTTGGAGCTCAGCAACCAGCAGCCCAGGTGTGTCAGGCTCAACATTTCCTCTCTTTGGGGAAACAGGGAAGGGAGAGATGCTTCTAAGGGACCCAGTGCATGTGGGTCCCCACTTTTGTGCACACTGACTCAAAACAGAAAACCTTGGAAACCTTCTGCTTCCGCCAATCCCTTCTCCAATATTCTCTGACTTTCTAGAAGGTCCTAACTTCCTAGTTAGGACTCAAGAACCCTAACTGTCAGTACTAATCAAATAGGCTTTTAATTAGTTATGTTTCCTGTGATTTTTGGCTTTCTCAACAAGAAAACAACAATAAATTCTTTCAAGTCAGGGAACGTGTCCATTGTATTTGCTCTGTACATTCCAGTGAGTCATACCCATGTCTGCACACAAGCCGTGCTTAGATCTGTGAGGGAGGGACTCAGGTGAGTGTAAGATGAGGAGCAGAGATGTGTGTGTGAGCAGGAAGGATGCCCTCCTGCATGAGGTGCCTGCGGACGCAGTGGCTCTCACCAGTCAGAGGCATCTTTCTTCTCAGACAGTCCAGGGTGGGTGCACAGGCTCCACTCCCAAGAATCAGATCCAGAGTCAAGCGATCCAGGCAGCTTGCTGTCCTGAACACAAACCTCCCCCATCCTCGCAGCTGACCTCCAGCCAGGAGGAAAGGGGTCTCTTACAGGCAAGTTAAACATATCCTCATATGTACAGATGTTACTGATGCCCATATTCTACAAGAACTTGATGACAGGGCACCAGGCCATCTGGGAATAATGGTCTAAAGGGACAGCCATGCCCAGAAAGAATGAGGAACCCCCATGAGGAGTCTCCTCCACAGATTACACCCTCTAATACTCTCAAGAGTATTTACTTTCTTCCATCCACTCATTGGAAGCCCTTTCTTTTGAATCTCTTCCATAGCTGGAGATACAGGAAGTATTTTAAACAAAGTTGCTTCTGAAACAGACTAAGATGATTATCTGGGATTTGTGCACCTGGAATAGAAGTAAAGATGACTGCATCATCTGCTCCACCTCCACCACAGGCCACAAAAGAATGACTGTTTAGCTTTTTGAGCTGAAATGAAAGAATCAAGATTAAATAGCCACTTACACACAGAACACTGTTTTCTCAGTATTCTTAAATACAAGACACTTATCAATAACGTATCGGTAACCTGCAAAAGTAATTTATTACCTGGAGTAGTCAGATTCACAGAGAAAAGAGTAGAATGATGGTTTCTTGGGGCTGAGAGGGAGGGAGGAAAAAGGAGGTGGTGTTTAGACAGAGTTTAGGTTTTACAAGGTGAAAACATCCTGGAGATTGGTTGTGCAGTACTGAAGCTAGCACTTCTCAACTGTACACTAGAAATGATTAAAGTGATACATTTTATTTTTTTAATTACAATTAATTTTTTTAAAAAAATATAAGGGAAACCTACAGGAAGCAGAAATAATACTGAGACAATGGAATGGAGATGTTTGGTTGAGCCAGTAAGATTTGAAAGGTCATTTCATCATGTTTTGGCCACCAGGTCATTTTATTTACTATAGCAAATGGTTTTTAGATCATTTATATGTTCTTTGTAATATCATTCATTCAAAAGATGATTCATTGAACACCTGCCCCAGGGCACTTTACTGTGCTGGAGAGATACTGATTAGCCAAAGCAGTTGTGTTCCCAAAGCCAACCAGCTTACCTCCACATGGAGGGCAAAGACGTTACATGTAGGACTCCCAAGCGTAGTGGTTGTAGGCTACGGGTGCACAGTGGGGTGTTTGGGCCACTTTTGTGCCTTTGAGGCTCCCTGATGTTTGGCTGACTGTTGCAAGCATGGGAGAGACTGGGTAGAGCCCAGGCTCGGGACAAAGCCCAGTCTCACATGACTCCTGGGCTTCCCAGGTGGTGCTAGTGGTAAAGAACTGCCTGCCAATGCAGGAGATGCAAGAGACTAGGGTTCGATCTCTGGGTCTGGAAGATCCCCTAGAGAAGGAAATAGCAACCCATTCCAGTATTCTTGTCTGGGAAATCCCATGGACAGCAAACCAGGTGGGCTACAGTCTGTAGGGTCGCACAGAGTCAGACACAACTGAAGCGTGCATGTACATACATGACTCCTACTCAGAACTGACTCAGGCCTGAGATGAGCCTGAGGAGAAGACCTGCAATGGAAGAACATTTGCATGAAACCAAGGGAAGCGAGGGCATCACAGAGTCAGGAGTGATTGGTGGTAACAAATGCCCGTGAGTAGTCAAGTCTCATGTGTGAAAATTGTCCCAAGACTAGCCGGCAAGGGGTCATTGACCTCACACAGGGTGTGTCAGTGAGGGAGGGAGTGGGGAGTCAGACTGCAGGGAGCTAAGAAGCGGGATGCCAGGACAACGTGACTGAGTGATTAAGGCTATGGACTGCTAATCCATTGTGCTCTGGGTTCTAATCCCATCCTCATCGGCTTGCAGCTTCTGTGCCCTGCCTTCAGCTTGGGTTTCCCAAGTGGTGCCAGCGGCTTTTAAGAAAAAAAAAAAACAAACCTCTTATGCCAATGCAGGAGATGCAGATTCCATCAAGAAGACCCCTGGAAGAGGGCATGGCAACCTATTCTAGTATTCTGGGCTTCCCTGATAGCTCAGATGGCAAAGAATCTGCCTGCAAAGTGGGAGACCAGGGTTTAATCCCTGGGTCAGGAAGATCCCCTGGAGAAGGGAATGGCAACCCACTCCAGGATTCTTGCCTGGAGAATCCCATGGACAGGGGAGCCTGATGGGCTACAGTCCATGGGGTCACAAAGAGTTGGACACGACTGAGCGACTAACACTAAGAAGGGGGAAGGCGAGGTGGATGGGAAACCAAGTAGGTAGCTGACACTTCTGAGGATGTGGCCTGGGACAGGGGGATAGTCAGGAAGTGAGGGTCTGGGTGACTTTCTCAAAGGACATAGAGACATATTTTGAGCACGAAATGAAGTGAAGTCAAAGTAGCTCAGTCATGTCTGACTCTTTGCGACCCCATGGTTGCATACAGTCCATGGAATTTTCCAGGCCAGAATACTGGAGCGGGTAGCATTTCCTTTCTCAAAGGGATCTTCCCCACCCAGAGATCGAACTGGGGTCTCCTCCATTGCAGGAGGATTCTTTATTAGCGCAAGCTAATCTGTTTTCCCACTTATCTGACAAAGGATGTTCACAGGCCTCTGTTCAATGCTTGCAACCTTAGGGAAGGATGAGGGCAGATGCCCTGAAGCATTGGGAGCTGGCAGAGGGGGGATGGTTGTGTCTGCTGTTTTGGGAGGAAGATTGGAGGGCGGCACAGAGACACATGTCTTCCAGTCCGTAGACCGGAAGTACTTTGAGGTGAAACTGGAAGCAAGGTGCTCCTGCTTAGCTGTCTCTTCATATCCCAGGTTTCTACTCGGCCACTGCAGGGTTATGTCACACAGTGCACAAGTGAGGGGGCGCTTGGCTGGGTGAGGAGGCTGGGGGCCCTTTCCTGAGACGTCCCAGCATCCTGTGTGGCGAGGTAGCCACGTAGCTGGCCTGCAGGTCTTGAGGCAAAATGGCCAAGGTCCACAGGGAGGGTTATGTGGACCACCTGGGAGAAAGATCTGGACTTCAGGGTGCACCTGGTGACCAGGAGGGCCACGGTGGGACTAACAACATGCCCAAGTCATGGGCATGGACCACATTCACCAGTCAGTCGAAGAACCAGAAGCAGATTCTAGTGGGACACCAGGTCCTGGAAGGATGGGGAGCTGGGGGCCTGGTGAGGAGCTGAGCCCAGAGGCCACAGGTTTTCCTTGTCCGACAGGACCCCGAGGAAGCCTGAGAAACAGGCCTGATGAACGTGACCATGTTCCCTAATCAGTGCACTCATCTTACCTCCAATCACCTGCGAGGGGAGGTTTGGATCAGCTTTCAGTTAATACACGAATATCTTTTCTTCACGTATCTGAATGTGACATACTCAGTTAAGTGTCACATTGGGCCCCCTAGAAGTGGGCAGACCTGAACACATTTAGATGTTAGTGATCCAAATGGGGAAGCTGACCAACACAGGGACAGAAGTGTCAACCACCTCCTATGAAGAGGCTGGAAACCAAAAGTTTGAATGTTCAATCCAGTCCCCCCCCACCCCCAACCCCAAATCATTTTCTGAGCAATAAGTTGGAAACTTTCTGTCTGGGTCATTTTTCCATTTTGATAGCCTCGCTTTTGCTTTTCCTGGTAAACACTCCAGCATTGTCTGCTCCTGGAGAACGTGCCCTGCTTTGCATCCTGGTTGCTGGCAAAGATGATGTCTGGTGAGAGGATGCTCCCTAACCTGTACAAAGTCAGGTCTCCCTGGAGCAGGTTTTAAATACAGCCCCTCATCAGAGCCCTGGAAGTGGGAAGTGATGGAGCCTGGCCATGTTTCCTCTGCAAGGAAGCAGCTCTGCATTTTGCTGTCACGACCTAGAGGGTTGGTCCATGACTGTTCACAGTCCTTCAGCTTTTGTGTTCGACCTCAGAGCAGGAGCAGCACCGAGGAAGCCCAGAGCATGCCCACCCATCTGTCTTGGCCGGGCTTCCCTCTTTTCTGGGGGTCCTTCCCTCCCAGGCCCCTGGGCTGTGACCTGAGAAGACCCAGCTGCACCATCCTGCCCTCAATTCCGTTTTTACAAGGTTTTCCCAGCCACAGGCCCGGAGGGGACTCACCACCCAGTTCACACTGCCACATCCAGTGATTCAGCCATCATCTGACATTACTCATCTCTTGGGCGAGTGCCCTTGGAGTCCTGGCAGGAGGTGGGCAGGGACACCCAATCTGACCCGGAAGTCTTTCTCATCGTAGAAGGCCAGCTGAGATTGTCACCTGTGGAGTTCCCCCATAGCCCTTGCATGACAGGTGTCATGCACTTATTCTGCAAATATTGTGCTGTTGGTAATGGTGGTGACAGGATGAAGAAACATTCTGAAAAACCTTTGTGGAAGACCCAGTGAGATGCAGTAACCAAGCACTGGTTTTTCAGAGTGCTTCTAGATAGATGACTTTGAAAATAGCCAGGAGGCGGTATTGCTGAAGCAACTGGTAAACCTCAGGAGAAAGTCTGCAGACATTCCGTGAGCAGCACACAGAGTCCCCTCCATGACCCAAGGGCAGAGGTGGCAAGAGCTGACGTGGGTTTCAGGCTGTCTTTGGGATCAGTGTATTTCCTCCACTCCCCACCCATCCTCCTTCCCCTCCCTGGGCTAAGGGCTCTGGCATCAGACGAGGAGACCACAGCCTCACAGAGGCGGGAGTAACCAGCTCCCACAGCTCAAAGGCCAGACACCCAAACATGAATGTGGATCTGCTCTGTCTCTCTGATTTAAACCTGAAATCAAATTTGGTGTTGGGAGGATTGGGAAAGTGACAGCGTCTTAAGGATGAGCTCTCTTACGTCTGGGTTTTCTGGAATTGGTTTTCTCATCTGATCAAAGACATGAAGGACTCCATTTCCAGCAGCAAAGGACTGTTGAGCACGTGGTAGTGAAATAGTCACTCAGACCAGACGGTCACCTTCACACACTTGTAGTCATCACATGCCTGTTTAGGATGAGGTTCTGGATGGCCAAGTATTTACTGAGTTTGAGCATTTTGGTGGAAAATACACATAAGATCGGGTTGGTTGGTTATTTCTAACTATGCTAGACAACTTAGGAAAAGAAAATGATGTGCTCAGGGCTTTAAATTCCCAGATTAAGGTCTGCAGAAGGAACCAGAAAATGTCTAGATTGGCTTGTAAGAAATCTTCTCCCCTGTAGCTAAAGGGCCTAGATTACTGAAAATTAAGCCCAAAGTGTCATTCTGAGAGTGGTGAGTTATAGCCCAAATTGAGTTCCCAAGTTCACAGCATCTGCTTTATTAAATTTAGAATGTTTATTACAAAGGTGTGGATGTATATGAGCAAGTTCCTATGATGCTAGAAATCTGAGCCCCTGTTGCTGGGCACTTCCTTTCCTTCTTCACTCCTGCTGCAGATGTCAACCCCTTCTCGTGATAACAACTCTGATGCCCCACCCAGGAGCTCACCCAGGAGTATAGGCAATATTGGCTCTACTCCTATATTTCTGAGTTGAGAAACCTGAAGCTCACTTAAAATGATTCATATTTTATGTTGATAAAAATAATACATGTATCTCTGTAGCCATCACTCCAGATAGCTAACCAATCAAGATCTTAGTGATCCCTAGTCCATTTTATTCAATCCTAAGCAGTGCATATAGCCACATCTAACTATAAATATTAAGTAAGATCAGTTCAAGTTACAAACTTAAAGCACTCTAAGCAAGTAAGGTTATAGCAAACCACATTAAGACTGTATCTCTGGTAAAAGACATCAGGGCCCGCATCACAGGGAGCAAGTGAGATGTGTGGGAATCGACTTGCCCTTTTCTTCCATTAAAGGACAGAGTTTTTTTTGGGGGGGGAAAAAAAAAAAAACTGGTTCCATTTCCTCCCTGCAAGCTTCCTTTTTAAAATTACAGAACACAACACACATTTCAACACGACTCCACATGACTCAGAGGCCCTTCTTAAAATAAGACCAGACCACATTCCTGGAGACGGAATCACCTCTAACCTTCCAAGCTTGGTCAGCATCACTAACCAGGATGTGTTTTCATTCCTCAGATAGCATGGGAAAGTTCTGATTTCCACAGTTAACCTAGCTGTCAGCCAATTATTTGTTCACTGCAGCTCTAAACAAATTTTGTTTTCTTTTCTCATCGCCTCACCGAGAATGAAAGACAACCCACATAAAACCGCATGTTTTCCAGTGTAAAGACTGCCATCTCCAGAAAATAAATGATTCCTGAGATGATTTTTTTTAACAAAGTAGTTTATGAAAGTATGAGATTTAGGATCTTTGGTTTATGCCATTTAGGACCTCCTTGAAGCGCTTCAGCCCCAAGAGACACAGATCTATTCTGAGTTAATTGTGCCAGAAGACTGTTCCTTCTGCAGAACCAGGAAAACTTTTTGGTGAATGTAAAGCCCAACTCAGCATTTTTCTTCTGATTAAAAAATTGAGAAAAGTGAAGGTGCACCCCACCAGCATATTTATACCAGTCTACATTGCTTTCCTAGCACACAAGAGCGGCTGGTCCACATTGGCAAGATTGTGCACAGAAGCCTAAAGACCTGTACATCTAACCAGAATGTTTCTTGGGGAGCAGGGCAATGAGGCTTGAACTTGAACCTAGAAGACCTGGATTGGAATCTGCTTTCCTACCAGACTGTAGCTCTCAATTTCTTTATTTGAGAAAAGAAGATGAATAACATTGACTTCGAATGTGAATAAAGCAGGCTTATACACGTGGGACTCTTTTCAGGCCCTGAGGACTGTCCACTTGGTGGACGGGATTGCTATTAATAACAGCGGATCCAGAGCTGTCATGACTAACTGGCCTGAACTCCAAAGGGACGGCTGTCTTTCATGCACTGAGTCAGAGTTTCCTTAGTGACAGGGCCCCGGGAGATAAAGAACTGTAATCACTTCCTGTGAGTGATGTCTCTCCCTCAGTCGTACAATGAGTAACATTTATATCACTCATTTCTAAGCACTAGGCTACTTGAGAACCCTACTCCCCCCAGGCGTTTGGTTAAATCAGACTCAGAACAGTGGTTTTGGCGGCCTGGCGCCTGCGCTTCAAAACTGCCCAGTCCCTGGTCTGTGCCCCCAGCCGCACTTAGAGACATTCAGGCTTTGAAGTACATCTCTCCAACCCCCTCCCAGACACCCGACAGATGAAGTCATGGACCAGAGGAGCAATCGCCGCCTGAAACAGTCATCCTCCAGATGTGCCCTTGCTCAGGGTCGGCCCCAAGTGTCACTTCCTGCCGGGAAGAGACTGCTTGTGTTTTGTTTGCATTCAAGACCCTGTTGACAAAGCCCTGCTGCAGGTGTCCCCCTGAAACTGTCACACAGTGACCTTCCTTAGTCAGAAGCGCTGTCAATATCATCTCGGGTCTCCTCTCTTCTCAGGTCTCCTCTCCTGTGCACATCTGTTCGGGAGAGGTCAGTACCCCGTTTCACTGAGATTTTTAAAAGTCATCCCATGAAGTCAGATTTTAACAAGGACAGTAATAACAGCACCCCCCACCCCGGTCTGATGCCAGCTTCCCTCTAGCCTGTCTCCTGACTTGATCCTTTAATAGAAGGGCACCTTATCTGATGACCCAAGGTGCTGATTCATTTCCACTCCTTTCTCTTCTCCTCTGCCCCCTCCCCTGTTTAAGCAGTTGAAGGAATCAGTGGGCCCTTGAACTCCCTTTTCCTGGAGCAAACTTTTTTCACAATCTTAACTTACTCCAAGGAAGATAAAACAAAAAATGCTGAAGCGCACTGCGCAAATACAAAGTAAATAAGTAGATGCACAAAGGCCACTGTGGTTGTTGGCGCAGATGCTGGGGAGCAGCTGGGGGCTGAGACCAAGATCGGGCTGAGCCCAGGGGCCGCAGCTGGGGCCCGAGTGTGTGAATGGAGCTGAGCTGGCCTCCCACACAACAGGAATTCCTCCAAAACTATGCGCTCGGTATGGGAGCGCAGGAAAAGTGTGTTTAGAATATCACTAAGGAAACCCAGATACATCATCTTTGCCAGAGTACAAAAGACAGTTCAGTTAGTGCCCAGCTCAAAATGACTAAAACAGAGAACATGCGTTGAATGATGCTAGGGAAGCAGAGAAGTAGAAAAAGAGGGTGGCTGGGTTCTTGATGCCCAAACAAGAGCAAGACCTGCCCTTCCCCGCACCAGGGGGCTTGCTGTGGCTCTTGTTCACAGACCTGGCTCTCTGAAGGCGAAGAAGAATTAAAAGGAAAGCATTTGGGTCTTCCCACTCAAAAAAGTTTGGTTGTCATAGATTTCTCTTCCAAATATCAAGATGTTTGTTCCTGCCATCACACTTGTAAACACATTTTATTTAATGTGGAGGACATAGTGGTAAGAGTGTGCTTTGACTCCAGAATTTTGAGAGTATGTTTTGACCTCCACTCTTATTCCAACAAAGCACTATGTGTGTGTGTGTGTGTGTGTGTGTGTGTGTGTGTGCAGAGCTCTAAATTCCATGGAGCAGTTTACTTCCATTTTAATGCAGGTTAATTTTTAGCATTATAATGGCACAGCCAATTCCTCTCTAAAAATAGGCTGTAATATGTTTACATTTGTGAAGTTAGGCAGTGACAGCTCAATCTGCTATATCCTTGAACAGATCACCAGCTGTAAAATGATGGCGGGAGCAGTGGTTTCCTGCAGCACAATGACCCTCCCACTGATCTCCTCCGGCCTGGGCCAGCCCAAGAGCAGGTGGGCTCCTCTCAACCTCTTCATACTCCCCTGTGTTACTTCCTCTTCTGCTGTTGCATTTTGGTAGCAAAGTTAAAGAATCAGTCTTTTAAAATATAGTTATTAATTCTTTTAAAAATAGCCTGAACAAGTAGACTTCTTAATCGCCAGCAAAATGACTGAGCTGGACAGAATGAGGACCCCACACTCTGGAGAAGGAAGTATTCATTACAAGTAACAGGGGATCTTTCTGTGCCTTTTAAAGCTTGTTGCTTGAAAAATGTGGCCCTTTTAACACACACTTGTACATGGATGTATCTTCACAGATCACACTCATACTTTTTTCTTGGACTGGTTTTCTTTTCTGGCTGATAGCTTGAAGCAGATGTGGTTCTAGAAAACCAGTGAATTACCCCTGGGACTAAGTAATGGCCCAGACCTCAAAGCCACAGTAGAAACGTTCGGCCCTTGTAACTGAGCACCTGGAGATCAGTCTACATTGCTGGCGTGAATCACCCACTGCCTGGGGATAAGGAAACCAGTACCCCAATCTTTGCAAGCACAGGCATAAAATGAATTCAAGTTATTTTAATGTGAACACTAAAGACGGAGCTAATAATTTTTAAGAAAATAAATAAACGAACCATGACAATAAGACAAACTCTGAAGATGATAACAATTGCAAATGAGAGATTTCAAGATGTTTAAAACCCTTGAACCAAAGACACTATCCCTGTTTTCATTAATTCATTTATTTTAAGATATTTATGAAGCATCTACACAGTAACAGCTATTTTACTACCTGATACTCAAATACATATTGTTTAGTCATAGGAATTGCAGTAGATAATTCTGATACCTTTATTAAAATCTAAGTTCAATCTAGCTAGAAGATAAATTCCAAAAATTAAAAAAAAAGACATATTTCATTTGTAATCATAATCCATGAATTATAAAGGTGGTTGTTACATTACCTAAAGAGAGACATAACCATGTATCACTAGATAGACAAGGGGAATAGTCTGACTTGGAGAAAAGCCTGAATGCATAGCTAGGAGAAGCCCTTTTTAATGGGCCTTCACAGTACTCAGTAGTCACTGTAGGAATATATTTGAATAAACTCCAAATAGTGCATTTCACGTTATAGATGGCCTTATTACCTTGCATTTAATGGCATATAATTGCAAAATTGAGTATTTGTACTAAAGCATTTAAAAATACCACTGGTTAAAACTGCATTTTCTATGAAAATACAAGGCACAGAGTCTTCAGCAGAGAGTCACTCAAGATTCTTTAGCTCTGACTCTGACAGTACCTTTTCCTGTATTAGAACACGAAGTATTCAGATATAGGCACCAAATAAATAAACATAATGAAATAAATAGGTAACATTGCTTAAAAACCATAAATTGATTCCATTATTGTACTTAAGGCAAAATCAAGATTTCAAGATAAGCTAGCACTGCAAACAAATCTGAGCATTAAACACGCTGGACCCGCCTGTGTCACTGAGCTGTATCTGCCCAGTTACCCCAGTGCCTGCAGCGCCCGCGCTGGTCCCAGCTCTGCCCTTCTGCCTCTTGGCCGTGCCATGCCACCCTCCCACCCCAGGACCCCTTTCAGGCTCTCCCCTCCTGATCTCCTCAGGAGAGGCCCCTGTCATTCGCCACCCCCTCCTCCATGGGCTCCCCATGGTCTGCCCACTTTAGACCAGTCCTCTGAGCTTCAAACTCAGACACCCCACCCGAGCACCTCAATGTTGTTTAGTGCCGCAGTTGTGTCCAACTATCTGTGACCCCATGGACTGTAGCCCACCAGGCTCCTCTGTCCATGGGATTTCCCAGGAAAGAATACTGGAGTGGGTTGCCATGCCCTCCTCTGGGGGATCTTCCTGACCCAGGGATCGAACTTGGGTCTCCTGCATTGCAGGCATATTCTTTACCAACTGAGCCATGAGGGAAGTTGTCTCAGGGCCCCTTCAAAGCCTGGCTCCCCAGACATAATCATATTCAGGAGGTTCTGCAGTTCTCCCAATGCTTGGGCTTAGTCCTCCCCACACCTCCGCTCCACATGCCCTCCCCAGCTTCTCCACCCCTGGGCCAGGTTCTACCACGCTCTCCACCAGGGCCACCTCTGCGGTCAGACAGTCTTGACTTTGCTCCATGTGTTTAGCCCAGCTCTCACACTTGACTATGACTCTGAAAAAACGGGGAAGGTGTTTGTTTTGTTCAACAATATATACACATAAATTGCATACTGGTTAACAATTTTAAAGATGTAGATTACATATTTTTTCCCCCACAACCCAAATGCCTCTACTGTTCTTGCCAGTTATAAAGTAATATATACTTGGTGTGAAAAACAAAAGTCTAGCAAACACACACACAGAGTGTACATTTAAACAGAGACTCTACCTGTCACCCCAAAACATGTTACCTCCCAGAAAGAGTGATTGCAGATTATTTAATTTTTATTCTCCCAGACCTACACTCAGATTTGAGTGATGTGCTGATATATATTAAAATAAATATTATAAAACTGGGATCATAATTCTCATGATACTGCCTTGAAACCTAGTTTGTTCTTCCCTGGATTGTGGTGATAATAACACAAGTGAATGTGTATCTAAACTTACCAAATTGTATGCAATAATTATGTGTATTTTTGTTTAAGCTATAACCTCAGTAAAACTGGGGAAAAAAAGGGAAAACAAACAAAAGAACAATATATGCAATCATAATAATTCAGATGCACTGCAGATAGATCTAATTCATGCTGTAGGTCTACATACTATTCCATTATCCAGCTGTAATGTAATTTATTTTCACCCAGTACCTGTAGATGAGCTTGTAGATGGTGTATTATTTATTACTTATAGAATGAAAAGAACCTCTGAGTAACGTTCTAGTGCGCATTCATTTTTTGTGGATCTGAGATCACCTAGATAGTCCATACTTTTCTTAAATGAATTTCCCGTGTCTGGATTTCTCCATCAGTGCAAATACGCACCTATTTTTACTTTGCAACATGTTGGAAATGAAGATGCAAGTTGCAGTAGATGGCAACTTAGATTCAGTGAAATGTGGTACTCGTCTACCCTAAGCCATCAGTAAACAGCTTTATTTGTCAGTATGAAGATCTCCTGGAGAGACCTAAATATACATTTGCTCGTGGGAAACTAGGACAAACTTGTGGACAAGGCATTCTGTCATCTCTTCTCAGGGGACTAGATACCTGCACGCCATTCCACATCAGAACTCATTTGTCAGGCTTCCAGAGGAGAGTTATCAGGCTACGAGGTCCTCTGAGATAGTACTTATCAAACCATAACGCCAAATCCAAACTGGAGGACAGGATCCAAATGGAATTGTGGAATCAAAGTCTTTTGAAAAAAGAAAACTATATAAGGCAAAATAGCAAATAGTGTGCATTTGCAGAATAAGTTGAACTCTAATTAGTGAAATTATAGTTGGGTGTCGTATTAGTTGGTACAGTGTTGCAGAGTTAAAAGCTGTTTCATACTGAAGGCTCTAGTCCACAGAGTTCATGATCCAGCACTGTCCACTGAGCATGCTGCCTGCCCCCGGCTGCCTTTGCCTCTTCTGATCCTCTGCCGTGTCCAGCCTCTGTGCCCAGCTGGCTGAGGGCACCAATTCCCTTTCCCTGCCCCTTCAGTTGGGATGGAAGAGAAACAGGAGGACAACTGACGCTGTAGCCCTTGCACATTCCTCCTTTTCTTACATATTTCAAGATAGCTCTTTTATTTCATTTGTAGAGGTAGGTGAGCCAAAGCCATGAGTGCTAGAGGACTGCTGGTGATTAAAAGAAAATCCCTTTTCCACACTTGCAAATCTAACTCGTTTTTCCCATTTTTACCACAATGGTTCTTAAACCTGTGTGGGGTAAGTGTCCTTTCAGATTCAAGTGAAAAGTGCAAAGCCCAGAAAATATCACACACACAAAAAGACATACAGTTTGAGGCTCTTTGAAGCTGGATCAACTGTACATTCATCTATTGGACCCATGAGAATCCAAGGCTACACACATCAGACTATTAAACTAACCATGCATCACATATGAGACAGAGTCAGAGGGTAATACGTTAAGACAATAGATATGCTCCAAGGGTACCACTTTTCTTGTCTGTGCATTCTGAACACCAGCATTTTACCTGTAATGTTTAAATTGAATTACACCTGATCCAGCACAATGCGAAGGTTAAGTTTTTGAGTTTGGGGTCTTAGAGGAATCACTGGAGTTTCTTGAACTCATGCTACTAAATAGCTTTGTGCCTGCTAAGACGCTTCAGTTGTGTCTGACTCTGTGCGACCGCACGGACTGTCGCCTGCCAGGTTCCTCTGTCCATGGGATTTCCCAGGCAAGAATACTGGAGTGGGTTGTCCTGCCCTCCTCCAGAGAATATTTTCTGCAAAATGAGATTGCTATGAAAAGGAACAGGCCCAACCGCTTGGAGCCTCAATATTGTCCTGTTCCTCAGGCCCCCGTGCGGCCTGATCTGAAGTACCCTGCATACCTTTTCTTCCCGTGGTCTCTCTTCCCAGCTGTCAGGTCATCAGGCCTCTCACTGACCACTGTCAGCCCTGCCCAGTGGCCCTGGTGTGGCTCCTGTGGGTACCCTGCCCAGACACCCCTACTGGTGGAGTGATAATGATCTTTCAGAACCCAGTTCGAGTCGGCTCCCGTTTACGTGTGCTTGGGACCCTCAGCTTATGAGGTTACGGGCTCCAGGAACTGGCCGAGCTAGCCCTCCCCAGGGCTGCTCCTGATGTTTCCCCTCCCCCTTTCCACACTGAGTCACACCCAGGGTGATGGCCCTTTCCCATTTTGGGGCTTCTGTCTAGGGAATGCTCCCATTGGCCTGGCTTCATTCCATTCATCTGGACTCTTTCATTCCTCAGGCCTCAGGCCAAATGTCACGTGTTCAGAAAGGCTGGGTGCTTTGTTTCTCCATCGTGATGACCTCTTGCCATTTTTTTTATTTCAATAATCAGATTTCCAATTGCATATTTATTTAGTTGTTTGTTTTAGGTCAATGTTTTCTTAAATATATTATAATATTTAAGTCACCAAAATTCTACCTCCATGCGGGAGGATTAATGTAATTTACGTCCCATTAGATACCTGGAAAAGAGCACAGCAAATGTCAGTCTAGGGTTTCATACCCATTTGATACATGAGTTTTATAAATTCTGTCCTTGACCCTGAAAACTCAGTGTTCTCAGGTTGTCGTTGAAATCGGGGCTCAGCAATTTATTGCTTTTAAATCGTTTAAATAACACCAAAAGCTGTTTGAGGTTTACCTCTGATTGTTCAGAGGTTTCACTTTATATGATGTCAAAAGATGTGAGTCTTGCTGGCACCTTTCTTCAGGTATAAAACTGTAGGACACATCTAATCGGGCGGTCTTCCTAAGGAAGGTACAGGGTCTCATCCGTCCATCTGAAGAGGGACCTTGCTCTAAACTCATATCCTGGGGCATGGTCTCGAGCCCCCATAGCCCCTTCTCCTTGGGATTAGCTCTAGAATAGAGCAGCAGTGGGGGGAGCAAACACGTGGGGGACCAGCCCCGCACCTGGGCATTGTGTGTACTGTCTCTCCACTTTGCTGTCTCCTTTAGTCAGTGTGACCAACCAGACAGCTCCAGGGGGTTATATGCATTAACAGATGGACAGTTCTCAGCCCCTGGTAGGAAACATAAGGCCCCTCACCCAGTAGAATCTAGTTCATTTCATCATCACCTCAGAAGTTTGCCAAAAGGGAAATATGCGCTTATATACATTTGCATATCAAGCACATTTATTAAGAAATATTAACACCATGCATTTTTTTATTTCTCTGGTGACTCAGTTGGTAAAGAATCTGCCTGTAATGCAGGTGACCTGGGTTCGATTTCTGGGTTGGGAAGATTCCCTGGTGAAGGAAATGGCAACCCACTCCAGTTTTCCTGCCTGGGGAATCCCATGGACAGAGAAGACAGGAGGCTGCAGTCTAGGGGATAGCAAAGAGTCAGACAAGACTAAGCACAGCACAGCACGTTGATAGTTTAAGTAAACTTTATAAATAATAATATCCAAGGATCAAACTATATGCCGTCAGAAATCTTTAGAGTTTTAAGTTGATTTTCTTAAATTCTAGAATCAACAAAAAATATCCTAAAATACTGAAATTAGAGAGGTAAGTTTTTCTGTTCTATGGACAATAATTGTTCCTTAGTAAAAACCTTAAGGATTGTTCTTAATGGACAGATTAAAATACTTTATAATTAATGGCATTGTATTAAATGCTTCCTTGAAAATTACTTTTTAAATCAGTTTTTTCTTAAATAATATTAAAGGTTTTCTCTCAGTTCTGTTTTCTTTGTTACACAAGTATTTTCTACATATAGCAAAATATGTAAATATATTTCAATTTGAACTTAATATTTTTCCTGCTAAGAACATATCAAGTGACATGAAAACTCTTTATTAAGTATAATATGCTTTTCTGTAGGATGAAGCTGTAGCCTGAATGGGGTTAGAGCAATTGCTGACAATTTTACAATAGAAACAAAGGTTTAATTTTATTGTTAAATTTTTTTTTTCTTTTTTTTTCGTTTTTTTTAATTTTTTATATATTTTTTTTTTTCCAGTGGGTTTTGTCATACATTGATATGAATCAGCCATGGATTTACATGTATTTGAAGCCACCATGGCATAACTTCATGTATTTTCCAGTTTTATTTTTTGAGGCTCTAGTGAGTATATCTTTTTGTGCAGATGTATATATAGAGAGATAATCGCAGAACATAAGAAATTCTTAGCAGATACTGATGTGTACCTTAGTTTCAGAGTCAACTAGAAATACTTAAGCACTGGGAATCAATGTAACCACCCTCTCTGGGAATGAAAACTGTCAAAATGTGTAAAACTCACAGAGACTTCTTGAAAGCTCACTGATGCTATAAAACCTTCCATAATCTTCCAGTCACTTATTTGATCTCTACAAACTTTGACAATCTGTATCACTTCTTTCCCCCTCAAGAAGGCAAGCATTTACAATTGTCATTTTTTCAATAGGCTTTATGGAGGCCTTTATTTTAAAATAAAATGTTAAGTTAAAACTACTGTCTTAAACCACACACTTGACTTGAAGATGGACACGATCTCTTAATTTGTCAGGAGTGCTTAGGACATTATATAACTGCCCTCGTGGAGGGTGCTTCCAACCAGTGATGCAAAATGAAGAGATTACATGCATTCTGTTTATTGTTACTGTTATTATTATTATTCAAGGTATCTTCATCCCTGATTAGTGATGACTCCTGACAGCATCTGATGTGCCGGGCTGTCAAGAAAGTGGAATAAAGGTGCTCCAGGGATGTGTTGCCGACTCACTGAGGCAAACCAGCAGAGGAAGGCCCATCAGGAGCGATTGGACTAACACTCCTGTCTCTAGTCACTGCAAGTGGAGGCATTCAGCAGGCAGGGTGGGGACTGATGGGGACACCGCTCCTGCAGGAGATGGTGGTGGGATTGGCCACGCACACACCAGCCTTCCTGATCACGAGGTGAGGTGGTAGACTTCGCCCAACTGGAAAGATCCCGAGGTTAGGCTCCAACCAGGTGGCTTCTGTTCATGCTAAACCAGAGCCCTGCCAGTGACACACCCTCTAACAAAACCCCGAGACACTTCCCGAGCCACCACTGGTTCACAGGCCTGCCAAGACACACCGTGAGCAGTTGTCGTTTCGTCGACTGGAGCATCCCTGCTCATAAAAACCAGCCTCGTGTGGCCCCCAGCCTGATGTGAAACCACCCTGAGGTCAAGAGAGAGGTTGACTGGCAAAGAGCCCTGTGTTGAAGAACCCAGAGCCTCCGGCCATAGGCTGCAACCTGGTCAGAAGCACGTGGACGCAGGAGGATGCAGCTAGGATGCCTGTTGCTTGGAGAGAATGGTTTCCCCCCCGCCCAGGCCCCACCCAGCTTGCATCCTGCCTTCAACTGTTTTCTGCTGGTTCCCCGGGGTGGGGTCCACAGGAACCTCAGTCTGCGGGTAGATGGAACAGGGTTTGTGATATGATATTAAATGTATGCAGCTATACACCTACCGCAGGGAATAATACAAGATTATTTTGAAGTGTATTACATTTTAAAGCAGTCTTTAAAGAAAGTTCCCTCAAAAACATACAATTCTGTTTGCCGCTTGCTAATACAATTCCAACCCATAATTTGCTCAGTGATAAATATAAGCTATGTTACACCATGGGCTTTCTATTTGCAATAATTCACATATTATTTATAATTTACGCTAGACAGGCTCTTCCTGTAAAACTTAAATGCCTCGTTTTTAGCTGAGGAACATAAAATCGCTTATTGATAGCTTACATGTACCCCCTCTTCCAAAAATAGATGATACATTTTTCTTGTGGTGCAGTTTCCCATGTGCATAAAATGTTTAGCTAGCAACAGTGAATTAGAAAATGAATTCATAGAATATTTGGGATGGGAGCAAGAAAATCGGTCTCCTTATTACCTATGTTTGCAGTCATCTGGTCTACATTGTGTTCACCGAGACACAGGGCACTCTTGGAGTGGGGGGGACACTGGTCTCCCTTCACAATTCACGGAGGGAGCTGGGGCAGGACCAGGGCACCTCTGTCACCCACAGTGCCGGGATTGCCCCCCTTCCCAGGAAATATGGGGCATCAGGGTTTGTCTTGTACACACCAGGCCAGCACTAGGCTGAGTTCAGCCACGCAAAAAAGTCCAATGTTGAATTGTCTAATATTGAAATAGTGTTGTTTTGTTTTGTTTTGTTTTAGCTTTGGGATTCATGTTATAAAAACAAGAAACAAAACAAAACAAACAAACAAAAAAACACCTTGGGATGGACCAAGAAACTAAAACATACCAACCCTTACTCACGGAGTATAGGGCTATAGGATCTGCTCACATTTTTTACTTTTGAGCAAAAAGAGGAAGGGCAGTGCTTGAATGTTTCCATTTCTTTCCAGACCACATGTGTGTCTCATTTTGTACGAAAATTCATGCTGACAAGTAGCTTAATATTTTAAGAAAACAACACCTTTGACCTATATTCTAATGCTTCCCACCTCCCCCCATTTTTTTGGTGAATTTTTTAAAAAAGCTAAAAGTCCTTAGCTTCCTGAATTTCAAATATTTTTTTCTCTAGTTTTCTAATTAAATTAAGTTGAAGGAGCACACTATATAAAACAAAATCCTTCTCTTCATTAAAAAAATAATACTTCTGTGCAGTCACATTTTAAGTTTTGTTTTGAATGCATGAAGCTTTTAGTGAAATACCTATTAAATATGCCATAAAAATGTTTTAATCATGATGATCAAAGACAGAAACTATTGCTTTATACCTTTAGCTTTTTCAGTGTATTCAGAATCACAAACCCTGTAGATGGATCATCATCTCCGAAGAGAGAAAAATCAGATTGTAAGAAGAAAGCATAGAAGCTTTCTCATAAAAGAAGGAAGATGGTCCATGCAAGGCCAGTCTCTAGTAAATCAGCGTGTTAGATTCTGAAAGGCAAGCACATCTTATCAGGGGTGTTCTGCACCCCAGCAGCTGGAAGGGAGCAGTGTTATACAGTAGATGTGCAATGAAAAGTAACACTCATCTGTAACCACAAAAAAAAAAAAAAAAAAACCCAAAAACTTTTTATTAAAAAAAGGGAAAAATTAATTCAAAGTTAATGCTTCATTCTAAAACAAGATGTTGCTGTGATTCTAAGAGAAGCTTTGGAGGTAATGCAATATGGACAGTTTCTCAAATGCAACAGGACAGCAGCTAATTGTATAATTAGTCTTTGTTCATTATACATGTGTGATATAATCGGATTTAGGGATCATATGAAACTATGGAACTGCAAGTCTTGTCACATTAAATTGATGAGAAAAATTATTGCGTAAAGAGACCTTATGACATGTTAATAAATGGGGATAGTCTGTAAGGAATATTAACAAAACCTGTCTGAACGAGATTATAAATCTTCAATGAGTTTTCAAATTACTCATGCCTCCAGGACACAGAAACACAAACTACTGGATTGCAGCCATGTCAGATTTGCAGCTACAAGGCTTAAAAAAATTGCAAGATAAAAGGCAGTGCTTAATTAAATGTGTCTACAGATAAATTTCAGGTTAGGCTAATTTAATTGCATCTGTATAATGCGTGCAACTCTGAATGGCATTGACTGGGTCCTGAAGCATCATGAAGGTCCAGGTATGCTCTCAAAGAGCAGTCTCTAAGAAAAAATACCTGTAGTATTTGCTTAATATCTTACTGGACAATTTTTTTGCCGGAAGGGAAAGCTTATGCAGATTATTTATAATTTAGGTTAGGAATTATTTTCTCAAGAACTTTGGTGATCCTTCCCTCAAACACCAATCACAGTGAACATACCAATAATTTAAGCAGGACTTCCTTGGTGGTCCAGTGGTAAAGAATCTGCCTGCCAGTGGGGACATGGGTTCAATCCCTGGTCTGGGAAGATCCCACATAACACAGAACAACTAAGCCTGAGAGCTGCAAGTACTGAAGCCTGCACACCCTACAGCCTGTGCTCTGCAACAAGAGAAGCCCCTGCAACGAGAAGACCACACACCACAACTAGAGAGTAGCCCCTGCTCGCCACAACTAGGGAAAAACCCCATAGGCAGCAACAAAGACCCCTGTAACCAAAACTAAATAAAATCATTTAAAAAAATAGTTGGGGCAAATGCAAGATGTTCCACATGCCTTGGATTTACTAAATCAGTTTGTCTTCACAAATGAGGAAGCTCAAGTCCAAAGAGATTAAACCCCTTGGATCAAGTTACTTATGTGGCAAATGCTTTTTAGACCACGGATCTGAGCCCAGTTGGGAACCTGGCTCTAATTCAGTTTTACCAGTGTAACCATGCTGATGTCCACAGCCTCCCAACAGCTTCTAAGAAAATCAGCTCCGTTAAACAGGAAGTGACTTAAAGAAACATAAAGTTAGCAATGAGAATGTCAACACATCTTCTATATGTTTTGAGTCTTTCACAGTATCATTTTTCTTGGCTCTGCTAAGAAACAGTAAGTCTAGAGTCACATGTATGAATGAGACTCTTAAGATGATGTGCTGTTCTTCTAGATTTCCATCACCTAAGAGTGATGCTAGGGAGACAGGCAGTTGGCAAGCATGTGGAGAGCAAAGATAACAGCTGTTTCAAGTGGTATTTTCAGAAAGTTCTGCCAAGACCCATGAACCCACTCCTCCTCGGAGGGCAGTGCTGCTTTGGCTTTCACCGGTGTTCCCATTCTGGTGCCAGTTCAGGGGTATTGAGTAACTGTGGATGGTGCTCCATCACCATGGTTGTCAAGGAACCATGGTTGTGATCCAGCTCCCACCTCCTGGGAGGAGGTCTTGGGTACCCATCGGCGGAAACTGGGTTCCCACCTCCCTGTGTAGAAGAGGGATGAAGACCAGCCTGCTGACCTCTGACACAAAATGCCTTATTGGAAGCCTCATGAAATAAAGTTCAAAGACACCCCTGGCAAAAACTCAAACTTTCCTTCATCTCCATTTGTTTAATGTACCTGAAAAGATAGCTGCATTTCTGTTCTTTTGTTCATTCATTCATCTCAAGTTTTCAATATTTGAAAAAAGATTTCCTGTATTTCTTCCAAAATGTGCAGGAGATTGGAGGTATTGCAGTTTAACTGCATTTTCTTAGAATGGGTGTTGAGGTCCCATAATCTCCATCTAGGCTCCCATTTCCATTTTAACTGATATTTTATCTAATGATGCTGCTTGTAAGAAGCCAGGACAGGATCCCTTGGCTTAATGAAAGTGTTTGCTTTGGGGTTTTAAACAACTGACCCAGATCCTTCCAACCCCAAATCCAGGTTTAAGCATGACAATACCAAATTGATAAAAGTAAGCATACAGTTACCAATATGAGTAAAAGTGTTAGGATAAAATATTTTTCAGAGAAATGTATTACCTTGAATGTTATTTAAAATTGTTCACTTTGTTATCTCCCTCAGAGATCTATTGTATTTATTTTGTCATGTCTAATTACTCCTATTCTGTTTATGTTTTTAATTAAGAAAATAATAGTCAAAATTGAAGCAATTGAAATTATTTAAAGTCACTAATAAGTTTTATTATGAAAAGAAAAACTGTTAATCTCTTTCTCCAGGAGCTATGGGGAGAAAGAATTGGTGAGGGAGTTGAATACTGAGGTGTATAGAATTGGAGATGCTTCAAAATAGCAAGAGGAAAGAATTGGTTCCTGCCTCAAAAATAATTAAACTAGGAAGAAACGTCTAGCACTAATCAGTTTCAAACTGGGTAGAAGTACTTATCTCCCTGGTTCAATAAATATTTAAAGTGTTATCCATCATATTATTTTGAGCTCCTTACTCAATTTAACTCTACTCTCTTCCATCCTATTCCACTTCCTCGATTTAAATATTTTCTTCATGTACCAGCTGAGTAGTTTTAGACCATCATCTAGCCAAGAGTAAGAAAATAGGAGCAAATTATCTAGATGGTTTACTGAGACTAATAAATTCAGTTATTTACTCTCAAGCCATCCCATTGCAAACATATTCTTTAAGTACTTCAATTATCTATGCTGCTGTTCAGTCACTCAGCCGCATTCGACTCTCTGTGACCCCATGGACTGCAGCACGCCAGGCTTCCCTGTCCTTCACTGTCTCCCAGAGTTTGCTCAAACTCATGTCCATTGATTCGGTGATGCCATCCAACCATCTCGTCCTCTGTCGTCCCCTTCTCTACCTACCTTCAATCTTTCCCAGCATCAGGGTCTTTTCCAATGAGTCGGCTCTTCACATCAGGTGGACAAAGTATTGGAGTTTCAGCATCAGTCCTTCCAATGAATATTCAAGGCTGATTTTCCTTTAGGATTGACTGGTTTGATCTCCTTTATCTCAACTACCTATACCAGCGCTTTTTTTTTTTTTCCTGTTGTTGAGATATAATTGATATATGACATTATATTGATTTTAGGTATATAGCGTAATGATGAAGTATTTGTGCGCACTGCGAGATGAGCATGAGTCTGGTTAACACCCTTCACTGTGCATAGTTGCAGGTTTTTTCTTGTGATGAGAACTTTTCTTTTAAACTTATTTGGCTGCATTGGGTCTTAGTTGTGGCATGTGGGATCTTTAGCTGTGGCATGTGGGGCTTAGTTCCCTGACCAGGGATAAAATCTGGGCTCCCTACACTGGGAGCTTGGAATGTTAACCACTAGACCACCAGGGAAGTCCTAATGAGAACTTCTAAGAGCTATAAAATCAACATTCCATTCTTAACAGAGAAATCTACATATTTTGTCTAAATATTCCTGCCGTTTACATAACTTTGACGTTCATTTTCCTTGTGCTGAGAAGTTACAGGATAAGGTCTCCCTATATTACAACACTGGGTTCTCTGCACCTAGCTGTGAGATTTCTAAACAAGGTAGTGAGGGATTTACCACCTAATCAAGACTAAATTTTCAGGTCCAAGAAGCTAGTTAATCTGAACTATTGCCCCCTATCTTTTACACCCAGAGCAGATAAATGTGCACTTATGGGCACATCAGCTTACTTCCTACCTTTCTTCATTTGAAGGAAAAACCCTTAGATAGCATAGACTTTGCTGCTTCCCTCAGGAGCACATTCCCAGAATGCAGAACACCTGCAGCACGGTAGCTGCCAAAAGAGGGTGTATGGCAGATAATAGGGCTTTTAAAACCTCATGCCATAACTGATGAAGGATTTTCTTTAAATAAAATGAGTAGTCTCAGATGTTACTGAAAACAAATAACCAGGAGTTAGGAATAAGGGGAATGTCAGTGTAGTTGAATCTGGCTTCAGTTCAACCATGTTTTCTTCCTTATGGTGTGGCTAGAACATGCGCTTTTTAAGTTATCGTATGCTTTTCACTCTCAAATTTCTAACACCAAGAAAATACCTTGACTCAACAAGCTTCTCTTTCAATTACATGGGCTGTGCCAAAGTCACACAGATCTCTCAGTCGTGCTTGGGCTTATGTCTAAGTGCATAGTGGAAAACCTTGTTCAGACCCTCCTTAACTTTTTGCAGTAATACTTCCAGGTACTGAACACCTGTCTTAGGAAGTTGGGCTTGATAATGGCATGAAGGGACCAGTATTTAGAGCGGTTCCAGCGGTGCTGCTGGGCCATTTAATGAATAATGATGTGTTTGCCTTAGTGTGTCCTCTGCAGCCTAGTTGAAATATGAATAAGGAAAGCTTGCCCATCATTGGAAAGATTGGACACAGACTTGCACTCAGACAGAAAGCTCAGAATCCATCAGTAGATCATGATAATATTTGTTCATTCATATTTAGTTTATTGTTTCAAAAGTGTTTACTGGACATCTATGACATACTAGGCACTGAAAACAGATCAGTGAAGTTTCTTGTTCTCATGGAATTTTGAATTGTGTGTGTGTGTGTGTTGACACTACAATAATTGCATATCCTAAACAAATAGTTACCAGGTGAATTTTTTTCTGCATACTTGATTTTACTTAGGAAATAAATAATAAAATGGAGCAAAGTGAGTATTTTCTATTCATTTCAAGCAGAAATTAGTTTACTTCTTCAGATGTACATTTAATCAATTGGTATTTGATCCACACATGAATGCATAAAATATTCTTAATGCTCTCTGAAAGTTGAATAAAAACAAAGATAAAAGCATTAAAAAGGCAGACAGTCTCAATGTATTTAGAATAAATAAGTGAATCATATCTTCTCTACAAAAGCTCATTTGTAGAAACAGACCAACTTATTTTCCGGGATAAAAAAAAAAGTCTTTTCTGAGTACAGTTGATAAAATTTCACTGCTTTTGAGTTTTCCAATCATGTTTGATACCTTTTGAAGTCTATTTTAAACTTGCAATTGAATTTTCAGTTTTATAGAGAAGTAATACCTAACAAATACTTGCATCAAAGTGTATATTTTTTACTAGATTTGACAAAAAATATATTTGAACCAAAAAAAGAGAAAAACTTGCCTGCTATTTCTGTTTTAAATATTATATTCTTCAAATGGGAAGCAGTGGACCCACCACCTCCAGAGCTTGAATATCTCTCTTCATTAGTCATGTTCAGTGGACACCTGTCTTTTCTTATCAGTTGAGTCCAAAGAATTTACAGGATATTTCTGGCAAAAGGAGTCTGTGGTTAAGGAGTGTATCTTAGCTTGCTACTCAAGGAAGCTGTCAAAAAGCATCATATTTACACCTTTGGTAGGAGCTTTTTAACCCTGTTAACCAGCCAAAGTTAGTTTTAGTTATGCACTTAAAACAATACACTGAATTTTCCGCACATGGAGGTAGACGATTTGTAATCAGATGTGCCCTGGTCACTCCCATTTACATGTGACATCAGCACCAGTGAGCCTTCACTCCTGGTGCTTGAAAGTGCTTTCTCCCCATGGCCCAGCATCTGGTGACCCTTTGCCTCCAGCTTATCTCTGTGCCTTTCCCACTGGGCAAGCGTTTGCTCACACATTGCTTCAGCTGCCGTGTGACTAAAACCTCTGATCCCAATCACCCACCCACACCTGAGTGTCGATATTTTAGTGTCAGTTTGGTGTATCTGTAAGACTGTCTCCCTTTCATGTACAGCATTTTCTTAACGAAGCTAGAGACCCTTGCTACTTCCTTTCTGGCACAAACTTCACAGTGGCCCCTGGGAAGTTGCCTTCCTCCATTCCTTCCTCTCTTTCCTCTTCCTCCCACCTTCCTTTCCATCCTGCCCTCCTTTCTCCCTTCCTGTCAACTCTTCTGTTAACATTCTGTGGTACGTAATTCATTAAGTCATTCAATAACAAACAGTCCTGTATTATTTTAACTTAGCCACTGAATGTCTACATTTGTCTCAATGACCAGTGGGTAGATTCCTTAATTTTAGAGAATTCTTCTTCTTCTCGGGAAGAAACTCTCCCAGGAAAGCATAAAGCTTCCTGAGCTTCTCTCTTCTCCAGGAAGCCTAGAAAGTTACAATATTACATGATATTGCTCATATGTGGAATCTAAAAAGGTACAAATGAACCTATTTACAAAACAGAAATTGAGGCATAGATGTACAGAACAGACTTAAGGTTACCAAGGGGAAAAGCGGGGAGGGATAAATTGGGAAATTGGAATTGAAATATACACACTACTGTATGTAAAGTAGATAAAAAGAATCTACTGTACAGTTCAGGGAACTCTACTCATTACTCTGTAATGACCTAAATGGGAATAGAATGTAAAGAAAGGTGGATATATGTATATGTATACATATATATACAAACTGATTCACTTTGCTATATAGCAGAAACTAACATAACATTGTAAATCAACTGTATTCCAATAATAATGAATTAAAAATAAATAAAATAAAATACTGAAAAAAAAGAAAGTTACCTCTTGAAAGAGAGATGGAATTTGAGTTGGTTTTCAATACTTCCAACAAACAAGCATGAAATACCATGTCTCCCACTGGGATTACAACAAAACTGCCTACAGATCCAGGTATGTGTGTCTCCAGTAGACACCTGTAAAGTATCAATTGAAAACATATCAAAGATAATTATGCATAATAATTGTGTGTGAATTAATTTATCAAATGAATAATTTATCTTAGAAAATCTTTACAAATAACTGAAACTTCTTACAACATCAGCCCTGTGATTAAATATCAGTCAGTCACTTTTGTATTAGGTTTCAGGGAAGGAAGGATCAATAGAAGAAATAATATGCTTACATAGAGAAAATAGGGTCTTTGAGAAAAATTTAAAATGGAAAATCTAAGTAAAGATGAACTTGAAGGCTTAAAGATATTAACTCATTGCTGCCAGTCCCTTCGGGGTTATCAAGACTGAAACAAAGCTGGTTTCCTTTAGTATCTGATAAAATTCAACTTCAGTCTCCGCACAGCATGCAGAGCAGTAAGGGTCCTTTTAGACACAGCCAAGTGGACAGTGGACTGAAGGCCAGTGACTGGAAGGGCACATCACTGCCACAGTGAGGCCAACCTGAGCGGCCAATGGCCCTGCCTGGGGACCCTGGCAAGGCTGGAGCGGTAAGGGCAGGACTGTCCCACCCTGAGACGTGAGTGAAGGAAGGAGTGAGAAAGGGAGGCAGAGAACCAACTAGCAGTCCTTCTCCACTACTTGTTTTAAGGTAGAAACCATATGAATACACATATTTTTTGTTTCATTGAGATACAATTGACAAACATCACTGTTAATTCTACAGTGTACAGCATAATGACTATTTGCATATATTGTGGAATGATTACTAGAGGGAGCTTAGTTAACATCCATCACCTCATGTAGTTATTAAAAACAGAAAGAAAAAGAAAAAAGTGTATTTCCCTTTGTGATAAGAACCTTTAGCACAGCTTTAATCTCACTTCTGACATCGATGGTCTCTGTGGGGAGTTTCAAGGGCTTCCCCATCTCTTGCTGACAGAACCCACCCTCTACAGAAGGAAGCACAGGTGAGCTCCCTCACGTGAGAGGTCCTGGTTTACTCTGAACTCCAGCACGGGCATCAGAGCCAGGGCAGCACCAGCTGTAGACCTCTGCCTCTGATTCACACATGGATTCAACACAAACCCAAGGAAGCATCCAGCTCAAGGCCTCAACTGCACAAAAACATCAGACTTAAATCACATTTTTAAAAATCCAAAGGTTAACCAGGAAACCGTCATGGCTCTCGACTCCAAGGACAATATAAATAAATCACCTGATATTGGTAACAAAGTTCCTCTCCATCATTGACCACAAAGACTCATGAGTCAAGGGTCAGAAAATAATTACCCAGGAAAACTTGTAATGATGGAGCACAGTTGAAAAGGGACTGGCCTCTAATGGCCAAGGTGCTTCCAAGTCAATGAGATGTGTTTGACCCAGACAAGCTAATGACTTAGAGAATGTCAGCTGGCAGCACTGAACAGAGAAGCTTTGGATTGCCTGCAAAATAGAGCCTGGTTTTGTGCACAAAGGCCCCTGAGCATGATGGGAAAGTGCACCATGGAAACTGTGGTTGTCTGTGGATCAGAAACACATGCATTTAGGCAGAGATTCCACCAGAAGACATTTTCCATAAATGTTCAAGAAATGTCGTGGATTTATTGTTGGTTTCTGCATGATATTAGCAAGTTGACCTCCCCTACGACTCTCTTCATGCAAGAAGCCCGGAGAAGGCCCTGTTGAACTCAGGCATCCCAAACTTCTGACATCAGAGTGAAATCTTAGGAAATTACAAGTGAATCTTAACACAGCTTCTAAAATCTGGCAACTCCAAGCACTACATTTTTTGTACCTTTGCTATCACCCATGTTTGGAAGATGGTTATTTAGATCATGAAAAGTGAGACATGTCATGTTTAAAACACAGAATGAAAACATATCTTATGCCTGTTTGGTTCTCCTTCTTTAGGGATTACAAAATACAAAACCACAGATTCATTAAGGGAGAAAAATGAATGATATTTTTTTTTTCTTTTGCAGATACTGTCCATTTGTCAACATGAAAGAAAACAAAACACATATTCAAAGATCAGGCAAAACCATAAAGTTGATTAAGAGCAGATGTAACTCTTTTTTTTAAACAATGCCTTATTTTTTTTAAGCTTTTTATTTTGTATTGGAGTATAGCCAGTTAACAAGCAGTGTTGTGATAGTTTCAGGTGAAGAGTGAAAGGACTCAGACACACATACACATGTATCCACTCTCCCCCTAACTCCCTTCTGCCCCGCCCCCCCTTCCTTCTTCCAGGTCCACTGCCAACCAAGCATCAGTTATCCAGGAAGGAGGTGCTGAGTGTTTGAAACAGGTGACCTCACCCGGCACGATGTCGGTTTTGTCCATTCTGTGTGAGCTGACTTAGGCTGGAGGAAACATGAGGGGTAAAATGTTTCCTTCATTTCTGACTGTGGTGTGCACCAACTTGAGGGGGTTTTCATGACACTTTCTAATGCAGTGGACTGTTCAGTTGGCTATCAAGATGTGCATCTTCCACTCTGTCTTGGAGGAAGTCATCTAACCCATGTATTTGCATATTTAAAATAGCATTCATCTAAAAAATGTATGTTAATGAGTAACACCATTAATATGAAATTTTACTTTCCAGTGGATACTGTTTAGGGGCCTACCAGTAGGCAAAGGACAGAAACAGGTTACATCCTATTCAAGAAAAGAGCATTAGATGATTAAATCTGACCATCCACAGCTGCCTGTAACTTTAGGGGACAACATTAGAGTAACTGTTTAATGAGATTATTAGTTAAAGTTATGCAATTAGATTCTGTTTTGTATCCAGTGAACCACTCTTAAATATTTCAATATTTTTATTACTAAATACACTATTATGATAATCCTTTAAAATGATTCTCATTCACATCTATATGAAGTTCCCATTTTGTGAGTCACTGCAATTAGATCAGTAATTGGAAAAAGATGGTTGCTCCCATCGGAAAGAGATTATACATTAGAATAAATCAACTGCCTCTTATGAGCTTCTGAGAAGTATCTGATCCACTTTGCTCCCTGGCTCCACTCGGTGCCAGCAATGAAGACGTTTGTGAGCCTGGCAAATTCTGTTGAGTAATTGAATTCTATGTAATCCGATAAGAAGTGATTGAGAAAGAAATGGCAGGAGGAATAAGGAAATGACCTGGGTGAATATGTGATATGGACGCATGGGCGGGGCAGGGGCGGGATAAAAGCCAAAATTATAACCAACTAAACATGGTGCTGTGGCAGTGCTGTCTTTTCAGCGCAGGACCGCATATGTGAAACCTCTTCACAGGTTCTCAGAACTGTGACTCTGGCTGGAAAAAAGCATCTCAGCGAGTGGAAGGCAGGTTTGCTTAAGTCCATCGTCTCCACTTCTGCCTCCGTTTTGAGAGTCGTGGATGAGAGAAACTGTGGAAGGTATAAAGCGTCCATCTCCCCTCGGAGGCTGGAAAAATGAAGGGCTTGACCAGCACAGTAAATGCTCATACTGAGATCTAAAGTCAGAAGCATTCCTGCAATCCCCTTCATGCTGATCTCGGGAATGTCTTTGCCTCCCTCTAAATAACTCTGTAATTTGTCTCTGGCCTCTAACAGAGATGTAGTGGGTGGCTCTCTCACAACACTGCTTAAAAATAGAATTTCCCTTTTCAGAACCAAAGGAATGCAAGTTACAGGTACCTGGATTTATGTGCAAAACAAAGACTGCTTGCTTCCTCAGACAAGCGTTGCATCAGTTCAGAGTGATAAGATGCTCTGAAAATGCAGTAAAATACAAGGAGGTCACAGAAAAGGGGGAAAGTGAATATCACTCTGGGACTGGCAGAAATTCCATTACTCCTTGACCCTGTGGACCCACTGGGTTACTGACTGAGACTCAGAACAACGTTAAAAAAAACCAAAAAAACAAAAAACTCACGAGGAGTCAGCAGGCCCTTTCTTCTCAGTGGGAATTATAGACACAGCAGGAGAATTTACCCCAAACATCAGAGAACAGCTTCTCTTGCACGACTTTAAAGATATTCCCTAGTGTTTCTTACTGTTTCATTTTTCTTCCGTGTTTACCCCAAGTTGGCATAAATGAATTAGTAAAACAGCAAATTTGTGCATCTGTTAATTATGTCTAAGCCCCAGAAATAGAATATATGAGATTGGCCAGACTCTTACATTTTAAGATATTCTAGAAAGAAACAAAGAAAGAATGGAGACAGGGGAAAGACAAAGAGGAAGTGAGCACAGCCCTTTCACTGAGATATGTTCATTTCTATAAGAGATCTCAAATCACACACAAGCCCACAATAGGAATCCATATTCAAATTTAATAACCATTTTAAAGTATTTACTATGGGGTACAGTGTGCAAGTGTGTGTGTTCAGTCACTCAGTCATGTTTGACTCTTTGCCACCCCATGGACTGCAGCATGCCAGGCCTCCTTGTCCCTCACCAACTCCCGGAGCTTGCTCAAACTCATGTCCATTGAGTGGGTGATGCCATCCAACCATCTCATCCTCTGTTGCCTCCTTCTCCTCCTGCCCTTGATCTTTGGGAACATAAAAATAGTATTAAATGAGCCCAATGTTACGATATGTTCAAAATCTTCAAACAGCCTCAGTTTATTTTCTCTAACTTTAATGGCAAAAGATTAGAAATTTAGCTGGGATAAACCTTTTCTAACTCTTGACTGATTTTCGAAAATCCTAATCTCTAGACCAACAAAGGGTTGGGAGAGAGTAGCACCAAGTGTATAGTTTAGCCAGACTGGTGGACCATCTCTGCCAGTTCATTATCTGTTAAATGGAGAAGCTGCAGGACTTCTCAGTGCCTTAACCTCCACACCTGCAGACTGGGAGCAATTTTAGAATTTATCTCATAAGCTTTGATACAGGTTGGAATCAAGATTGCCAGAAGAAATACCAATGACCTCAGATTTGCAGATGATACCACCCTTATGGCAGAAAGTAAAGAAGAATTAAAGAGCCTCTTGATGAAAGTGAAAGAGGAGAGTAAAAAAGTTGGCTTAAAGCTCAACATTCAGAAAACTAAGATCATGTCATCAGGTCCCATCACTTCATGGCAAATAGATGGGGAAACAGTGGAAACAGTGGCAGACTTTATTTTTTTGGGCTCCAAAATCACTGCAGATGATGACGGCAGCCATGAAATTAAAAGACACTTGCCCCTTGGAAGAAAAGCTATGACCAACCTAGACAGCATATTAGAAAGCAGAGACATTACTTGCCAACAAAGGTCTGTCTAATCAAAGTTACGGTTTTTCCAGTAGTCATGTATGGATGTGAGAGCTGGACTATTAAGAAAACTGAGTGCTGAAGAATTGATGCTTTTGAACTGTGGTGTTGGAGAAGACTCTTGATAGTCTCTTAGACTATAAGGAAATCCAACCAGTCCACCCTAAAGGAAATCAGTTCTGAATATTCATTGGGAGGACTGATGCTGAAGCTGAAAGTGGCCAACTGATTCGAAAAACTGACTCATTTGGAAAGACCCTGATTCTGGGAAAGATTGAAGGCAGGAGGAGAAGGGGATGACAGAGAATGAGATGGCTGGATGGCATCGCCGATTTGATGGACATGAGTTTGAGCAAGTTCTGGGAGTTGTTGAAGGACAGGGAAGCCTGATGTGCTGCATGGGGTCACAAAGAGTTGGACACAACTGAGCGACTGAATTGAACTGACACCAGATTCATATGTCAAAGTCCTCAGAATGTGGCCTTATTTGGAGATGGGGTCTTTGAAGATGTCATCAAGCTAAAATGAAGTCAGCATGGTGGCCCCTGATCCAGTATGACCAGTGTCATTATGAAAGGGGGAAATTCAGAAGCAGACAGGAAAAACCTTACATGAAGATGGAGGCAAAGACTAGAGTGATGTATCTATAGGCCCAGATCACCCACCCTGCTGATGCTGTGACCTCAGACTACAGGCCTCGGAACCTGAGAAGCTGTCTCTACTTAGTCATTGAGTCTGCCATACTTTGCTAGGGCAGCCCTAAAAAGCTAATGGGCTTCCTGGGTGGTCCTAGTAGTAAAGTTCCTACCTCCCAGTGCAGGATATGTAAGAGACATGAGTTTAGTCCCTGGGTTGGGAAGATCCCCTGGAGGAGGGCATGGCAACCCACTCCAGTATCCTCGCCTGGAGAATCCCATGGACAGAAGAACCTGGCGGGCTACAATCTATGGGGTCACAAAGAGTCAAAAACAACTGAAGCAACTTAGCATGTACCCACAAAAAAACCCTAATATCAGGTTATTGAGAAGTTGATGGACTGATAAATGTGAAAAGTTTGGAAGCACACCAGGAGAAAGATAAAACCTCAGTAAAAGTGAGCTAGGATTATTGTTATTGTTAGTGCTACAGCTTGGGCCATTTTAGATTTTAATGAAATATATTCAGTGATTTCCTCTAAATAACATAACTACGTGGAGTCAGTGACCTCAGGTGGCCCTTACCAGGTTACTTGACTGACAGTTGGATACAATGACCAGTGGGTTTGGTGAGAAGCTGTTTGGAGGATGTTCACAGTTGGCCTGACTATTCCGTGCCTTCCAGCGGCTGGGTTCAGGCTGTCCCCACAACCCTGCGTGTGCAGGAGGGCAGCCCCAGGCTGTTCTGTACATAGTTGCAAACACACGGGCATGCTCAGCTCTTAGGTGAAGCCTGTGCGCTCTCCTCCTCAAGGAAAGACGATTGCATGGGGAGACGACACGGAGCAGAGCAGGAAAGCAGTTCCCGACCCCTCGGCCCCTGAGCACTGAGCAGCTCAGGTTAACCACAGATGGTCCAGCCCAGTAGTTTTCCCTCTCAACTGCAGAGCATAGTGGGAAGCTTATTTCTAGACTTGCCCAAGAATGCAGAGTGCTTTGGAAAGGTGGTTCTGTGGGCCGTGGCCTCAGCGGCATTCTCATCAGTGCCAAGTCTTAGCATACTCTGCAGCTTCCTGCCTCCGTCCGGGGTTCGACCTTTCCTGGGGGGCTTGACTGTTATCTCTGAGTCACTCCCTGACACTCACACTCAACTGTGCGGACCTTACAGGCCAATATGTGTCTCAAAACTTGGGCTGAGTTGCTCTGTCTTGGAAATTCTCTCTTTTCACCTCTCCCAAGCTTTAACTTGAAGATGAGCCCTTGGGAGCTTGCAGCTGACACATGACAGGTGCCTTCTCTAGGAGTGAATGGAGCTGACATGTCAGGCAGACCCAGGAGAAATTCCGCATGGCCAGGAGGTGCCAGCTCGCCACCTTTCATGTCCCCATGTGAAAGGGTGTAGGCACCGTGTTCCTGAAGAGGGTGGGGGCCCAGGTTGGCAGGCACCCCTCTCCCTGCAGGACCATCTACAGGGCTGGGAAGGAGGGTCTGATTGCCCAGATCCTTGAATACTGTGCCTTGTTTAGAACTTTCCCAAGGAGTTTTTTTCTTGAAACATACATTTGAGCAAAATGCTGTCTGACCATCACTCACGTGCTTTAACATAGATAGCCAAATAACCCGTTTGTTAGCTTTTGAGGAATTTCAGCCTGACATACAGGTGGCATGAGAGCAAGTTCTCTGTTCAGTTTTGTTACTAGATACTTGAAATATGCAGCTAGTGTGATTAAGTCTCATAGAATCCCCTCAATACACCTCTATTATAAAATGACATGGAAGGCTATTACATTTGCATGTTTTAGAGAGTTTTATATATATATATATATATATATAAAACCCTCATATATATATATGCATATATATATATGAGGGTTTTATATATATATATAGAGAGAGAGAGAGACAGACAGAGACAGGAAGATTTAAGATACTATCAAATAGCATTCCAGGGATGTGGGAAATTGTCTTTGCTATCAAACAAAGAAGGGCATTTCATGGGCAGCAAGTAACTCCCAGGTTGTCTTAGGTCAAACTGAGTTCTCAGATCTTCAAATGATCTTCAGGTTTCCGTGGTACCTATCAAACACGTGGGACACTCACTTTATGCCAGGCTTTTTAAAGATTAAAAAGTGACTTGGGCTTCCCTGGTGGCTCAGAGGTTAAAGTGTCTGCCTGCAATGCGGGAGACCCGGATTCGATCCCTGGGTTGGGAAGATCTCCTGGAGAAGGAAATGGCAAACCACTCCAGTATTCTTGCCTGGAGAATCCCACGGATGGAGGAGCCTGGTAGGCTAGAGTCCATGGGGTCGCAAAGAGTCAGAAATGACTGAGTGACTTCACTTCTTTCTAAAATAACCTTTGCTTTTCAGTCTGTCTAAAAACATACAAACTGCAGCACCATATAATGAGTGTTTAATGAATGGTTACCTAATGAATTTAAAACAAGTTACACAGACACAGGCACAGATGTGAGGTTTTCCAAGAACATTCCCATGTAACGTGTAGAGGAAGTTGTGTGGTTAGTGTTGGTACCCCGGGAATGAATGTGTGCAAAATGATCAAAGATGGCACGAACCATACCTATTAAATCGTTAACCTAATGTCATGCTTCATTCAGTACATCTCCTAAAGATATGAAATTTAATTTATAATTGTAAGTGAATATGTAATGTATGCTCATTGCCTTGATAGAAATATTTGCAGAGTATTAAGGAGCAGGAAAAAAATACATAGTTTTGCTTGCAGATGAAGAGAAAGACTCGTCATGAACAGGGTCTCGAGGAACAAAGAGGTTGTAAAATGTGAAGTTTAAGGATCTGGTGGTAGGGCAGGGTGATCTGGGAAAGGGAAGGATGGGGATTTGGCACAGAATTACAAATATACGCACAGGACACATATGAAGAGAGGTGGGAATTGTCACATGGAGGATGGGAGTGCGGGCAGGGCTCTGGCGTCCTTCTATGTCTGCCAGGTAAATGTCTCTCTTTATGCTCTACCTATCTGCCCACTTACCTTCCTGTCCATGTATGCCTGTCTGTCTATCTATCTATCTATCTACCACCTATCTAACTACTTATCTATTCAATCCACTCATTCAACCATCCATCCATCCTCTGTATGTATCTACACATCCATCCTATCTGTTTATCATCTATTTTCTATCTTTCTATTTATCTATCTACTTACTTATCTTTCATCTATCATCTATCTTCATCTATCTACTTACTTATCTATTCAATCCATTTGTCCAACCATTCATTCATCCTCCATATATATTTATTTCACTGTCCATCCTATCTATTTATCATCTATCTATCTATCTGTCTATCTATCTGAACACTGTTCCTGAAAGCTGCTCCAAGTTTGTGTAGTCTCTTAAGGACTCAGTTTGCCACTGAACTGGCAGCTATGCTGGAATATTCTATCATAAATGATATGAAGGAGATATTTTAAAACATTTCTAAAGATCAGTAACCTCAGAATTGGGTCAGCTTCTTTTGGATTCAAGTAGTGCGTGGGACAACTTTAACTGTTTGTGCAGGAGTGATTCTACTGAAGTGTTCATGCTGCCATCCCGTGTGTGCCATTTTGTCTCAATTCAAGGGTGTGGCTACACACACAAACAGACCTCATCCCCAAATTAAGTGTTTTATGGAATTCTAAAGTTCAGTTGCTCAGTCGTGTCCAACTTTTTGCGACTCCAATGGCCTGCAGCACGCCAGGCTTCCCTGTCCATCACCAACTCCCGGAGCTTGCTCAAACTCATGCCCATCGAGTCGGTGATGCCATCCAACCATCTCATCCTCTGTCGTCACCTTCTCCTCCTGCCTTCAATATGTCCCAGCATCAGAGTCTTTTCTAAAGGTTGGAGTCAATTGAGCAACAGGGATTCTAAAGGTTGGAGTTAGTTGAGAAGTTAGACTTGCTTCTTTCCAGCGGTAACATTTCAGATGGAGGCCGCTTACTAAGCTTCACTTTCCAAAGCTTGTTTTTGCTTGCGGAAGTTTGGTTTATGCTGGTGGGGGTTGTGTAGGTGATGGGATCCTCAGTCATGTGAAGTCAGAAGAGTGCAGGGCAGGGGATGGGCACCCGCCTGCAGTGAGGCCCAGTCTTGGTGTGGGGGTGGCCTTCTCCACGTGGGATCTTCTCAGTGATGCCTTCAGCGTGCCGGGGTGTGTTGTCACTGTGTAGGGTCACCGCTCAAAGGCCGTTTCCTCTTTTAGTCCAACCATGTACAGTCTCTCTCTCTCTCTTTAGAGCAACAGGACTTCCTTCAGCCATATAAGGATGCCTGTCTGTCCTGTGATGGTCAGGCCTTACTAAACACACTGCTGATTTCTATGTGTTACAGCTGATGGCATTACAGCCTATAACAGGCACCCATGCACTGAAGGTGGATCTACGGTCTTGCCTGGCAGGAGGAATGGATAATCGACAGCTCCCTTTCCTGTGGCAAGTTCCAGCATGTTTAGTCATCAAGGGTGCTGTGCTTAATGACTCAGTCGTGTCCAACTCTTTGCGACCCCATGGACTACAGTCCACTAGGTTCCTCTGTCCTTGGAGTTTCTCCAGGCAAGAATACTGGAATGGGTTACCAAGCCCTCTTCCAGGGATCTTCCTGACCCAGGGATTGAACCCAGGTCTCCCGCACTGCAGGAAGATTCTTTACCTGAGGGTAAGATTCTTTAGCTGAGCCACGAGGGAAGCCCTGTCATCGAGGGAAGATGAACACAACTGCATTTCTGAGGTTTTGCCCCAATTTATGCCCTTATGTGGAGGGCATTTACTTTAAAAATTCCAGGGTTTTAAGCATATGGCAGCTATATGCATGCATGCTCAGTTGCTAAGTCATGTCCAACTCTTTGTGACCCCATGGACTGTAGCCTTCCAGGCTTCTCTGTCCATGGGATTTCCCAGGCAAGGATACTGGAGTGGGTTGCCATTTTCTTCTCCAGATGATCTTCCTGACCGAGGGATTGAACCCGTGTCTCCTGCACTGCAGGCAGATCCTTTACCACAGAGCCACAGGGGAAGCCCACACGGCTGCTCTCAGTCAGCCAGTCCAGTCGCTCAGTCGTGTCTGACTCTTTGTGACCCCATGGACTGCAGCACACCAGGCTTCCTATACTCCTCTTTTATTTCCCTGAAAAGAGTTTCACTGTGTTTTTAATTTTGAGTGTTTTAGAGGATGCATGGGTTAACAGTCTGTTTGAATCATTTCGTGTTGCATAACCCTGTCCTGCCTTATAGTAGCTTAGTTTAATAATAAATGAACTTTGTTAATCTAATCCTGGGTAATTCAGGAAACAGAATGTCCTCCTCCTAATGTCTTTTTCTGATAATGATGGAGATTTATTTTGATAGAATCGCTTCCACGGAAGATAAAGCACTCCTGATGGCTGCTCTCAATCACAGATGGCCAGAGCAGGCATGGGGTCCTTGGGTGGACAAAGCAGGCGGGCTCCTCAAGGGCACAAGACCAGGCTGCATCCACTGGTGGCTTCTCACAGCGGGAGCCCTGGGGACACAGTCAGATGCTAGGGGGTTGGCCCACGGGGAAATGGGAGAGAGCTAGGCTCTGTTTGGCCCTTCCATTCCACCAGTTGATAAATATTCAATAAATGTTGACTTGCCTTCCTGGGCAGTGAGGATAATGCAATGCAAGACATCCAGACATCCTTGCCTTTCTAGGGTTTCCATCTTGGTTCATGAAGTTGGAAATGATGTTGCTGAGTGGAATGTGTTGGATGAAGGTTAGTGCCACAGGGAAGAACGGGAGGAGGAGGAGGGCAGAGACTGCTGCCAGCTCCTGCTGGTTGGGGGTGGGAGTGGGGCATTTTCAACAACCATGAGGAGGAGAAGGACCCAAGGAGGAAATATCATTTCACAAAGTTCAGAACAGAGTGCATCTCAGGGGGAAACCCTCCAGGTAGACAGACAGACAAGCAAGTGCAAAGGGTGGGAGACTGGAAGATGCTGGTCTCGGGACAGCAGGGGACCTGCAGCCGGGATGTGGCGGGGGGTGGCATTTCTGGTGGAGAACTGGAGCGATCTGACCTCACTGCTTAAATGGTGGGGGGCTGGGAGTATCACTAGAGCCCAGCTGGGGGGCCACGCGGTCATCATGATGAGACACAGAGGTGGCCTGGACCAGAGGAGTGGCAGGAGAGATGGGAGAAGTGGGCAGACCGTGGACGTGTTCTGGAAGTTTGATGGAACAGCTGTGGACACATGGCATGGGGGAGCAATGAGGGCTACAGAGGCTGTCCCAGCAAACGGGGGGAGGGTAAGGGGGCTCCAGGGTGTCAGACTGAGCCCAGACCCTGGGGCGGGGGCGCCGAAACTGTCTCCTCCCCTCAGAGATGGTGCGCAGTGCCAGGGACAGGAGGTGTGTGTGCCCCCTGGGGCAGAACTGAGGGCCAGGGTCGTTTGGAGGGGAGGACCTCCTTCTAGGTCCTTGGATGGCGCTTCCTAACAAAACACACATGAACAATAGAAAGACCTTCACATCTGTCTAATTTTATTTAATATGTGTTATGTGATACAGGGGCTTCACAAGGAAGTGAAGACCCAAAAACGCAATCAGAGCTGAACGCTTGTAGACCAGGCTGGACACAGAGCAGGGCATTGTGAAAACCCAACAAGGTCACTGGGTTTGGGCCAGGGCAGTGGATGCTGGGTAGCTTTGTCACTAAGAAGCTGGGCTTACTTTTCCAAGCTTGGCTGTCTCTCTGGGGTGCCCCCCTCACATACAGGGAGGACCCACTCACATGGCAGTTTCAGCTCCTACTTTCAGGAAGAAGGATGATGGTCAGAGGGCTCCGCTTGCACCTGCTGTTTTTCAAGAACCTTTAACTCAAAACAATCAAGGCATCAGATCAGTGTGTTTGCGGGGTTGGCGTGTGCCGGACGCTCTGCACTTGGTGCAGCTGGCTCAGGGCCACGGCCAGCACAGAACACACACACACACATACTGCGCCCCTTAGGGACTGATGGGGAGGTACCGCTGTTGATGGTGAATGCAGGTCATGGCTGTTTTCCCACGTGGGGTGGGAGCCTCGCTCCCTAAAATTCTTCTCACAGAAGCTGTCCTTGGGCGTCAGTTCTACGGGCAGAACAGGGCTATACTTGCACTGACCCTGGGCAGTGCACCTGGGGCCCAAGCAGCTGGTAGCAGGACAGTCTTGGTGGGTACCCACAGGACTGCATGAGGCAAGTGGACACGGGGCTTCTCAGGACAAGATGTTGACTTGAGAGGAGGCCCTGTGGAAGCTACCTGCCCCCCAGATCTTTTTCTCTTCCTTCAAAGATGGTCTCACTAGGAAGCTCCAGCATTATGGGCTTATTCCTTTGCAGGTTTGGGGAAAAGTTGTTATGAGAATGCATATAACTTTGGGAGGAGTAACTCATTAAACATTTCTTAAGTAGCCTTTCCAGATGAGCCAATTTTCAAGGTCAGTCTAAGATAAAGTCAGATTTGGGCAAAGGCTGTATGTGTCCTTATCATGGTATCTGGTCCCATCACTTCATGGCAAATAGATGGGAAACAATGGAAACAGTGACAGACTTTATTTTCTTGGGCTCCAAAATCACTGCAGATGGTGATTGTAGCCATGAAATTAAAAGACACTTGCTCCTCGGAAGAAAAGCTATGACCAACCTAGATAGCATATTAAAAAGCAGAGACATTACTTTGCCAATAAAGGTCTATCTAGTCAAGGCTATGGTTTTTCCAGTAGTTATGTATGGATGTGACAGTTGGACTATAAAGAAAGCTGAGTATCAAAGAATTGATGCTTTTGAACTGTGATGCTGCAGAAGACTCTTGAGAGTTCCTTGAACTGCAAGGAGATCCAATCCATCCTAAAGGAAATCAGCCCTGAATGTTCATTTGAAGGACTGATGCTGAAGCTGAAACTCCAATACTCTGGCCACCTGATGTAAAGAACTGACACACTGGAAAAGACCCTGATGCTGGGAAAGATTGAAGGCGAGAGGAGAAGGGGATGACAGAGCATGAGATGGTTGTATAGCATCACCGACTCGATGGACATGAATTTTTGCAAGCTCCGGGAGTTGGTGATGGACAGGGAGGCCTGGTGTGCTGCAGTCCATGGGGTCGCAAAGAGTTGGACACAACTGAGCAACTGAGCACGCACGCAAGAGAAGGAAAAGCCCTGTGTGGACAGCTGAAGGGGCGGCCCCAAGACACACAGCAGCAATCTTTCAGCCAGGCACACATCTGCAGCTGCGCTTTCAGCCATTCAACCCTGGAAGCAAAACATTTCTCTTATGGAACTCGGAGCTCTCCTCATCTGTGCTCCGTAAGACGCCCCTGGCTACCTATTAACACAGGGGCCAATTAGAGGTATTGATTTCATCCTAAAATCCTCATCCAAAACTGGCTCTCTGAATATCTGAGAGTTCTTCTCTCCCCAGTTGCTCTCCACCACTCCTCGAATTTCACTGAAAGTCCTTGAGACACTGTGTTTTTCTCTAAATAGGTCAGTACAGCATTTTACTTTGCATTGGGTTCTGATTTTTTTCTTGGTGAACTTGGGATGGTTATTTGCACCCGCGGGCTACCATGACCTAGTGCCTGGCAGTACCAAGAGCTTCCCGTGGCATCAGAAGGCCAGCTGGTGCCCTCCGGGTAGGGCCCGTCAGATGTTCAGCTGAGAGGCCCGGAGACCGAGGGGCACCGTTTTATTTCACGGCGTCAGTGGTGGCCTCCAGGGACTTTGCTAATGCAGAATGTCTTTTCTTTTTTACTTTTTTTAAGTAGAAGCTCGGAAATCTGAAAGAGTAACTGATGGAAACCAAACTGAACTGAAACATATTTTTAATGAGTTTTGTGCCGTCTTCGTGTGGTGGCGAGAGCATGAGAGTAAAAATCTCCCTTCAAGCCAGATGGCTGCGTGACTGGAGCAATCCCAGGAGCCTTTCTGACTTGTTTCCTCCCCTGGAAAGTGTGAGTTTGGGGCAAAGTGAATCGTTTCGACAGGAATCTGTACTGCAGATCCATTTCCACGTGTGAACCAAGGCCTCGGGGTTCTGCATTCATAGTCAAAAACCTTGGTACTTGGGTGATGTCTGGGACCCACCGTTTCCCCAAACGCCAGTTTCCATAATCCTGTCGATAACCGCACAGCCCCCAGGAACCAGAGCACACAGCGCTGGCACCTGCCCTCGGGAACTTCTCTCTCCATTTACCGGGTTACCCTGAGCACCTTGGGTCAGATTTCATAGCCTCCATTTTCTCTTCTGTAAATGGGACTCTTCCAGAATGGTCGGCAGGATTGCTGAGGTTTAGTGTGTAAACCGCTCAGCACGTGGACGGGGAGAGACCAAAAGTCCCTCACTGCCTTCTCCAGCCTGGCTTACCCAGGGCCCTGAGGCTGCATACGATCTGCTTTAAAAACCCTTTCAGAGCACTGAGCTGAGCCCCCTGTACTGTCCGGCAGCTGCCCGCTAGCTATCTGTTGTACATGATAGTGTACAGCATGGTACACTATTGTACAACGTGTACAACATGGGCATGGCAGTGTGTACATGCCAATACTGCTGTCTCTGTTTGTCTCACCCTCACCTTCCCCCGCTGTGTCCACAAGTCCATTCTCTACATCTGAGTCTCTATTCCTGTTCTTCTAGGTTCATCAGTGCCGTTTTTCTAGATTCCATGTAGCTGATTCATGTTGCTATACAGCATAAACTAATAGCATTGTAAAGCAATTTTACTTCAATTAAACAGCAACTGCAAAAGAATCCCTTTCAGGAAACTTGCTTTAGTCACCAAAAGATTTAAACCAGAGGGATGTTTCTCCTGACATTTTGGGGGTTATCAGTGCCTTGTCTGCAACAGGCATATTTAAAAACTATTATTTTTAAATGCAACTATTTTGGAATTTTCTCACTTGGAAGCAATTTTCAGCTGCAAGTCAAAGGATTAAAGGAAAAACAAAAACAAGTTAGTCCACAGCAGGATACATTGTATATGCTGCTTTCTAAAAAAGAAAATTTTTAAGAAAGCAGGAGAATGTATGCTAAGGGCAGAACTTAAATTCAAAGCATTCGTTTAGCAGCTGTCTTCAGAAGGAAAGAGGACTGGATCGTGTTCAAATCAAGCATCAGGTTTCCAAGGAGAGCAGATGAGAAGTTAGAAAGTGTGCAGGAAAGAGCAGAGATTGTGGTTAAAGGGTTATAGCCTTTTAAAATTGGCTAGGACTTTTTGCTCAGATAACAGACCCAAGAGCCTGAGGTCTTAATTCAGGCACAAGGTTGGGGGAGGAAAAGGGAGGCTCACAGGAAAGATGAATCTACTTAGATTGTCCAAAATCTACTCTAGGTAAAAGATTGGAAGTCAGGAAAGAAAAGTGTGTCTGTAAAGCAGTTGGGGGTTACCCGGAGAGTTCTTGGGTGGGAGCCCCTTGGCCCCGTTTGAATATTAGGGACTCAAGTTCAGGGGATCTTGCTGCAGCCTGGGACCTCTGGGTAAGGAGGGTCTTTTCTTCCCGGGGTCAGGCCTGACACAGATGCCCTCCTTGACCAAAGGAGAGGGGAGTCAGGGTCACTGGGTCTCTTCTCAGCTAGACCTCAACTTGGCCCCATCCTTGCTGGCCTGCACTGTCCAGTTTCAGCAAGAATTCTGCTAAGTCACCTTGTCAAGAATCCCTCCACCCCTGACATCTGGTCACCTGTATCTGATCAAATTCCTTATCCTCCACCCTGGATGCCTGGTCCCTCTGGCCTGCCTTCAGGAAGAATCCTGCTGAGCTGGTTTAACATGAATCCCCCACCTGTCTCCTCTTCTTTAGTCATCCACTGGCCCCCTCACTCTGGGCTTGTCTGTAAAGCCCAGCATCCTCTTTTCGTGAAGAGTTGGTATTCTGTGCTGCAGTGACCCCAGCTAAGACAGTATCCAGTAGCCCATGGCCCCAACCTCTACACATCTGAGCATGCCTGACCATTCAGTCTTCAGGTTTCTATTGTCCTTGTTTGTTTGCTTGCTTGTTTCTATTGCAACCTGTTAGATTCTGGCCTCTATCATCAGATAACAAAATACAGACTGTGAGCAGGAATATTCCTCCCTTGGAACCATGAGCTCATCTGACCTGCGCTACATTCTGCAAACATCTGTGGCTCTCTCAGGACACTGTTGCATCATCTTTTGAGCAAAAAATCAAAACTAATGTGACTTTGGGGAGTACTCTCTCGTTACCTAGTGTGACATCCATCATGGAGTCAGTCTTCTTCTGCCAATTCAAGGCAAATGCATTTCATGCTTTTTAAAACTGTCTGTTGTGCAGTAGTTAGTAAAAAACTACCCGGGTCTTTATTCCGTTGGATCTTCATGGGATCTTTTCAAGGTCATATCACTGCTTCTTAAACCTCCCAGATATCAGCATGATATCTTGAAGAACAGTTCAGCTGCCCTGGACTCTCCTCCCCCAAGCCCTGGAGGGCAGTCCTTCTTCCCAAAACAGGCCAAGGTCCCTGAGCTATGTCCTTCACTGCCCCCAAGCTTCGAGCAGGTATAAATTGACAGTGGGTGTAAATTCCCCAAAAAATGTAGAATTGGCAGATTGAGTATTTTGCTTTGAAGGCATTTGAGACTCAGCAGATGCAGGAAGGGTTCTTTGACTCCCGCTTTCTACCGAAAAGCAATTCATGACATGTCCCTGGAGAAGCGTGTCCTCCCTGGACCTGGAAGAGCTGAACCTTCTGGTAACCTACTAAAATAGCCTCAGCTTCCACTCATCGCCTCCCCCACCCCACGTCTCCCAGTCCCTGTCCCACACTTTACTGCACCTAAACCAAGACTCTTCAGCTCGTCACATCCCCAGGATTTATCATTGTCTGTGTAAAAGGCATGGAAGGCTTGGGCTCTGCTGCTTCCTGCTCTTATGCCCTCACCCAGCCTGCCTGCTCTCCTCTGGACCAGCTGCCTTCCCCTCCCTACCCCTGATCACCTGGCAAACCCAGCCTATTGCTTCAAGACACATCCAGATCCCTCCCCTTCTGGAAATACCCTCCTGGCCCTCCCCATACTCTCTGAAGAAGTATTGCTTCTGTGTTCTAAGCAAAAATTTGAAGAGACCTCTTTAATATTCTTAACAGAAAAATCCATAGGTTCCTTATATTGAGGAGTCCTCCCATTCAGAATGAGAGCCTCTGATTATAATGATATCTCGATGCATTTTTTCAGTAATAGTCACATCTACGGTAAATCATATTTTCTCAATGCAGTATAAACCGATCCTAAATTAGGACCTAAACCTCATAATTTTGTATCAAGATAATGTAAAGCTTTCAAGGTCTAAATTGTGGGCATTTGAAGTACAAGGAGTGATGCAAATTCGAGGAAAGCATGCTTATGCTGTCTTTTGGGAATCTGCTTTACTTCTCCGTGTCATAATTTTTTGCACAGTCAGACAGCCTGGTAATATTCAGCAATTTGTAGCATAATTTAGTCTCTTCATATTTCAATTGTATTCATCCCGAAGGCTCATTTCCTTGAGTGTCCTCCAGCTGGAATCCAGAATTTTAAATGAAAGTTGAGCAAGGCGACTCAAGAGATACTGAAGAAATAAGTCAATTTCTTTCTTTTTTTTTTTTTTTTAATGAACAGAGGGCTTCTAGGCAAATTCACAGAATCCAGTTACACAGATATTAGTTGTTACTGATGGTTTGACACTTGGTCGGCCACATGTCATCTATCACACACAGGCTTTGACTTGTGGGCTATGTGGTACCTAACAATGTACGTTGAGCAGTCTCTTAAAGGATGAAAACACTGACATCTGGTGAATGAGAAAGAGCTTTATATTTCATCAAGGATGTCTCCACAGTGATTCATTGCTGGTAAATGCATAATTTTCATAATAGTGACATTAGAACTCTGAGCTGCACGCATGCTCAGTCACTCGGTTGTGTCCATCTCTTTGCACCCCCATGGACTGTAGCCTGTCAGGCTCCTCTGTCCATGGGATTCTCCAGGCAAGGATACTGGAGTGGGTTACCATGCCCTCCTCCAGGGATCGAACCCACATCACCTGCGACTCCTGCATTGGTAGGCAGATTCTTATCCACTACGCCACTGGGGAAGACAAAAAGCTCCATGTTACCCTGTATGAAATGTTCTGTCATCTATGCCACCTTCAAAGTACTTCATGTCCTGAACTTTTATTAAAATAAATAATTATGTGCTGTTTATTTATTTTACAACATGCAACAAATGTTGTGAAAACATGCCTGTGAGCATTTCTGTGTACCAAAACTGGCCCCATCCATTGTGGCTCTTCCTTTGGAAATGGCTGTAACTGACTTGTTCTGTTCTTGGGAGAGGAGGGCTAGGAAGCCAATGTGTCATGATGAGTGTGTTCTTAGTTCACCACCAAAGATAAGAGACTGAAATATAAAGTAGGTCCCGCCAGGCTTAAGTTGATTCTAGGATGACAGGTCTATTACATCAGCACAGTTAGACAAGCAATATAAAACATTGAACAGGAGGAAGAATGTCCCCAGAAGCACAGGCTAAGGCTCCCATGTTTGGTTAACTCTTCTCAGTTACTGGAGGAGGATGCACGCATGTTTGAGCTCATCTGACTTAAGGTGAATGAGGATGAGTTGGGAAAGAGGAAACATATGATCATGATTGAAATTTTGAAATAGTAAAGTGCTAGACATACAGGCAGAGTTTTAAAAAACCAGAATGTCAAAGCTGCAAGTGAAATTAGAAATAATCTTATTTCACTTTCTATTTCAGAGTTGAAGGAATTACAACCAGAAGAGTCAAATTGCTTCTTTACTGCCCTGCAGTTAGCTAAATTCAGAAATGGCACAAATACTTTCTTGCACTAGTGCAGTGCATTTTTTATGGCAGCAAGGCTCCACCTGCAAATATCCATGGGAGTAGAAACAACCTGGAGAAAAAAGAATAGGAAAACAACACCTAGCTACTTACGAAGTAGGAGGCATTTAATAATGAGTCCACTGGAGAAGTCAGTAGCTGTGAGTAATAGAAGTCATCATGCATAGCTAATCTGACAAATTTCCAGAGGGGAAAGTTTTTAGGAAACCACTGTGTGGCTTTGTTTTGTACTCACTTACTCAACCCAGGTGGACTGAATTTGTTCTATAAAACAAGGGGACAAACAAAGATGAATCACTTAACGATGGGTCAAAACCTTGGCACCTTTCATGGACCACAGATTTCCCCACCCCCAATCACATGAGGCTTGTAACAACATTCTACATCATCCACATTCATAGAGGCATTCACATTCTACAACATCAGAGGAAGAAGACTGTGCGTATATGAGTGCTCAAAGCACCCTGGCTGCTATAAAGTCATTCAGTTAACACTTGGCTCTGACTTCCAAGAAAGCCATGTTGTCCCCTCTGCCTCTGTCATCTGCTGTCTGCTGCTGTGTTCGGATGCCTGGGCTGGAAGCCTCAAGGGGTACCAGCGCTGTCAGCAGGTTCCAAAGTGCCCCAGGGGGATGTCAAGAGCATCCATGGGAAGCCTCCAGGTGGCCCTGCACCCGCCCAGACAAGCTGCTCAAGCGCGCTGGATGTCCGCTCCTGCCTGGCACACAGTACATCTGTGTAGCTCTGTCCGTCTGTCCTTGGCACAGCCATGCCCCCCATGCTGGGTGTGGAAGCTGGGCTCAGGGCTTTTGATACAAATTAAAGCTGTGTCTTGAGCTGTTTGGGCCGCAGTAACAAAGTACCATCCACAGGTGCCTTTCAAACAACAGACACGGGTTCCTCCCAGTTCGGGAGACTGGAAGTTCATCAGGCAGATGCCATGGCCGGTGAGAGCTGTGTTCTAACTGTGTCCCCAAGGACTGGAAAGCTCCTGACAACTGGAAGAAGTTCCCTTTGCATGTATGTGTCTGAGCTCAGATGTGACCCCATGAGTCTTAGTAAGGATCATTAAGTATTGACCATCATAGGGGAACACAAAAGGTAGCCCTCTAGGGACCAGGCATACACCGAATCCTTAGCCAAGGATGGGAGGAGATAGAGATGGCGCTGGAGGTATACACGGTGATGGGAGATCATCTCGCTCACAGCTTCCCTTTGTGGCAACCTCTAAATTCAAGTCCCTGTGACCTCTCGCCCTTTGACTCCAGCATCTTTCCAGTGTGTTTGCACTCAGGACCCTCTATTCTCACAGAGCAAATTCTGAGTACTAGGAACAAAACCAGACACTTGAAAATATGGGGAAATATCATCCAATGCGAAGAAAAAAATACCCAAAGCTTCAGAGGTGGAAATAAGCTTGATGTCCTCTCAAAATATGAGAGCAGAAAAAGAGGAGAAATCAAAGAAGCACGCGGGAGCCTGATCCTGTTGGGTGCCTTGGGCCATGGAAAGGAGTTTGGATTTTATTCTTCTTGTGTGTGAAACCGTGAGGGAAGTGTACTTGGGAAGGTGCCTACTCTGGCTCAGGTTTTCAAAGAACTCTCTGGTGGCCTCATGGAGAACATGGTCAGGGGAAAGCTATAGTCTCAGCAAGAGGTCAGATTTCATGCGCCCCCCATCAGGGCAAAGCCGCAGATTTACTGTAGTCGCTGTGCATCCTCAATCACTTAGCCTGTGGAAAACTGCTCACATTTGATGCATTTCCTAGCTTCTTCAGGCGTCACTGATGCCTTGTTTGAGAGCCGGGTGTTGCCCTGGATGCCTTGTGTTCCAACTGCTCAATTCAACATGTACAGGGAGTGTTAGAACACAAGCTCCCGGACAGCAGGGCTGGGGTTCAAGCGCAGAGGCAGAGCTGGAGACGGGGCCCGGGGTCTGGACGGGGTGGTGGGAGGCCATGTGGCTCCCATGATCTCCTCTCCTGAGCTCCCAGGCTGTTGCCTCTCCTGCATTCGCTCCCTCCACCACGAGCAGCTTAACATCCCAGCTTCCAGCAAAGGGCCTGGCTTGAAGCGTGGCTTCTCAATTGCTGCCCTAGCTGTTCCCAGTACGGTACATGCCTTCCTTCAGAACCCTGATCATCATGAACAGAGTGGAGTTTACTGCCAGTTAAAATTTCAACCAAGTTATGTCCAGGCATTAAACTCATTTTGTTTTTAAAATGTGTGTGCAAATGCTGTTCTTCTCTCTCTCTTATTTGATTTTGATGTATATTTTTGTTGCATCCTGAGGCTCTGTTAAGCCTGTCCTGTGAAATTCTCAAAATCGTTCCCACCTCCTCACTCAATCTAGCAGGTGTGGTCCACCCACATCAGTTAAGGGCCTGAATGATGACTTGTGACCTAGCTATTATCCAAGGCATTGACAGGACCCATGGGAACCCTGGGTTTCCTGAATGTTGTCATTTAGTCACTTTGTCATGTCAGGCTCTTTATGACTCTATGAACTGCAGGTCTCCAGGCTTCCCTGTCCTCCACTATCTACCAGAGCTTGCTCAAACTGATGTTCACTGAGTCAATGATGCCATCCAACCATCTCATCCTCTGTCACCCTCTTCTCTTCTTGCATTCAATCTTTCCCAGAATCAGGGTCTTTTCCAATGAGTCATTTCTTCACATCAGGTGGCCAAAGTATTGGAGCTTCAGCTTCAGCATTCCAATGAATATTCAGGACTGATTTCCTTTAGGATGGACTGGTTGGATCTTCTTGCAGTACAAGGGACTCTCAGGAGTCTTCTCCCGCACCACAGTTCAAAAGCCTCAATTCTTGGGTGCTCAGCCTTCTTTAGGGCCAGCTCTCACATCTGTACATGACTACTCGAAATACCATAGCTCTGACTACACATATCTTTGTCAGCAAAGTGATGCCTCTGCTTTTTAAAACGTTGTCTAGGTTTGTCAGAGCTTTCCTGACTGCTCATATCTCCAAAAGTTCATGGTGAAATCTAACCCCCAATGTGATGGTGTCAGATGGGGAGCCTTTTGGGGGGTGATGAGGTGGAGCCCCCAGCATGGGATTAGCGTCCTTGTAAAGGAGGCCCCAGACAGCTCCAGCCCCTTCCTCCAAGTGAGGACACAGAGAGAAGATGCTGTATGAATCAGGAAGCAGATCCTCAGCAGACACTGAGTCTACTGGACCCTCGATCTGAGAAGTAAACATCTGTTGTTGATAAGCCATCCGGTCATGGTGGTTGGTCATTGCAGCCCGAAGGGGCAAGGACAAAACTGAAACATGCTTTCTGCCCAAGGGCAGAGTTCTGGCCTGGGGCACTGTGCCCTTCTCCCCCAGGCTTGAGAGCAGCAGTGTCTATGGAGTTGGGGCTGCACCAGCTTAGAGGGTGGGATGTTCAGGGCAGAACAGGTAAGGCAGTACCCTTATGACTGCCTCAACATGACAGCCCTTCTCCAGCCATCCCAGCGCGAAGGAGGGAGGAGGGGTATCTACTCAGGTGTTCTTCTTGGACCTTCTTGTTTAGAAACTTGGCAACGATGTGGCTAGCACAGCAGCAGGAAATTTCAGATCCTGAAACCTGAGGCTTTTGAGCTCCTGTTCTTGCTGAGGACAGGAAGGTGACAGGCCCTTTACGCCCTCTTGCCATGAGCTGGGGTTGTGGAGCATGGAGCGGGTATGGGTGGCCTTTTCCAGTGATCCTTGAAGACCCCTCTGCTATTTTCCTCCTAACACACTGCCTCATTTCAGTCTCCTTCTGTCCTTCATGGTCTCATATAGCACCCTGCTTTCTCTGGATTATGAGGTTGGCAAATGCTAATAGAGAACTGCCACCCTTTTCTGTCTTACAAATCCATTGATAAAGATTGCTCACCCTCGCTACCCTCAGTCCCCTTAACAGATTGCCCTGAGTCCTGGATGCTGTCAAGGAGACCCACCTGAGTCTGAAATCCTTAGCAAGAGGGCTGCCTTCTTGCTTCGGGATGTAAACTTGCACGTGTATAAACAATCACTCTGTCCGTTCTCCGGAGGAAGGTTACTATATTTCACAAGCTGTTAAAAACCCCGGGTGTCAAAGGCATGCTTTATAGCATCAGCCGAGGCAAACAGATCACTGTCAGGCTTACTGCAATAGCCTCTCTTTATGAGTGATGGATTTTATTTCCAAGTTTATGACAAATATCTGAAACCTCAGGTATCATGTTGTAATCACATTTTATGGACTTTGGTCTTCTCCCATTCTCCAGAGGGTCATGCACACCTATGCCTGGGATTTAGAGAGGCTGAGACTCAGACCAGGATGCCCTGGGAAGCCTTGAGCATATCGCTTAAGGTCTCTGCTTTGCATCTTTATAAAACCTCCCTTGTACGGATGCAATGAGAATTGATTGAGCATTAATGCTAATGTTCTTTGAAGACGTGGAAGTGCTCTATGTGGCCGTCATTTTAGCAGCTTTGTGAGTTTGGGTCCTTTTTACTGGTTTTCACTGATTGCTCCTTTTCTTTATTTTATTAATTCATGAAAATTAACCCCAACATGAGACTGTTCCTGTTACACTTGCTGGTTTGTAGTATGGTTTCTGTTTGGAAGCTGATGGAACAGGGTGCCAGCGTCACACATGTGGGCTGCACTGCCCCTCTTCGTTCTCTGCTCCTGGAGGGTGAGAGCTCTGTCTGCACCCAGCTGTTTGGAATAGACCCCGAAAAATGGTGGGTCTCAGAAGTGCCGATCGACGCATGTGCCCAGGCAGTTATGTTTGAGCACAACCTGGGTTGTCGAGGAGTTGGTCCATCTCCAACAAGATGTGTTGAAAGACAGTTCAGCCAGCTGTGAAATCAATCATGCTGCATCTCTGAGTGGAGAGATGTCCACCCTGGAGATGGTCTGTCTGGTGGGAGGGCTCAGGGGTCAGAGCACAGTTCAGTGCTCTGTGGCTTCTCCCCCACTCTCTCTCTGGAAGGGCAGGCAGTGCTGAGCCCACGAGACAGTCACAGATGCCCCTCAGAAGTTCCACATTGAGCCTCGGAGGATGGGAGACCTCGGTTCTCTGCGTCCACACCAACACAGGGATGAGTCAGGCACAAGGGCAAGTTCTAGACAATGTGCCAACAGCCCTGGAATCCAGTTCCACCCATGCACCTGTTTGCTGCCTTGAGTAAATTCTACAAATCGCCTTACCTCCCTGTCCTCACCAGTGGAACAGAAGAAAATAACCTCTCCCGACTTTGATGTGAGGATGGAATGCACTCACATTCCCAATCACGTGTTGTTAAGAAGAGGCTGGTGAAAAGTTAATTGTTTCAAAGCTGAACCATCTAACTTGAAAAAGGGTATTTAAAAGGCACAGACATCACCCAAAGGCAAGTAAATTATTAAACTAGATTTCCATGTGTCTCCAAACACAATGTCTCAGGAAAATACCAGCACAGCTATTCGCTGCAACCACCTCTTCACTCAGCGACTGACGCCCTCAGCTCACAGCTTCCTGACTCCATTCCAGAAAAAGCACTCCCCCACCTCGCTGTCGGCACCCTGCGTTCCACACCGTTTGCTTCTGAATTTGATATCTACAGTGTACCTTTAAGTGGGGCAATATGACAACCAAGAGAAGCCATGATGACAAATCGCTGCTCCTACATCTCTCACACATTCAAAGGTATACCTCGTTTGGTTGAACACATTCCAATAGCAAAACTCAAATGAATTTTCAGTATTTAATCTGGAACCTGCAGCCATTGTAAAACCTGTCATCATCGCTAAAATTAAAAGTGTTACATACTCAGACATGAGGTAATAAAGGCATCAGGATACGGATAAAATGTCTACGAAAAATGAAAACTCACCTCAGCTATTTAATTCCTATTACATTTTGGCCGAGCGGTAGGAATGGAATTTTTAAAAGCCTAAAGCATTTTCATTCTATTTGCCTTGAGCTCTTCTCCTTGTGGATGTTATACCAACCGAGCTATATTATTTATTTGCTGAGTTTCTGCTCTCTATATGGATTCTACTAACTGGGATATACACGTTGTCTCTGTGAGTCAATTAATTGCTTAAGCCTCGTTATTTGTGTCCAACAAGTGAATTAAAAATATTTAAAATGTGGTTCTAGCTTAAAGGAGCTCAACAGTATATTCAGGGAATGAAACAAGCCCATGATTAATAATAAACGGACAGCAATATGCTTACTGGCAATTTAGGTTCACAAATAAAATAAAGTGCTGATGGTGCCAGCCAGACTACTGTCAACTGGAAATTCATTTAACAAAATCCAAAGGGTGATACGTTAAAAAAATGAAATGAGCTGAGTTCAATAACAGTAAGCTTGCACTGCTGGGGTTGATGCTCCTGGTCAAGGAAGGAAGGGCCGTAGTGAAGCCTGAGGTGATGATATGAACTCAAAGCAGGACAGTCATAAGCCCACTGCCCTCTGCATGTCGTCCCACTAGGAACCCCTGACCCCAACTCCCTGACTCCTGGAACATGACCGTGAGATCATGGGAAATAGTTACTGGTCTCTGCCCCTTCCCCCACCCTCACCAGTTCCTGACACAGGACTCCTGAAATCTTTGGAATCCCTGGGTGATGGGGTATCTTTTCTTCTAATGAGGTGACTCTGGGTGGCTCCTGGATGAAGGCTGGTCCCCAGGAAGACCCAACTGTGATTAGAAGCTTGGGAGTTTCAGCTGCACCTCCATTCTCTAGAGAAAGGACAAGGGTTAAAAAATGGAGTTAAAGGTAGATCATGCCTACATGACGAAACCTCCATAAAATCCCATAAGTACAGATTTCGAGAGTGTCTGGGGCGGGCAAGCATGTGGAAGTGCTGGGAGGGTGGTGCCCCCAAAAACATGGGAGCCCGGCCCTGCCCTGCTCCCTCCCTGGGCACCTCTTCCATCTGGGTGTTTATCCAAATCTTTGTCCATGTTCTTTCATGAACTAGTGAACAAGGGTATTTCCCTCAGTACCCTGAGGCACTCCTGCAGATTAATCACATCCGGGGAGGCTGTTGTTGGCACCTCTGATCTACAGCCAGTTGGTCAGAAGGACAACTTGGCTTTGCGACTAGCATCTAAATAGTGTGAGGGAGTGTGTGTGTGTGTGTGTGTGTGTGTGTGTGTGTGTGTGGTGGGGATGGGTTTTCTGTGGGGCTGAGCCCTAACCTGGAGACCTGACACTATCTCCAGATTAACAGTATCGGACTGGGTAGATTGTGGGACACCCAGCTGGTGTGGAGGGAAACTTTCACACACATCTTTGATGACCAGAAACATCAGAAGTGAAGTATTGTGAGTGTTTTGTGTGAAGAATAAAGGAGCCTCACGGGAAAGAAAGACAGGTAGGAAGAGCCTAATTTTCCCTCCATGGGAATGAAAAAGCTGCTGGGCAACTCAGCCTTGGCTTCCTGATGCTAATTTCATAAAATATCCTTTCACCCAAGCTTACTGAAGAAGAGAATTCACCATGAGGAAGAGACTGGTGTTGAATTGCAGAAAATCAAAGAAAACAAGCTCCATCTTAGTGCTCTCTTTTGAGGTTCACAGAAGGCTCCAGGGACTGGGATGGCTTCACACCCAAGTCTAGGAAACTTACTCTATGGACTCTAACATGGATCTTTTCTTCTGCCTTTTGCCTCTGTGTACATGTCATTTTCTGCCTCAAGACTTCTCCATCCACCATCCTGCACATGAACAATCCCCACCCAAGTCCCATTTTCCCCAACAATGTCAGCCTGGACATCACACTCTCATGCTGTCTTCTCTGGGTCCTTTAGCCCACCCAAGGGCTCCTGCTGACAAGCTGAGGGACCCGGTTCCTGCAAGTGTGGTCTGGGAGCTTGTTAGAGCCCCATCCCAGACTGTCTGAGTCAGAATCTGCGTTCCAACCAGAACCCCTGGGGGTCTCTGTGTGCACAGCAAGGGTTGAGAGGCAGTGGTTTCAAACCCTGGACCCCTTCCTCACAGCATCTGTAATTATCACCCACCGAGGCCTGTCTGCCTCTCCCTGGCACGCTCAGAGCAGTGATTGCCTCCCTGGTGGCGTCTCACTCCCCCTTGGACAGCAAGTTCCTATGCAGGAAGGAACCTATTTGCCCTTGGTGCCTTGGCAGTATGTGCCTGATGCCTGGCTGAGTGTGCTGTGCAGTAGATGAATGAATGAATGAATGAATGAATGAATGAAAAGCACTGGGGAAACATCCTATCCCTCTACTGCTGGAGCTGTGGCCCCCTGTGAGGGTGAGCATGACATCACAGGCAAAACAAGAAGCAGCTAAAACAAAACCCACCAGAAGGACAGACGACCACAGGAGCTAGAGAAGTGCAGCAGTCCGCCAGGTCCTTAGTCAAAGGAAGGGACTGACAGTCTTAGGACAGCAAGCAGCCAGGTCCTCAGTGGTTTCCCAACCAAATAAAAGTTATGCCTCAAATTACTTCCCAAATTAGATTGAAGTCAGTCGTCCCTCTGCTTATCCCTGGAGCTCACCTCCAGGCAATTTTTTTTCATTTCATCAAAATACTAATGCTAGGGGTGCCCTTTCAGTAATAGAAAGCTTTCTCTTCCCTGCTTGAGGAATTCAGAGGCTGTTTACACTTAATACCTTGGACCATCCAAATAGAAGCAAGGTTTGTTTGATCAAGTAGCTCATAGTGATGCTGCAAGAGACAACAGGATAATAAATAAGGGTGCAATCTCTTAAAAGAAGTCAATGTTTGTGCCATTGGCTTGTTAATCAATGCTTCATCTCAAAGGCAAAATCAGGAAAAGAAAGGCCAAAGTCCTGGTTGGAAAATACATACTTGGGAGCACCAGGATGAATGAAATAAGAAAGTAAATAAAGGTACCTTCTTGGGCTATGCATGTGTGCATGCTCAGTTGCTAGTGAGTGAAGTCATTCAGTCGTGTCCAATTCTTTGTGACCCCACGGACTGACTATAGCCTACCAGGCTCCTTGGTCCATGGGACTTCCCAGGCCAGAATACTAGAGTGGGTCGTTATTTCCTTCTCCAGAGGATCTTCCTAACCCAGGAATCAAACCTGTGTCTCCTGTATTGGCATGTGGATTATTTATCACTGAGCCACTTGGGAAGCCCACCTTCTTGGGCTGTAGCTAAACCAAAACATTGTTTTCAAAAAAAGACCAATTATTGTGTGGTTGAAACAACATGGGGGATGTGCTCTGAAACTTAAAACTATTACTGATTAAGCATGATCCTATTTTGTGTGTGTGTGTGGTTTTTTTTTTTTTTTTTTTTTACATCTTAGAGGTGTTAACTATGAAAAAAAATCTACCATAATCTAGTTTTAAGCTAGAAATTGAACCCACAGTTTGCTAAACAAATTCCCGATCACTTGGGGATATTTCACTGTCTAGATAGCTAACAGTTGAGAATCATCTGAGAGATGCTCAGAAGTCCCCTCTCTTCACCTCTGAAATCTTTGAGGAGATCTTATAGTCTAATATTTCTATCTTTGTTCGGTCCTCTCAGCATCATGATAGCTCTTGAGGGCATGGCCAGATCACATCTGCTCATGGGTGTTTGGTTAAATGAAATCATAATCTAAAAAGCAAATACTGAAAACTTGCCATTGAAATCAGACCTTTCTGGTTTCCTCTGACTTAGCAGAGATGAGTTTTCATCCCTAGTCACACGCTGAGCCTCTGACACTAAGGGTGCACATGGTGTGGAGAGCTGGGGTGGGGGTGCAGTAGAGATGGGGACCTGCATGTGGTCACCACAGAAAAGCTTTAAAGTTTATTTTTGCAGCTTTCTAGAGTTAGAGTCCTATGGTGCCATCATGAAAGAGGAAATTCTATTCTTTCCATTACATTTTAAAAAAATTGTTAAAAGTACTAAACTGCAGCTCTATTTTTAAAGTAAATATGGACAGCAGTCAGACAAGTGTACGTTGAGATGGATTGCAACCAGGAAAGATCACCAGCGAGAAATTTTTGTAAAGATACGTGCCATAAACACATGCCCTTTTGTTCGGTGAGATACTCAGATGCCTGAAGCAACAGTTTCAGAGCTTTTTCTTTGCTCAAAATCCTATCAGAAATTTGGCAAGAAAAACTAGCAAGGAATTCAATCCTATTTTTCTCAAGATTCGCATATGCCATCAATTTGGGCCTGAAGTCATGCTCACCCCTGGGTTGTCCCATCAAAGTAGCGTTTTATTAAAAGGACACATTTGTACACCCTTGCATATGCGTTCAGTCACTGAGTCCTGTCCAACTCTTTGTGACACTATGGACTGTAGCCCACAAGGTTCCTCTGTCCTTGGGATTTTTCAGGCAAGAATGCTGGAGTGCATTGCCATTTCCTCTTCCAGGGATCTTCCTGACCCAGGAATTGAACCTACATCTCCTGAATCTACAGGCAGATCCTTTACCACTGAGCCACCTGAGAAGCAGATACACACACACGTTAGACCAAAAAGGAAGCCACGGAGAATCCACCTCCCATCCCTGGGGAGAAGAGAGCCTGCTAATAAGGGGCTCTGGTGGTAGAATTATAACCTCTTTTCAGAAGTATTGGACTGAGAAATAAAGATCTATTAGGAAAGCAATCAGTGAGTCTTATTAGGGATTACTCTGTGTGGTATTTGGCCTCACCAGCATTTTAGTCTGTTTGTAAACAATATAATGTGGTGTAGCTTTTTTTTTGCCAAAGGATGCCAAAGGATGTATTACTTTACATCTGAAAGTAATAAAACACATTTTTTCTTTGCTAAGCTGAGGCAAACACCCTATTTTACTTTTTTATTTTTTTTTAAGGAGATCAGTATGAGTGTCATCTATTGATTGTGGCTTAAGGCAGCAGTTTGAAAGTTCTAGCCTGTTCATGAAATGATGAGAGAGCAAAACAAGACAACTCGCAATGTCTATGTCCAGTCAACTTCCTAAATTATCCAGAGACTTAAGTCTGTGCTCATAAAGTGATTACTTGGTACATGAGCATGGGTGTTCACAAGTAAACCTTCAAGATTGTGCCATTAGGAGGCAAAGTCTCACTGATGAAAGAACACAGGGTTCAGAGTTGGAGCCCAGTTTCTTCATTCCTGGGTCACCTACTTGGGAGAGGCCAAACCAAGGATCACTGTGAATGGTTGACCAGCATCCTCTTTGTGCCTGTGGGATGTGATTACACCATTTCCCTCCAGGAAGCAGAGCATAACCATTCTATAGCCCCAGTCCTTAAAAATCACAAAAAGACTTTCTAGTCTGAGTGACTAAACTGATAACTTCATTCAGTCAATAGATATTGACTACAGTACATACAGCATATATACTCAGATAATATATGAGAGAAATGCTTTTATTTGCAAAACTCCAAGCTCCCAAACCAGGCTCAGCTGTGTGGCCATGGTTAACATTGTCACAAGCCTACAGTGGAATTTGGTTTGGAAATTCTTACAGTATAATCAGGAATTTACAACTATTCTACAAACCCCTAGCCATGTGACCCTGTGTGACTGGTGAGGAGATGGTAGTATAGTGTCTTGGATGCTATGTAATTCTCTTTAATTCCTGTCAGCATACAGAGGTGACATATCATAATTCACTTATTTAGTGGGTAAAAGAGAGCAAGAACAAGAAAAAAGTAAACACAAAAGCACATTAATTAAAAAATGAGTTTATTTTTATATAGACACTAGTTTATTTGTATATATAAAGCATATCATTAATATATTAATTGCTTAGGAAAAAGATAAGTCTATATATGCATAAGAATGAAGACCATCATTATGAAGAATGTCAATACTATATTATAAGTTGCTTCCTTTTTAATCAGAAGTTTGTAGTAAAATATTTGAATCATTAAAATGCTATTGAAGTGGAATCAGAAAAGAATGTTGGATTTTAAGCATTGACTGAAATCTCAGAAACAAGATACAAATGACTCAAATTGCAAAAATTCTTTAAATGTAATTATTACAGAAATGTTCATATTTTCATTAACCAATAATTTGAAAAAGTTGTTTAGCTTAATAAAGCTTCTTACATCTTCCTTGAGAAATGATTTGCTCAACAAGTCCAGAAGATAACACTGTAGTTTTTTAGAAAGTCAGGAAAATTCAACACCAATTCAAAGAAAAAAAAATGGAAGAAGCTATTGAATGTCTTTAGGTAGCAATACTTAAAATCAGTTGTGAGTTCTTCAGAAAAACATTCTTGAAGAACATGGATTTTCTGCACGAGATTAGAATTGGACAGTGCAGTCCACTCTGAGTACCGAAATGGTCTCCTCTTGGGCACGCCCATGATCTGGGATTGTTTTCTCAGAATAACAGGAAAGGGAGGAGAGTTGAGCTGAAAAACCCATCTGGTTCTAATTCAACACTCCCAGTAGACTCTTATGCACCAGATCCAAAGAACGAAAGCCAAATCAAAATGGTACTAATTTGAGGGAACCAGTGGAATGGACCCCACTTCCTGTCGTAACGAACGTCCTGTGGTGAAAGGTCTGGCCAGGGTGCCAGTCCAAGGGAGGAGAGACTGTCCTTTGAATGTCCCAGTTTGCCTGAGAATTAGAGTATATCATTCATGACATCTTGTCAAACTTAGATCTAAGCTGGAGTAAATAAAATCCTCGCTGGATGCGGCCATGGGTCTGCCATGCTCCTGGCCAGATGCTCTCCCATCCAGGCCTGAGAACCCACAAGGCTGCCCCTGTGCCTGAGCTGTGTCCTCGCTTTACTGGGGTTCAGGGTAAACAAGACTAACCCATAGACATATCAGAAGGTTAAGATTTCTGGTTGTGAATGCTTTCCTCCCTCCACTCAGATGCTGGCTTAGGCAGCACTCCACAGGGCCGCCTGGTGAGGGAAGAGATGCAGTTCTACAGGACAGCTTCTAAGCTTTTGAGCCTAACATAATCTGCTAAGTGTCTTGGCCGATGTATGGGATTTCAAAAGACACATGTTCCCACCTGACATATAGAGTGTGCCTATGTATCTATATGTCATGAGGATTATGTACACTTATTCTCTACTGAATCTTCATGGATTTGTACAGAAACAGAGAACAGTCAAGATTTAACGTAAGCAAGAAAGGAAGCTTGAAATATTGGGGGGGAGGGATGACAAAACTTGAGTTACATTAGCACAAAAGAGTATTGAATTTCTTTAGTTTCTGCCATTTAAAGGGCAAAGTAAAGGTACTTGACCTGGACTTCTTCAGTGAACTGTGGAGTAAATTATGCTTTATCATTGGCAAATGAATGTTTAGACTCTATGTTTGAAGAGCATAAACATATACGGGAGAGCAAAGACAACCATGAACAGAGCCAACTACAGACTGGCCCTCTCGGGGTCAGTTCATTTGATGCCACTTCCTACACAACCATATTGGGAAGTCTCAGTTCTGACATGGGCCATTGTTTATTATAAAACTGAAATGCTGCCATCCAGGACACAGGATCCAAACAGAACTGACACAGCAAGGCTCAATTAAAACCCAACTTCCCCATTACTGTTTGAGTTTTACTGTCACTCAAGATATTATTCTAACATTATTCTGATTGTAAGAAGACATGATTTACTACAGGAAAATGTGAAAAGAAAGAAAATGGTACAAAAATGAAAAAAATATATGCATTTTTTTTTTACTAGAACTACCGTTCATGTTTAAATATAGTTCTTTCAATTCTTATATGTATTTCTAAAAATATATAATATATACATGGATATACTTTTAAAAAAATTCTATGTGTATGAAATCACAGTTTGGTTTTCTACTTTATTTTTACTTAATGGTATATTGCCAATTTCCCTGTAAATTTGGTTTAAAACAATGGCTATATAATATACCATTGTTTGATCACTATTGCACTCTAAATTCCTCAGTAAACCCACTGTTTTAAAAAATATACACTGTTTAATTTTTGTCACTATAAATTATCCTACAATGAATATCTCTTTAAATACAGATGTGGATATAAAAGTATATATAGGTGTAGATAGATAGATATGGGTATAGCTAAAGATATGGACGTAGATATGTAGATATATAATCCATGGTAAACGTCAGAAAGAAAACCTGGTAGAAATGAACTATGGAAAGTTGTAACAGTTTGGTGTTTGAATGACATGCACATGTGCAGTGAGAGTTTGATTAGAGATGATGGATAGTGGAAAAGAAATAGTTGCAAGAGCACTCAAAGAAAATATAATCCTCTGTCTGACTTTGCTTAGACCCTGCTCTGGAGTTATTTGACTCCATTTGTTGCCAAGACGGGAACATGAACACGAGGATAGCTGCCTGGACAAATGCTTTTTGACTATAAAGTGAAACATCGGTGATCAAGTTTCAGAAATTAACCCAGGGATTAGAAGTATTTCCACACGCATTTAAAAAGTCAGTAAGAATGCAAAAATATCAATACAATTGAGTTTACTTTTCCTTCTTAGTCAACACATTGAGTTGGTGCCACTTTGGTATTTATAAAATATAATATAGACGTATTTCAATTTCCTTCAAAAAAAGTTGTACACAAATTCCCCAGTGTATAAAATCTTATTTTTATTGTCAAATGACACTATAATTTTGCATTGTCCTGTTTTTAATTTGTGCCAAATGAAATTATTTTTTGCTTTTCCTTCTGAGTCATTCTTAAATTTGCACAAAAGATTGAATGGTTCTGCATTAAGATAGACTCTGTTACCACTTCATATTTTATAATGTAGGATGCTTTGTGTACATTTAGCATAAAACATGAGTAAACTACAGAATTCTATCTTCTGTGTGTACAAAAATGTTTTTATAACACAAGGAATGTCATCTGAAGTAGCATCCTTAGTATAAAAATGTGTTATAATGATTTCTGGCATTTACATAATATTTGCATGAGATAGTGCTAAATACCATATTTCATTTTTTTCTTTCTAAAATTCATATAACAAATAATCCCATTTCCCAAAAGAGCTGCATATTTCTTTCACCTGTAAAGCAGTACTCATCTTTTAAATAATTGAACTTTTAGTTGATAGAAAAGTCAAATTACTCTTACTTTAATAAAAGTTTAAAAAATATAAGAAAAACCATTCCTTTTTCTTTTTAAATTATGAAAATATGATAACACATTTATAGGAGACCTGGAAAATACAGAACAGAGTTACCTATAGTTCCACTATATTTCAATTATTTTTTTAAGTAGATAAACTAAAAATTTTAGTTGGAGCTTCAATATCAAACACTCAAAAATTAATAGAATGAATATACAGAGACATAGAAGGATATAGTAGACCTGAAAAGCACTATGAACCCATTCAACATAATTAGGACTTATGCAATTTTCACACAACAGTAGGATACAAATGCTATTCAAGTTCCTATAGACTATAAACTAGAAGACCCTGGAATATATCCGGGGACATAAGCCCAGGTGCAAAAATTTTATGGTCTAAAAGTATTGAAATCATACAGAGTCTGTTCTTTTATCGCTGTGGAATTATGTTAGAGATCAATATCAACAGATATTTGAAAATAACCCACATATAGAAAAACAATCCCTTACACTCCAAAATAGGCAATGCAGAGAGATTTTCTAATTTTCTTTTTGTTTAATCAGATACATATTTGAAAGCAATTCATCAACCCCAATTTTTTTTTTTTTTTTTTTTTTTTTTTTTCGGAAAACTCTCTTATGATTGTGTAAGGCAATGTTCTCTATGTTGGTAACAAATGGCAGTCATGGAGTTTTGGCAGCAGGCGCTTCACTGTCCACGTGAAATGGATGGCTGGTCCCCTTGTAGATTAGCTCGAGTTACACAATGTCACTGCAGAGAACGAGCACAGAATTCCTCCTGTGGTCCCGTCCTGCATAAATATTATAAAGTTAAGTGTGGGAGTGAGACTAGACAAGGATTTGAAATGCATGGCTTCAGGAATGGGGTCTTCAGAGAGAAGGGTCGTGGGGACTGTGATCTTCTCGTCAAGATTCCCTGATTGCAAACCCAGATCTGCTGACGGCTCAGGACAGTTGTTTTCACTGTAGGACCTGGAGATGCTTGGTTTTAGATGTCAGAGTGCAGAATACTTTGCCATAGATCTGGGGCAAACCCACCTTAAACAAGAGAACAGTGTACCTACAGAGACACACATAGGCACATGATTCACTTGCAATGATTGTGAGGGTTTTTACAGAACGGGGTTAATTGTATTTGGCCAATGATGCCAACATGTGCCTCTAACCACAGGGCGTGGGGCGAGCTTGCGCCCCAGCCTGGCCCTCTCTCCTCATAGGAGCACAGTACACTCCACCGGGGGCCACCTGCACATAGCGTACGCGGCTCCGGGGAGATGACACTCAAGTGTACACATGTATACACACTCACATACACACACACACAGGCACACACTCAAGTGTACACATGTATACACACACATACACACACACAGAGGCACACCCAGAGAGTCCAAGGCAAGGCTTTTTATTCCACCTACTTCCAGGTCATTAAGGACACAGTTCTTTTTTACCACCCCATTTGCCTTTCTTATGAAAATATTTTTAAAGAAAAAGTCAAGATGTATCCTTTTCCTAAGTCTGCTTTTTCAGAAGTCCAGCTCTCTGTTGACTTTAATCCAGGGGTCCTTCAGAAATGAACAGAGCAGCCTTGGCACCTCTTGCCAGCAGGTCCTAGAGGCCCGCATCTAGGCAGAGCAACAGCATTCTCTCCTTTGAGAAGGAGAATTCTCTGTGCCCCCAGCATCCATGTGGGAAGAAAAGCAGTGAAAGGTACCCATACACCCTCCAGCAGGCTTTTCACATCAGGTTTCCAAAGTACTGGAGCTTCAGCTTCAGCACCAGTCCCTCCAGTGAATATTCAGGACTGATTTTCTTTAGGATGGACTGGTTTGATCTCCTTGCAGTCCGAGGGACCCTCAAGAGTTTTCTCCAGTTCCATAGTACACAAGCATCAATTCTTCAGCACTCAGCCTTCTTTACGAACCAGCTCTCACATTGGTATATGACTACTACAAAACCCATAGCTTTGACTATATGGAAAATTGGACAATCATTGGCAAAGTGATGAGATAAGTGAGAAGCTTTAAAAAATCCAAAATGAGATAAAATCCAGAATGAGGGAGAATGGGTAGGGGGACATATTTAAAGCACCAGGGTCTATGAACAGAGTGTCCACTACATTTACTTTAGCCACAGGGTGACACGGACCTAAGACTCTTGAGAGTCCCTTGGACTGCAAGGAGATCCAACCAGTCCATTCTAAAGGAGGTCAGTCCTGGGTGTTCATTGGAAGGACTGATGCTGAAGCTGAAACTCCAATATTTTGGCCACTTGATGCTAAGAGTTGACTCATTGGAAAAGACCCTGATGCTGGGAGGGATTGGGGAGAGGAGGAGAAGGGGACGACAGAGGATGAGATGGCTGGATGACATCACCGACTCAATGGACGTGAGTTCGAGTAAACTCTGGGAGCTGGTGATGGACAGGGAGGCCTGGAGTGCTGCGATTCATGGGGTTGCAAAGAGTCGGACACAACTGAGCGACTGAACTGAACTGAACATGGACCTAAGAGAATATTTTAGGAAACAGTCTATTTTTTAGAACAAAAACAGACTTAATTTTATTGATGCTACATTTGTGGCAAGACAACTTTGGGAAAGATGCACGAGGTGACAAAGAGAAAGCCAAAGTACTCATGTTCTAGGTTTCCAGTCTTCTCCCTAGAGAACACTGTCTATGTTGGACAGGGTCAGCTATTAGGTTGGAAGAGTCAGGGGTCATGTTTCTTATATGTGAGCAGCATGGTGTCCTCATGGTCAGCTGCCAATGGTAACATCCTCCAGGTCCGAAGGGAAGCCCTGTGAATGGCAGGCATTGTCTCAGGCTGACTGCTGTCCTGACTTTCCAGGAGAAGTTATAATGCTGGTCCCTGATACATCACTACAGCAGTTTATTAGGGTACATCAAACTATTTATTGGAGTTTGTTAAAAAAAAAAAAAAAAAGCAGGTTTTGCTAAAAACACACACCAAGCTATCATTGGTTTCTGACAGCAATGCCAAAAACAACAGTACTCTCCTAAAAATATGGTTTTTAGATTTGGTGTTGATGCTCAGTTCAGAGCCCGTGAGTGTGGGGCATGGCTGCTGGTTCCACTCCAGTAAGAGTATCAGAATGCTTTCCAGCTGAAAATCACCACCAGACCAAGGTAGGGACCAGGGACAGGAACGGAGGAGGAGGTGATTCTATTCTAGTGATGTGGATATCAAAATCCGAGGGGCTCCAGGCTGGATGCTGCCTCACACAAGAGTACCTGGGTTTGGTGAGCAGGACAGGTAGCCATGGTGACTAGGGTGATGATGACCAGACAGTCGTAGCCGGATGATCTCTAGAGGAACGTGTTTCAAGGAGAAGGGAGCGGCTACTCTCTAGCAGCTGGTGAAAGGAGAGATGTCCACTTGATGTGGCAAATATGGAAACTCGGTGAATTTGGGAAGAACCGATTCGGGGTGAGTGACAGGAGCCTCCAGAGGATGGGAAAGGATACAGACTTCTGCCTCATCTCCCAACCGAAACAAATTAAACAGCTGTAAAGGGATTTTATTAGGCACAAAGGAAAAAAAAAAAAAAACCCTAAAAAAATTCTTGGGTTATTAAACCCAAGATTAAAAGGATAATGTAACTTACAGGTGGTATCTTTAAAAGAAGAAAGAAATGAACTCATATATACAAATAATAGATTGATGGTCCAACCCTGGAGAAAGATGACTGGGCCGCTGCGTGGGATGCTCTAGTGAGATTCCAGGTCGGGGGCTGTGGTCCACGAGCAGAGGCCCTGGCACAGACTGAACAAGTGCAGAAGCTGTGAGGAGAGGTTAGGGAATGAAACATCACAGGATCAGATATAATCACAGAACAAACACAGGTCCTGGGGCAAAAGGAGAGAGTAAGTAAATGGAGGGAATGGGTGTGGACAAAATTTCAAGGAGGTTTTCTTAGAAGGGAGTGGAGGAAGGGGGCGGAGCCTGGGTGAGATGGGGTTGTTGGCTTTGGTTTTATTTGAAAAACACTAAGTTGTGTTTCCTGGCTGTGAGAAGGATCTGCTGGTGGCTGAGGCTGGCATTTCAGGGGAGGAGAGTCCCTGGAGCCATGGATCCTTGAGAGAACAGGGTTTGGGGTGGGGAGTAAGGTCTGGGGGAGGGCACCCCTTGAGCATCGTCCCAGAGAGCGGGAGGCAGGGTGGCAGATGAGCTTGATTTAGAGTCAGAGGAGGGAAGACGCGGGTAGGCAGCAAGAGGATGCCATCAGTTCTTTTATTCTCACACTTAATTTTACAGGACCCTGAGCGTCATGGAAGTGATGGAACCTTCCTGAAGTCAGCAGTAGTGGTGGGGAAGAGCAGCAGAGAAAGGGCAGGGCCGGTCTGACCCCGACGGCCTCACTCCTGGGGACTCTCAGGTCACTTCTCTCCTGGACAGAGCTTCCCCCCAAGGATCTCAGGGTCTGTGGGGGAGACGGACATGACTCTGCTTTATGAGAGCACAGGCAGAGAAGCCACAGGACAGGGTTGAGTCTTATTGTTCTCCCTACCTCCCAAGCCAGGATGGCCATGAAAGGAAACCAGCTCTATTTTTAGTAGAATGAGATTTCTAACAGACGTCCAGATCCTTGAAGTCCCTTGGAAATGTTGCTGCTTCTCTGTACACCCGTCAGAGTTCTCTGGTCAGATTCTCATCCCGTCAGAGTTCTCTGGTCAAAACTTGGCAACAGGACGTGACAAAACCCAGGATACATATCACAACACATTTGGCTGTATCTGCACAGCAGATCCCATGTGGCCATGACTTCCTTAGAAATAACGGCACAGACACTGAGATGTGTGTGTGACTAATTTTGCAGAGGAGACATATCCAGAAAAAAAAGTCGTAAATATTTCAGCTTCTGAAAACGCCTTGGCCCTCATAAAGCTATTTCCAGGGAGGGCAAGGCAGGTTCGTGCTCCCTGAGACATTCCTAAATAAGGAATACTCTAAACGGGATTTCTGCAGAACTGGGGTGAATGAGGTGAGTCTGAAGTGGAGGCTGAGAACTCCAAGAGACAGATGATCACAGCTCATTATTTTTGAGTTTTTGGGGTAAGATAACAGAGAGCAATTCCTAAGAACCAGGTTTCCAGCTAGTGTGCATTCCAAATGGAAGAAGAAGCCTATTCTATCTTTCACCAATAATAAAAATAAATGAGTAAGATTAATAGACATGAAAGCCCCCTGGAATCATCTAGAGCAGAAAGACCTGAGTCTAAATAAATTCAAGTCCTAGGCACATAGCAGAAGAGAGAGAAAGGCTGGCTTCCACCCTGGTTCTGCTTTGCCCTCGTGTCTCTGCTTCCTGATAATCAGTGACGGAAACATACTGTCACCACTGACCTCAGTGACTTTTTAAAATATTTATTTCTTTATTTATGTTGGCATGCTGTGTCTTTGTTACTGCACATGGGCTTTCTCTAATTGCAGTGAGCGAAGGCTACTTTCTAACTGCAGTGTGTGGGCTTCTCATTGTGGTGGCTTCTCTTGTTGTGGAGCACAGGTTCTAGGGCTCACGGGCTTCAGTAGTTTCAGCACAAGGGCTCAGTAGCTGTGGCTCAGTAGAGCACAGATGCAATAGTTGTGGTGCACAAGCTTGGTTGCTCCAAGGCACGTGGGATCTTCCCAGATCAGGGATTAAACCTGTGTCCCCTGCATCGGCAGGCGGACTTTTTTACCAACGGACCACCAGGGAAGTCCCTCAGTAGCTTTTGCAATCTAAGAAATAGGCTTCTTTAAATTGTTCTGTAAAGACAAGCTCATTTCAAGTGACATCTCTGACATCTCTCCACAGCCACGCCTCTTTGACATGCTCTCTGACTTCTAATTCATCCACTTAACAAGAGACTAGTCAGGTCACTGTCATACCTTACCACTTTCTAGCTTCAGGAGGAAAAAAAATTTTTTTTCATTAAAAACTTGGACTTTATTTTAGATACAAGTCCCAGTCCCACTCTCTTCAGCAAAACTTGAAACACTAAAATCTGGTTTCTGGGCAAAGTCAAACATTTCCTCGCCAAGGACACTTGGTTAACAGCCCTCCGTGAGGTCATGTGTCACTTTGTTGAGTCCCCTCTTCCCTGCAGGCAGTTTCCTGCTGTTTTTCTCAGCACGCCCAGAGAGCCTGCAGCCTCGCCCTGTGCAGAGCCAGACATGATACGGTTCAGAAGCAGAGAGAGAGCTGGAGCTGCCTGCTCCACCTGCTCAGCCTCTCGAATGAGACGAGCAGGCAGATTAAATCAAGCCATGCTGGAAGATCACCTTGGGATCAAAAAAAAAGATTGTTTATGAACTCATTCTATTTTCACTGCCTAAAGAAAACTTAGAGATTTCTTTAGTCAGACTCTCTTAGTGCTTGTGGCAAATTACGGACAAGATAATTAATCTATTCCTTGCTGTCTGTGGCCTTCCCCCTCAGTTCAGTTCAGTCGCTCAGTTGTGTCTGACTCTCTGCGACCCTGTGGACTGCAGCACGCCAGGCCTCCCTGTCCGTCACCAACTCCCGGAGCTTGCTCAAACTCATGTCCGTCAAGTCGGTGATGCCACCCAACCATCTCATCCTCTGTCATCGTCTTCTCCTCCTGCCTTCAGTCTTTCCCAGCATCAGGGTCTTTTCCAATGAGTCAGTTCTTTGCATTAGGTGGCCTTCCCTCTAGAGGGACTCAGAGACATGGCACCTCCAAACATGGGAGAAGTTCTCAGGGTCATGTGAGCAGCCCCTTGGAGCACCACCTACTCAGGACACACCCACCTGAGGGTCCCAGGGGCTGTATCCAATCCCACCTCCCCGCCATCCCGGGGTCTCACATCCACCCCTTTCACAGGTACCATAGGTGAACCCGCTGCCAAATCGCTATAGCTAGTGTCACTCACACATCCCAGGCCTGTGTGGTCACACCCATCGTTTCATGTTTACAACACTTTCCTGGTTACTGCATCCCTGGGAGACCCCTGAAGATAATTCACTAGACCGTCTGAGGTCCACCAGCAGGACTAGACAGGAGAGGCCCAGAGCTGCTGGAGCCCGCGTCTCACTGTCAGGTTTGCAGGACAGTCCACCCCTGATGCTCGTGTTCACTCGGTGCTTGAGGATGCCAACAGGGAAGGAAAGCAAAGAATTCCAGATGAACAGCTCATGCACAAAGCTCCTGGGCTCACGAATGAGTCTTTACAGTGCTGCTTCTTCATGAAATGTGGTCCTGTGTCAGTTTGGTAGATAAAAGACCAGAGTCGTGAGACGGCTTGCTGTGTCCTGATGGCAGAGATCACTCTATGCTGTGGAATGAACCCCGACATGGAGAGGCTTGACAATCTTGGATGAACCCCAAAGTGGGGAGGCTTGACAGTCCTGGCTTCTCTCCTGCTGACCTCAGCTGGTTAGTACCATGACTTGAGAAACAGGTCTGATGGAAGCTCCCACGTCCTGCGGCTCCACCTCCACAAGTCCCCAAAAGCAGGGTGGCCTGGCTGGCTAAGAAAATGCATGATCAGAGCAAAGCCACCCTTCTGGACTGCAGGCTATAGGCGACTTCATTCCCGGCACATTGGCCAGAGATGGCCACCTCTCCCCACTGAGAGGCAAGTGTTCTGAGAAGTACCAGGAAGTACCTGGACAGCCAGAGGCAGTGAAAAGACATTTAAGGACACCACAGTTCAACGGAGAAGATGCAAGACAACAAGTGTTAAAGCAAAGAGGGGAGCCTCCTTCCAGGGAACTCGCGGATGGACTGATTTATGATTCTTAGGAACCAAGGAAAGGTTATGTCATGGGGCTGAGTACTGGTGCATGACCAGGGCTCTTAAGTCAAAGGAAACCACCTGGGGAACTTCCTCATGTCTTTGCTGTTGGCTATTCAGGGGTGGGGAGGAGGGGAAGGAGACAAGAAACACGGGAAGGGGGCTGTGAGGTAGTCCTCTGAGCTGGCAGTCCTGGGAGCCCTGCTTTCTTGTAGGAGGAGAGCACATTTCAAATTCTAGCCTCTCCCTGGAACATCCATTTACCTCCATTTCTCCCTTGCTCTGTGAATTCTTTACTGATGCAGATGAGACAGTTCATAAAAATGCATCATGGACCCATTTAAACTATATGATTAACTGCTAATATGTGATATTAACTTGGAGGATTTTATGGAGATTAGCATGTATAATTATATCTAATGGTATATGATAATTACCTGTTTGGTTGCATTTTAAAGTATGATGACTTGAGAACATTCATCAATCCATATATGGCTCCAAGACTGATAAAAATTGCAACTCATCTTAATTGTTTTTAAAGTAATCAAACTGACATCTTTGCAGCCTAAAGGAGACTGATTTCATGAAGACCATGTTAATAATATGGGTTTCCCTGGTGGCTCAGACAGTAAAGAATCTGCTCATAATGCAGGAACCTGGGTTCAATCCCTAGGTTGGGAAGATCCCCTGGAAGGGCATAGCTATCCACTCCAGCATTCTTGACTGGAGAATTCCATGGACAGAGGAGCCTGGCAGGCTACAGTCCTTGGGGTCTCAAAGAGTCAGGCACGACTGAGCGACTACCACTGTCATGTTAATAATACAGTGATTAGAAGACTAATTGAAAAACCTTCCTTTTTTTTGTAAATGAGACATTCTGATCAATATCTTTCAAGTGGTCAGTGAAGTGTGAAAGGAATGTTTCTACATTTCAGATTCAACATGCAAAAATTCAGCCAAGGTCCTGATTTGTGTAGGCGGTTTGTGTATGGAGGTCTCCCTGAGGATGATCCTGGAATGGGGTGGGTAGATGTTTGCCCAGAACTTGTCTTCCTACCGGGGCAGAGAGTGGAGGCTTCCCATGTCAGGACGGAAATGCTCACAGCTTTCCTGGTGCCCTCATCTCCCTCTGCTTTTCCTTGGACTCTTCCGGGCCCTCCAGATGCCCTTCTGTCTCCTCCTGCTCAGAGGAACGGATCCAGTTAGACATGTGATTCTCCTGTCACATGACAAAAGCTCTATTTGCCGCTCTACCCAGGCATAGTGCTAGCTGATCTTTAGGTTCACCTTGGGTCTATTTTCTTTTCTTAAATATTTATTTGTTTGGCTGTGCTGGGTCTTAGTTGCAGCATGTGGAATCTAGTTCCTTAATCAGGGATCAAACCCAGTCCCCTTGTATTGGGATCGGAATCTTAGCCATTAGGTCATCAGGGAAGTCCCCCTTGGGCCTATTTTTACATCTCTTTACTCTTGTGTTTTCACTGTGTCCTCCAAATGACTCACCTGGATATGAATCCTAAGTGATATACACGGTGACCTGCAGCTAACCGTAGAGCTCAAATCCCCTTCAGCTCTGAATTATGCAGACCTACATGTTGGACCATGAGAACTGGGCAAGACCAAATTCTGTGATGTATTATACATAGCATCCTAAGTCCCAGGTACCCCAGCCCCTGTCACTTTCCCTGTGCTATTCTAGCAGAGAGGAAGAGAAGATAGAAGTCAGGAGCCCCCCAGCCCTTTGCCGTGAGGACTCAGGCTGAGAGCCAGAGGAAGTGTGGGCTCCTGAAGGTCTACCCTGTCTCTGCACTCACTTGGGAGATGTGGCCACTTGGATGTGGAGCTGGCAAGTAGTGGGCAGGCCAGGTAGGGTGTGCAGGACAGACACACAGCTGATGTGCAGAGCACCTACAATAGGAAATACACTTCCTATATCCTACATCAGGTCTCTTGAATTCTGGTGACTTCATGTATATTTCATATCAGCTGACGGGAAAGCTTAAACAGGAAATGCTTGATGTATTTAGAGTGTTCCCTCATCTTATTCTGAAGCTGTCAATAAAATTATGATTTCAGTGTTGTTACAAAAACTCCACATTTTTTTTTTTGCATCCTAAGTTAGACCTCAAACAAATACATCATTTCCCATTTGCATGAACACTGCTTTACTTAAATGAAGTGAAATATAATTGTATGAAGGCAACTTTGTTGAAAAAAAGTCCATGCTCAACTTTCTAATTATTAACATGATTACTTTTTCCTGCTGCAATTTAAAGATACTAATAAATTATTAAATTTAACTTCAGTTGACTAAAATGCTTAATTAAGAGGCTAGGTAGATTTTATGTACACAATTGAAGTTTCAAATTGAAGACTAATTTTCTAGTTAAGTGAAAGTGTTAGTCACTCAGTCGTGTCTGACTCTTTGCAGTCCCATGGACTGAAGCCCACCAGGCTCCTCTGTCCATGGGATTCTTCAGGCAAGAATACTGGAATGGGTAGCCATTCCCTTCTTCAAGAGATCATCCTAACCCAGGATTTGAACCTGGGTTTCTTGTATTGGAAGGCAGATTCTTTACCATCTGAGCCACCAGGGAAGCCCAATTTTTTAGTTGACCCCATCGGAAAATGAAGACACTTTATTTTTTATAGTCACTGAATATTCATGAACCTAGAATCTGGGTGGCAATCTCCAAAAGTGAGATACAAATCAAAGACGAATGGGGTGTGACTGCTCTGTTGTGAGCCCTCAGGAAAACATGTAGGCTCCTCATGAGACAAAAGGGAAAAGAAGATGTAATCTCACATCAAAGGCAGGACCATTTAATACTAGAGATGTGTTCAATGGATACAGAAGATACCTGTTATGTATCAAACTGAGGATGCTGCCAAGAATCTACAGATAAACCAGGCTATGATGCCTGTCCTCAGGCGGGTTGCAGTCTGGTGAGGAAACTGGATAAGAGTTTCATGCTCTGAAGCCGTGGTGTCACCGTGAGAAGATTGCAGAGCTATGGGTTCAATATGGCTCCCAGCTGGGTGGGAGGGCCCCACGGAGTGAGGACAGCTCTTGATCAGGCCAAGAATTAGGGCGCCTTTTACAGTTTTGCTGGAGGAGGGGCAGGCTGCCTGATGCACAGACAGTCGGGTTGAGTGGAGTGGAGATCAGACTGGCAACATGACGAACAAAGTGCAGAAGTGGTAATCCATACAAAGCACCAAAGAGAACAAAAACACAAGTGTTCGTGTCACAGGTAATAAGACAAGGTGAAAGGTGAGGATGCTGCCTTGTCTTTGAGCTTCTTAGATTTTTACTTTAAAAAAGTGAGAGATTTTTACCTTATTCATAGTTGGTAAATTAGTTAAGTGAAGACAGATGGGGTTCCTAACCAATCTTACTGTAAAATATGAATCATATAGGAATACTGCTGAAAGTGAAAGTGCTCAGTCATGTCCGACTCTTTGTGACCCCACGGACTATACAGTCCATGGAATTCTCAAGGCCAGAGTACTGGAGTAGGTAGCCTTTTCCTTCTCCAGGGGATCTTCCCAACCCAGGGATCGAACCCAGGTCTCCTGCATTGCAGGTGGATTCTTTACCAACTGAGCTATCAGGGTTATAAGGTATTTAAAACTTCTTTTAAAGTTAATCAAAAAAAATATAGCAAGTCAGGAAGATGCAAGAGGTCAGACAGATAAGTGTAGGCAACGTTTCAGAATGAGAAGCCCACGAACGGCACCACCCTGAGGTCACACCAAGTCCAGTGAGTCTGAGGTCAGGTCCCCACAGGGCTGGTGATCACATTGTACCCCACACTCTGAAGAGGAGAACCTACAAAGACATCCATTCGCCTAAAATTAGGGTGCTTGGAATAAGAGCCATGTAATAGTAAATTTCCCCAGAGCCCAGAAGGTGTGAGGAACTTGGAGAGTGTCTGAGAGGAAGAAAAGCAGTGTCTCCTGAGAAACAAGAGCCCTTGAAGGCTCTCGTGTTTTCGTAAACGTGCCTTGTGCAAAACAGGGGAACGCAAACCATCCAGACAGTGTGCTAGCAGGCTTCACGTCTGCAGGCTGGACACGTGGTAGTCTTCACCTGTTTTTTTTTTCTTTCTTCCCATCTTCTGACCTGCTGTTAATAGTGCAGCTTCTCATTTTCAAGATCTTGTTCCTGCCAGGGCTGAGTTCACTTATGATTTATCTCCACTCTTTCATTTCAGTCCCACCCACTTCAAAGTCTGCTACTGATCTACAAGTCCTTTAAAAATGGATTGTTTCTTTGCTTTCAATCAGCTCCTCAGAAGCAGTCCCAGCAGATGATTCTAAGCCATGTTTCAGATGGTCTCTATAGAATGTCTCCTCTGCCACATTTTGTTAAAAGATTGAGCTCCTCCTTCTCAGATAATAACCGCATAATCCACCTCTCTCGGGGGTTTGCTTCTTAGGAAAAGTCCCAGAAGCATTGGCTCCGCACTTGGAAAGCTCTAAAATCATCCCAGACTGATTGCCTTCACTTAATTCTTCCTGCCTGCTCTGCTTGGAAGATAGATATACGAACCCATTGACTCAGGTGCGGTCTGAGCCAACCAGCGTACTCAGAACATATGTTATTGCCTTAATTTTTAAAAACATTATTTCATTGAAGTATAGTTGATTTACAATATTATGCTTATTTCCTCTGTACAACAAGGTAATTCGGTTATACATACATATATATATGTGTGTATATACATATGTATATAAATTCTTTTTCATATTTTTCCATTGTAGTTTATCATAGGATATTGAATACAGTTCCCTGTGCTCTACTGTAGGACTTGTTGTGTATCTAGATCTGCTAATTCCAAACTCCCAATCCATCCCTCCCCCTTGACAACCACAAGTCTGTTTCCTATGCCTGTGAGTCTCTTTCTGTTTCATACGTTTGTGTCATATGTAGATTCCACATGCAAGTGATGTACTAAGTTGCTTTAGTCATGTCTGATTCTTTGTGATCCCATGGACAGTAGCCCGCCAGGCTCCTCTGTCCATGGGATTCTCCAAGAGAGAACACTGGAGTGGGTTGTCCTTTCCTTTTCCAGGGGATCATCCCGACCCAGGGATTGAATCCATGTCCCTCAAGTCTCCTGTGTTGGCAAGCAAATTTGTTACCACTGTGCCACCTGGGAAGCCCCCATGCAAAAGTGACATCACATGGTATTTGTCTTTCTCTTTCTGACTTACTTCATTTAGCATGACAGTCTCTAGGCCCATCCATTGTTTTTGCAAATGGCATTATTCTACTCTTTTTTATAAAAGATGTTTCAAAATTATAAAGTTGGAATCACAGGCAGTAGAGGAAAGTAATCCTAAAGAAGACTGAGAGAAAAACAGGAGTTCTAGAAGGAAAAGAATACATTAATGGACTTTAAAAAGTTTCCCAGATATGCCTCAGATAAGGAAAATAATGAGTTGTAAGAAATAAACAGAAATAAATATGAGAAGACATTAAAGCATCCTAAAGCTATTGATCAAAGGGATTCTAGATGATACTAGAATAACATCTTTAGATAATATATGAGAAATATCCACCATCATTCAAACCCATATTCAAAATGTGAATATGTGGTTATTTGGAAAATATACCCCAGCCTCACACTCCATATGAAAGAATTCTTGTGGAAATGCTGACACCAAATAGCAAATGCATTAGAATAGCGAGCTCTGGGTGGGCAATAGACAGATATTCTACAAGTAGAAATGAAAATAAAAGTTAGAATGACAATCTAGGAAAATGTTAGCTTTAGAATTAAAAGCACAAAGAAATAAAGAGGGACTTTCTGTTTCTCATATGTACCAAATCACACAAACCTAAGCAAATAAAGCAAAAACTAAACTGTTAATATTATAATTTGACTGAGATATTTTAAACTGCTTCTTTGAGATCTGGACAGATTTAAAAGACAAAAATAATTTTATGAAATAACTAAATAATAGTAAAATAAGTATATATGAAATCTCATATTCCTTGAGAAGATTTTTTAAATGCCCATGTTCATGGAATATTTATAAAATAAATTACCTTCTTAGCTTAAAAGAATGCTTAAGTACATTAAAAAAAAACTTTATTGAGTTCATTCTGTGAACATGAACTAACAAGATCAGAAATAATTAATAATATAAAGGGACCAATAATCAGAATCCCTGGGGGATTAAGGAGAACATTCCTAGACAGATAACTCTTGGACAAAGAGAAAATCAAAAGGAAAATTACAAGGATGTAAAAAGTTGTGAAGAGGAACTATCTTCACAGCTAAACCTGTGGGACAGAATGAAAGTAGTTTTCAGAATAAGAAAAAAATTGACATGAAATATCATCATTATTTACAAGGAAAGTTAAAGAATAGAGCTGTGTTCATCCTATGAATATATAAAATAATTTAAACCCAAAACAAAGAGGAAATAAAAATTCATTACAAAAGCTAAAACTAGGCAAAAATTTTAAAGGTAGCAGAAATTTTAAAATTCAAATCTGAGTCAATTTATTTATATGAATGCCTCATGAGCTTGTTTAAAGCAAAAAGAGAAGGCAAAAAATGCACCAAACTAGGAGAGAGAAACAAGAAATAACTATAACTATAGAGGTAGAAGTGATTAAAGCAGTCATAAAAATATATGTATATATGAAACTTTCTGACAAGACATTTGAAAATTTAGAGGAAATGGATGACTTCCCAGCAAAATATATATTGCCAAAATTCACCCAAAAAGAAAGGAAGGGGAAACTTAAATACATCAGTTACCATAAGAGAGTTTAGAAAAAGACACTTAAAGATCTACCATTGAAAAAGACACTGAGGACAGATGGAGTCCCAGCTGAGTTTTATGTAACATGAATTTATATAACCTTCAAGAGAGAGGCTTCTCAAAGTTAAATTATCCCAGGCCTCAGAACAGAGATGAAAGGCCTCGCAATTCACCTCCCAAAGGTACCATAACTCTTTCAAAATTCTGATAAAGATATAACAATACAGGAAAGTCATAAATGGGTCTGATTTATGAAGACAGGAAAAAAAAACTTATTCAAGTATCATAAATGTATTCCTGCATTATTTTCCTAATTTATGAACATTTATTTTAGATGAGCATCTAACCTGTCTCACGACAACAAACAAAATGAAAAGACAATATATACCTATGATGTTAGATGGCAGTAAGTGAAAATGGAGGAGAATTAAACAGAGGATGTAGACAGAGAGGTCTATTTAGATTTGTCAGAGAAGGAAACTCACCAGTTGCTAGTCAAGACCAGACCAGGTGTAGTGGCCAAGGAGATGGGTGGGGAGCCTGACTCAAACAGAGGGTGAAGCCAGGGTAAAGCCTCGGGGGCAACATGGAGACATGGGCCTGGATAGAAACAACCCCTGGGAAGGTTATGAAGACGATGTGGTCAAAGAGGTAACTGGGCATCAGAGGCAATGATGAGTCTGTCTTTTAAGAAGCCCCTGGAGGGACTTCCCTGGCTGGAAATGGCAGTTTTGCAGTCTTGAGCTACCCTCATAACCTAAAGCTGTGACGTTGGAGGAGATTTCCAAGATGGTTTAAATAGGAAAGGGGGAGTCCAAGATAAGAGCTGTCTTAATGGAGCCCTGGAGGTCAGAGACCTGCTCAGAGGGAGATGTGAAATGGAGAAAGGCAATTTAGACTACTCAGGGGAGCTTTACTCTAAGGAATGGAGAAAGTGAGGCAATACTGAGACAGGAAAATAGAGATTTTTATGTTTATGATCAGATATGTTTACATATAGATGGGGAAGATTAATTAATGAGAAGAAAGAGGAAGCATTCCTAGAGCAAGTTCCTGGACCAAATGGGGGTGAGGGGTCTAAGACAAGTGCTGGAGGGTAGGCAGCTTGGCTGATCTTGAAGGAAGGATGTGGAGATGCTTGTAGCTGGTCCACGTGAGGGGTGGACACCCTCCTCAGACAGCATCCTGCTCCTGAGAGAGACCCAAAGGGATATGATCCACCAGGGTAAGAATGGAGGAAGAGGGTGGGAGCTTGAAGGGGGGAGGAGAGAGGGAGGGAGAGAGTGAGAGGACCCTGGGAATCCAGGTTGGCAGTGGTGTGTGTGTGTGTGTGCTCGGCTGTGTCCCACTCCGTGGCTCCATGGGCTGTAGTCTGCCAGGCTCCTCTGTCTGTTGGGTTTCCCAGGTAAGAACACTAGAGTGGGTTGCCATTTCCTTCTCCAGGGGAGCTTCCCCACCCATTGATCAAACCCACATCTCCTGCATTGGCAGACAGATTCTTTGCCACTGAGCCACCTGGAAAGGTAAGGGAGAATTCATCTCAGGTGCATTTGTTATTCTCCAGCCACATTCAGCCAGGCAAGTGTGGGCATGGAGCTGGCACAAAGATGAATCACTGCTTGGTCATGTGGGTTCCATCATGCAGACATAAAGGAGAAAATTTATATAGTGTTAAAACATGTTAAATAACACTTCTCTTTAACCATTCCTCTTTGACTTTGTTTAAAAAAGAAAAAAAGAGTATATGTTAACTGTTTAAATACAATAATAACTATTTACACAAGACAGTCAGAATTACTATTTTAAAGGGTAAAATGCAGAATCTGTTTTAATTAAAGTTAGACATTAGAGATGTATCCTTACTATTACAATTATAATTAAATATTGTCTTCAAGGATCTAGTCACTGTAATTAAAGTGTTTAATAACTCGTGTGGCATTTTGAAAAGATAAAAATACCTCCTTTTTTATGAGATGATTCTGTAACTAGAAAATCCAAAAAGCTCTTTCTAAACAATTGGAATTAGTAGAAGAATTCAGTAAGGTGAATTAATATAAGATAAAATATAAAAGCCATTAGGATTTTTTTAGTTTAATAATGAGAACTTAGAGGAAATCAGCAAACTAACTATTCACAAGCAGCATGATCTACTACCAGACAGCGTGAGAGCCCAGAGAGGACCATCCCTGCTCAGAAACGCTGGGAAACCTGGATGCTGAGGGTGCAGCTGGACCACAGAAAGCTCTGTCCACTGGTCCACCCTCAGCTCAGGGGAATTCTGGAGGAATTCAGAGCTACTGGTCAGAAGGGACCAGAACAACACCTGGACCAACACAGCCCAGCTCCTGGGGCTGAGGGTAACTCAGCCTCCCATCTCAAAAGCTCAGCAGGAGGGGCACGCCAGGTCCCAGTCTGACTCTCCACACCTAACAGCAAGCATTCAGTTAAAAGTAATGGGGAAAAGGCAAGGAAAAAAGACATACACCATCTTCATGAGACAACAGGGCCAACAGAATCAGACTCCAGTGGCCCCACTGTTGTCACCCTCAGACAGTATCTTTAAATAACGGTGACTTATGAGTTACAGGCTCTGGTGGGAAAGAGAGACCATGGACGTGAAGAGATGGTGGATTTCAGCAGAGGTGGAAATTGTAAGAAAGGGTCAAATACCATGCTGACCCAACAAATGCGAGTTCCAGGATACCACAGGTGAAGAATGCACTTAACAGACTTGTCAGTGAACTCAGTGGCACCAAGGAAAGGATCCTTGGACCTGAAGCAACATGGCAATGGACATTAGCCGGACTGAATACACAGATGCAGAGAATAACAGTGAAAATCCAGTTGATATCATTTAATAATTGTTCTTCAACAATCCACCTGCAAGGTTGTCCATGCCCATCAGTGTCTCACTGGACACTCCTTGCCTTTCCACCTATGCCTGAGTGTAGCTGCAGAAAACGAGAACTGACGCCCTTCAGCAGGAACCCTTGAAGGATCAGCTTTAACCTAAAACAGCTAGAAGTCACTCAATATAGAGCCTGCCTACTTGTATCTGCCAAGGCAGGCAACAATGCATACAATTTCCTGCCCCCCCCCCATAGCCAGGGCATTTACATAAATATATTAAGTTTTATTCTTATTACTCACATTCTTACCACACATAGACCCCACTTTCCTCACCAGCACCAGACCCTGTCCTGCTCCAGCCTTAGGTGACGTAAGCCTCCATTTTGTTGACTGTAAGAAGGAAATGACAGTAAATATAAGACAATGTGAGTAACGAACCTAAACAATGCTCAGGACCACATAGAATCCTGATTAATGGACCCTCTTGCTTTAGCTTGGACTGAAGTTATTTTTACTATGTGTTCTCAAATGATAAAGGTGCCCCAGCATCACAGATTGCTCCCAAGTTACAGAGCCTCATTCCTTGGAGAGCAAGATGAACACCCACCTGTCTGACCTGGTGCAGCTGAGTCCTCCCACCAGCAGGAAGTCACAACAGGTCCTGTGAGGTTGGCTGTCAGCCCTCCAGTCCCTGGATTTTCCTACTGAATACGTGCGACCTTCTAAAAGCCTCTGTACTCACTCCCATAAGATAGCTTGTAAGAGGAAGTGGAAATTTCCAAATATATTTTTCATAAGTAAATCATGCTAGCACTTACAGATAAGTTGGGGGAAAGTATATACCAGTCCACTTCATTATAGTGATACTATCCCATTAAGCTTCTGTGAAGACAGAATACATAAAAATTTTAATAACATCACCAAATATGAAAGTTCTGATCTGATTCCCTCTTTTTCTTTGTCCTCGTTGTACATTAAATATACAATATTGTGTTTAAAAATGATCCAGGGCAAATGGCAGCATGTTAATGATCGGACATATCAGAATGAGTCATGTAAATATGAAAGTAATAATTAATTTAAACCACAGAAGAGCAGATTAATCACTTGTGCAAACTTAAAATCACACGTAATTTGTCAATGTTTATGTCAGGAAAGCTCTAGAGTAGCTTTGGATCCACACACCTGCATTAAAATTACTTAATGATATTTCAAATGATATTAATCAAATATGATGAATAGAAAAGAGAATAGAGTTGGGGCCCATACGGCAGTTTTAATAGCTGAGATGGCTCCAAGCACTTGGCAAATGAATGACCAAGGTGAGAAGTGCCTGGTAAACACTGTGAGGTCACTGGCCCGTGGTAGCCCACAGTCACCCTTGCATCCCAGAGCTCATCTTCCTACTTCAATGTAGCCTCTTAATGTCAGCATCTTCAACAGGCATGGAAGAAGCAGAGGAAGTCTTATAAACACATCATTATGAAAAGGAGCTATGATGGGGCAAAAAAACTCAGACTGGTCCATCTAGCCAGCATGGAACCCCCACTCCATCTCTCCAGAGTGATGGGGAAAGTGTGACCTCACCAAGCTCTTACTCTTCTTTCTTGTTCATCTCATCCAAATCAGTTGGTTTCTCATGGCATTGCCATTTCTTTCTTTAGAATGGGGTCCCCAACCTCCAGGATCGAGTGCCTGATGATTTGAGGTGGAGCTGATGCAATAATAATAGAAATAAAATGCACAATAAATGTAACACACTTGAATCATCTTGAAACCATGCCTCAGCT